>NC_092698.1:13246288-13565975 GCF_964275005.1 Diadema setosum
TCTTACTTCAAAATAATTTCCAGTACTGTTGTATATGAATTAACACATCAAATACATAATCAAACATCAAATACATGTACATACACATGCATGAGAATAGAGAACATAAAATTTCATAGACTATAATAAGTAATGCAGATCAATGCATTGCACAAAAATGAATAACAGACTGTAATCACGGATGGTTCTCAGGCGTCCATTATTAAAGTAAACTGCACCATTGAGCATCTTAAAAACCTCGATCATCCTATGCGTCTTCTTTTTCTTCGAAAAGCTTAAAGGTAGATACCCTCGTTCACAGCTTATTTTCTAGATTTGTGTCCTTCTGATCAGCTCATTATTTCACTTTTCATAAGTTTCTATTCCACCGACTCCAGCACATTTCAACTTATCTTTTCGACATTGTCGACCGTTATGACGTAATCATAGGGTGTTCTGTAAGTTCATTTATTAGTACTTTAACGCGAAGTTGTGTAGGTTTACACTTTGATGCATATTGATTTGATTTTGTTTTTACGTAATTAATAGAACTGCGCCAGTCTTAAACTAAAGGCTTAGTGGACAGTTCAAGCACATTTTTGACATGTTCCGCTTTACAGTAACATAAAAAATATGAAACAAACCAAATCCAAAAGCACAACGTAAAATAGATTTTAACTAGAAAGTGTGTGTAGCTATATACAAGAAATTTATCCTAGCAAGATTTTAAATTTGAAGGAACCACAAAAGCTGAGATTGTAATTGTGGGTTCAAGGAAAGAAAATGAACATTGTGTGAATATACGTCTTTGCATTGGAGTTTGGACACATAAATATTTAACTTTTTTTTTAACACACCCATGAATAATTGTAACGGGTGCAATATCAAGATATTTCATAGTGACCAATTTCCACATGTAATATATCCTTTAGTTATTAGATTTATTTTTACTTCCTGCTAACCATTTTTAATAGTTCACCCGCTGCAGTTTAAATACCAATATATATATATATATATATATATATATATATATATATATATATATATATTATAAAGAAACAAAGAGAGGAAAAACTGACCAGAAACAAATAATAAATAGTGAAAACTTTGAGCAAAGAAAATGGGTTTCTTTGCTCAAAGTTTTCACTATTTATTATTTGTTTCTGGTCAGTTTTTCCTCTCTTTGTTTCAATATATACTACAAAAACAACAACAAAAATAAAGAGCTGCATCGCTTCGGTGATCCCTCGCATTTATTCCAAAGTTGATTTACATCCTTTGGGTTTATGTCAGGTTAATGTGTGTGTGTGTGTGTGTGTGTGTGTGTGTGTGTGGCACACATACACACACTATAGCTTCTGACCACACGAGCAAAGAGAATGAAGGGTTTGGGACGAACACCGAACTAGGGCGTTCAATAGCTCAGTTGGTAGAGCACCGGTCTAGTAATCCGGAAGTCTCGGGTTCGAATACCGATGAAAACCCATTCTCTTTGCTCAAAGTTTTCACCATATATATATATATATATATATATATATATATATATATATATATATATAAAGATACTTTTTTTTAGTCAATTGTTATTATCCTGGGGTTTTCTTTTTTTTTATTAATAAAGTTATATGTGTATTTTGGTGTATTATGTTATATCTGTATGTTAATGAAAGTTTTTATGTACAATCATTGTTAGCAATTCAGCAATTTCACTGCTGCATGTCACGGTTTTGATAAACCATGAATTATATAGGAAAAATGCAAAGAAGAAAGGGCAGACAGAATGCAATGAGAAGTCATGACAATCTGAAATTTCAAATTTTTCAGAGAACACTTCTTGACCAGTCGTTATGAATATTTAAATCGGCAAGTTGATGATGTCATGCTCTCACAATTTCTTATTCATTTTATATACAGAATTGACAAAAATATCATACTTCAGCTGTATAAATATAGAATTTGCCTTAAAACCAACCAAGATAAAAAGAACAAAATAATGTTACCTCTGATATACTCTGGCATGGGAATATGCTTTTACCTGTATAAGCTTAAAATAACTTTTTTTTTTCTGAATTTCATAACAAAAATTGTGAGGGTATGGCATCATCAACTCGTCCTTTTGGATATTCATAAGGACTGGTCAAGAAATGCTTTTCAAAAAAAAATGTGAAATTTCAAAATGTCATATCTTCCTTATTTGTTATCCGATTTTTTTTTGAACGTTCTGCAGGTAAGGCTTTTTTTTATTTACAGTTTATTTAAGTTTTGGGAGAATATCCCCTCTACACACACTATAACTAGAAAGGCGGTCGTGTATACGATGCGAAGAATGTTCCACGTTGTATACGATGCGAAGAGTGTTCCATGCGAAGAGTGTTCCAGTGTTCCACGTTTTACAAGCGTGGCTTTTTTAGTGGAACACTGTTTTCCATCATTGTGATTATTTACTATTTTTGTTGCCATGACAAAGTGCATTGTTTCTTTTTACCACACCATTCGTGTATAATATACTTTATATTGTATTGAAAAAAAAAATCCTTTATCGGACGAGTGTAAGAGAAATGAAAAAAAAAATTGTATCACTTTGGATTATGTCAACTTTTTCTTTTCTTTCTTTGTGATGATGGAAATAAATAAACTATTGAATTGAATTGAATTGAATTGAATTGAAGAGAAATTGTAGGAGTCCTCGGCAAACAAGAAAAAAATGTTTGATGAATTCTTGAAATCATTTATGTAAAAAAAAAAAAAAAAAAAAAAGCAGACCCTAGAGAAAGCTTGAGGAACTCCGCAAAATAATGTTTTCAAAGTAGAATTGAAGCCATTAATACTATCACATTGTGTTATATCAGTCAGATAGCCCTTGACTCGGTCTAGGGCCTTTGTACGTATCACAAAGTACTGCAGTTTGTACATCACTACAAGGTTGATGGTGTCAAAGGCCTTGGACAGGTCGAGGAATAAACAACGGTATGTGACAAGTCATCAATAGCATGATCTATACTGTGTCAATGAGAGCAGGAAAAATCCAACTGGGAATCACGCAAGATGTTACTACATTGACTTATAAACTTATTTCGATCAAAAGAGATCAAAAATTTTAGAAACAGTGATGGTCAAAAGTGAAACTGGACATTAGTTGCTGACATCTCTTTGATTGCCCTTTTTCTTTTCTTTTTTTATCCTTTTTTTTTTTTTTTAAAATTAGGCACTGTGCCGGTAATCTCGGGATGTATTCAAAATGTAAGTTGAAATAGACGTGTATTATATCTATCAGCAAATTTCTTTTACGCAACATCCTTTAAACATTGCTCATGCGAACACATAATTGCTGAACTTGTACTACAACAATTCGAACAAGATTAAAACAAGGCACGGATACAGGGTGAATCGCATTTACAACAAGCCAAGCCAGCACACTAATCACTGACGAATATTCTTTTGCAGGCTGTATAGAGATCACATTGCAAATACAACCATATGAGCTACACATGTTATATGACATCTAGGCTCTGGTCTTCATTTTGATGATATCCGTCAGGAACACCGAAACACAACAGATGTTAGAGAAGTGTTAAGTGGGGGCGCATTACCCACTATTTTGACGGTATGACGGTTCTGAAGTATCTTGACGTAAACCGAAACCAGTGAGCAGATGACACGTTTAGGGGAGCCATAGCCCATAACGTCGTTTCTCTCTTTGATTTCTACTGCATAGTTTGCAGCAAGACTATTTGCATCATAGGGATGAATATTGGTTTCCTAGTTGTTCAGCGAATAGATTTGTCACGTGGAATCACAGAACAATGTGCTCGGCAATATGCGTTTGAATAACATTATCTTTCTATTATGCAAAATATAACAATATGCATTGTACCGGACCCCCCACCACACCCCCACCCCCCCCCCAAAAAAAAATGCGGCCAATCAATAAAAAAAAAAAATGAACGCAAAGATAAAGTTAATGATGTACCGATACTAAATGAAGGTGCGATCCTTTTCTGGTGGAAGAAAAAAAAAATCATATGATGAATTATCAAGAGCCGATCAGAATTAACGAAAAGTCGCTATGATAAGATTGATTAGAGATTTTTTTTTTTTTTTTTTGTCACCGTATCTAAATTATGGAATTCTTGTGAGGGGCAATACACATCAGACCTTAGAAGACAAACTCCTTCTATTGCAAAAGATGGCGATCAGATTTGTTTTATAACGTCCATATCCGAGCACGTACTGATGCTTTGTTTTCTGAACATAATATTTTGAAAATAAATAAATTTGTATCAATTTCAACTTGGCCCGTTCATGTTTTATTACAACTGCAATCACCTACCTGAAATGCTTCACGATTTATTTCATCGAAATAGCTTCGTGCACAGACACAAAAAGAAGGCCAGAGTTTGGGTATGCTGATGGCATCGGGCAGATTCTTTAAGATTGTCCTTGCCTATTATATCTCTCTCAGAAATTATCAATCGATCGATTTATCAAGATACGAAAGGTAACATCATTCCAGTACCCGGAATACCAAACCAGATATCAAACTCTACTAATATCTCACGGCGGGGTTCGCAAGACCCGACTACCCCCCCCCCCCCCCTTCGTCTCACAAACACGCATGCACATTTCTTTGTTTGCCCATCATGTCATTTTCTTTGTTCACCATGTCCTGCTTCACATACTGTCAACAAATCAGGCCAATTAAGCCACCACACTAGCGCACTCCATTCCCGCTCTCATGGTGAGTGTAATCCGCTGTTTTTGGTCCACAGATATTTGAACAGTCGGTCAAAACATCTCCTTTTCTTTCCTGTAGAAAAACCTCCAAGCGCAAAGTGAAGACGCCAAGGAATTCAAAGGTTTACCCATAGTTATCATGTGAACAATGAGATCGACAGGCGTACTTGGCATACGAGTGACTATACAGGAGCCCCGCCAAGAGCTTTGCTCCTGCAGGGTTTTGGTATATCACAAGCCTCATACGCCTGTCGGTATCATTGGCAACCTTCCCGTATGTAATATCAATGACAATTTACGGCGGTGGTCAAGAGAGGGTTAAAAATCTCCCCAACCTTCCCTCCCCATCATCCGTAAACGGCAAAAGAACATGCACACTGGGCTCGGATATGTTTGGAACAGTGAATGTTTGTTATTTTGTTTTGTTTTGTTTTCGTTTTTCTCTCTCTTGTCTTTCTCGGCTAGAGTGAGGTGCAGCTTATTCTATTCCCTGTTGACCGGAATGAAATGCATTAGGGAAGCAATGTTGATTTGTTAAACGACAAAACATAAAAAAAAAAAAAAAATGACTTGTTTGCCCCGCTTAGAACATGCCATGCTCTCTCGAAATTAGAAGTCAGTATTGTACAGTGTAGGCAGTCTCCATAGTAGCTCTACCACCACAAAGCCAAATGCTAATGTGCCTGGCTGGTAACAGGTCCATCTATGGTAATTACTATAATAGAATCATCGTGATCCCTCCTCTCCCTGCCCCCCCCCCCCCCCCCAACGAAAAGGACAACTACAGCCAACAAAGTAACGAAAATAAAACGATCAAAAAAGGTATGATATTTCATTCAAAACCAAAATAAGGTGGAAGAAACAGAGGCCAAATATTTATCACGATAATACATCTAACCAATGATAGATCAATTTGGACTTGTTTCACTTTGATTCTGAAACTTTCTTTATTAGGATGTATGCACCACAGAAAGAGATACAAAGAAGAGTTAGAATATCATATTTTCAGGGTTGGAAGTGATTTTCCCAGGGAGGTGGAAGAGAGCCACCTCCCTAGATTTTCCTTAACTGAGTTGCACGCGAATCAAAAGATAAGTTCTTCTCATTTTCTTTTCTTTTTTTTTTCGGGTCACATTAGAGATTCTTTGCTGTACAATATTACTTCACCATAGTGGTAAATATGATATCTTTATCAATTTTGCGTAGTTAATGTGAGATTCATAAACTTTGAAGAAAAACAAACAAACAAAATATCCTTGGATAAATGCAAACACTCTTTAACGTCGCTGAACAGGGATGAAGGAGCGTGAAGTCAAGACGCTTAGTGATGTGTTTCAGCACCCGCGGGTAAGTATCTTAACGTGTGTTCTTAGATACGACTGGTGCCTCACACTGACACTTAAGTAGTTCTACTCTTGCCCCCAGCCCCCCTCCAATTCGCCTTTCAGTAATCTTCATCATCTCAAACGGACTTTCACGCACAAATTACAGGCAGGCATGAATACCGTGAAAGCCAAAAATGACAAAGGAGCCGTGGCAAAAGAATGAGAAATGATTATCCAGCCATTTTAATTTCAAACAAAGCCAGGAATGTTGTTTATTTCTCTTCGTACAATGAGTGTCATTGTAGCGATTTTGGGAAAAACAGATTCCGGAACAACTTTCACTCAATAAGAAATCAGGGCCCGGAGACCTGCTAAGTGCTTTTATTTTGTAGCACACTGTGAAGGACCTGGTTGTCAATTTGCGTTAGATTACCCTTGATGAGCGGGTTGCGTGTCCGGTGACAGCTGCTTTTTACCCGCCTTGAGCTTCTGCGTTTTCAGAAGAATATAATAGCTCTGTGATGTTACCTTGTCAACAATCGCCTAGAGTAGTGCTCTTTCATCGTAGAACCGTAGTATGAGCTCATTATTTTAATAACAGTATGAATATTAACTTTTAACTATAACTGTTCAATACTTATCACTACACACATTTTATTTTCTCTGTTGTAATGAAAGTGGAAGAGAAGTTGCCAACAAAACAAAAGTAGTTCTACATACATATTTCTTCACATTTTATTTTATTGGTTTAACGTTAATTCTCATTAAGCATCTAACTGGGTAGGCTTAGGGATGTTATTATTGGCACTGATCCTTCATTCTTGTTATATTCAATTTGCATCCCTTGCATCAACTAAAAGATATGAAAAGCCTATTATACCCAAGAGCTGTTTGTGCCTGCATTGTGACCAAGCGCGCCGGAACACTTCTGTTTTTTTTTTTTTTTTTTTTTGGGGGGGGGGGGCAAAATCTCAACGGGGGCACATTGTGACGATGTGAGATCCTCGGCGCGTGAGCGAAGCGAGTGAGCGGGGGGGCGGAAAGGGGGATTACCCCCCCCCCCCCCCCCCACTGTAGGGAGCTTTTGTAAAACAGGGTACAAAAGTCGCGTTTATAGACCAAATTTGTAAGGAATTAAACATAGTGAAAATAATCAGTGCGAAGGACTGTGGTCATTACATACGGGAGCACATGTGATGGTGTGAGATCCTCGGCGAGGGAGCGAAGCGACCGAGCGGGGGGAGGGTGTGGGAGGGGGGATACCCCCTCCCACGGTGGGGACTTTTTGTAAAAACAGAGTATAAAAGTCGCGTTTATAGAGAATTTAAAGCAAATTTCTAGGGAATTAACATATTGAAAAAATCAGTTGGAAGGACTATGATCATAACATACGGGAGTACATTAATAATGTGATGGTGCGAGATCCTTGGCGAGGGAGCGAAGCGACCGAGCGGGGGGAGGGTGTGGGAGGGGGTATCCCCCCTCCCACGGTAGGGACTTTTTGTAAAAACAGAGTATAAAAGTCGCCTTTATAGAACATTTAAGAGCAAATTTCTAGGGAATTAACATATTGAAAAAAATCAGTTGGAAGGACCATGATCTTAACATACGGGGTTATATTATGTGATGGTGTGAGATCCTCGTCGAGGGAGCGAAGCGACCGAGCGGGGGAGGGTGTGGGAGGGGGATACCCCCTCCCACGGTAGGGACTTTTTGTAAAAACAGAGTATAAAAGTCGCTTTTATAGAGCGAGCCACTTTCACTTTTCAATTTATCTGAAATGTACTCATTAAAAGCTTAAACTTGATCGCATCGTTCGAACAATAAAAAATATTCTTATACTACTAGAAAGCAAAGAAGAAAATGAAAAATGTAAGGTTTACTATAAAGGTATGTTTCAGCGGGCACACTCGAGGACACGAGGCTACCATCTATACACTAAATTTACTCATAAGTTACTATTAGTGTATAGATACAATAATGTATGTTGTTAGTGTATTATTTTCGCCCCGTTAGGGGCGAAAATTTTTGCATTTTCAGTTATGAAATTACAACATTTAGACAAGAAATATGCCTTTATTGTTCATTTTGGTCTTTAAATCAGTGATTAATTATTTGTTACAGGGGGCACTTTGGGGGGGGGGGGGCAAAAACTCGTTTTACCCCCCCAACATTTTGTTTGGGGGGGGGGGGGACATGTGCCACCCCTGCCCCCCCCCCCCCCCCCCCGCTTCCGGCGCCCTTGATTGTGACCCATTTTTTGCTAATTGCTGGGCGGTTGTTATACTTCGTCTAAGGATAATTCTCATTTCGGCGGCAGGTAACCCATTTTTGGTATGTTGCCTTTCTTCTCTTAATCTTTTTGTTTGTTTTTCAATTCGCCCCATGCGGCAGTGGTAACAGAAGCACACATGTACATATCCAAAGAAAGTTTCTAAGATGTGGTTTAGACGATTTAATTACGTGGTGAATAACAGCAACCACCATAACCACCCAATTTGATCCGCAAGCCCAAGTGAAATAAGTTGAATATTTGATTACCCTTCCCGACTTAATAGAAGAGCTCTGAATAAAATGGATGTTGGAAGACGTATACAGTGAAAGTTTTTTTTTTTCTTTCGGTATCATCTGCAAGAAAAAGAATTTCGGTTCATATCGAGACAAATTAAGATGTTCAGTTGTCCCTTTGGTCTTTACGATTGTTTAAGGAATATATATTATATATTAGATTAGATTGGATTACAGAGTTGTTAAAAACTCGCCAATACATTCTTAATATAATGAATAATAAGAATGATAGATAATAAAACCCAAGTCTGCTTTGGAGCTTCCTTTAACCCAATGTAAAGAGATTTTTTTCCCCCTCGTCGTCCATTTAATTTCCCATATCTGATATTCATAAGATCCACCCTTGCTTTCCCTCTCTCACTCCATTTTACACTCCGGCAACACCAGCAAAGTATAGGCTTTTATTGAGGTCAACATAGGTGGCGTGTTTCGTGGGTGGAGCAAGAAAAAAAAATGACGAATGCAACTGAGAGATGTAAAGCTTTACACGAGATGCTCTCGTGCTACGCTTGCCGCTCTTTATGTCACTTTTTTTTTCTCCTAATATCCCTCTGACCTATTTTCGCACTTCGCAAGGTAGACATACCAACACCTGGGCAAAGTGGGCACACATCGCAGGTGCAAACAGAAATTCGGGTCTGGCGTGCTCGCCACGTTGTATCACCATTGTTTAGACTTGCATTCAGCATGTTCAATGAAGGCCAGATCATTTGAAAGACGAGTTTCTCGGTCTGCTCTGTGTACAGAGGATTTTTTTTTTTTTTTTTTGGTTGGTTCAATCAGATTCAGAATAGAACGCTACCTGTAATTATGTTCAAAACATCGTCAAGTGCTTTTTAGTTAATCAGGTCTTACTTTCCAACCCAATTAAAAACTGGCGTTCCCTGCGTGTGATGTTACAATTCTATTAATATCATTGATAATATATAATTTGTGGCTTCAAAAGAGAAAGAAAAATCAAGAATGAGATCTTTTTAAAGCACACACGCACACACATATTTTAAATAATCAAAGCCACATTACGCATAGTGTGTGTGTGTGTTTTTCTCGTACTTTTTGTGAGATAAGAAATTGCAATAACTAGGACTGGCTTAGATTCTATTTGCAATTTCATAAAATAGTATTCATGTTTGATATCTTATCTTCTCATATATCAGTTCTTCCCTAGAAAATGAAACACATAATATGCTAGCCTACATCCTTCACAAAGTTTAAAGTTCACAGCCACTCCATAGTCAAATAGACTTTGATAAACATGGCAAACTATCAAGCTGATAAAATTTTATCAAATCTGGTAAAATACAGGACAATGTGTTTTTAATTAAAAGGGTGATATCACAAAATGGGGAGTTGATGAGGTGGCGTTTGCCATCGCCTCACAAGCCTGACATGGACTCGAATACAAGTCTTCTCTTAATTTACTTCTTATAAATCAAATCAAGAAATACTTGTAAATGATGTTTTCAGGTACTTACAAAGTGTGATCAAACTGGTCGGAGTTGAGTACTTTCACTGACTGTAATATATACCGTGCGTCCCGATACCATCTGTATGGTCCAGCTTCATCCTCCGCGGATTCGTCGCTGAAGATCTCTTGCACCTCTATAACACATATTTCTTCCAGATAATATGGACAGTATTATCATGCTAATCAGCAAATCTCACCAAGTGATGAAGTCGGCTTCTTGCTACATATTCATTTCTTGTCTTTTTTGTTTTACATTGCATTCTTTATGTGCGTCAGTTGTCTTTTTTCGCTGACATCAGCTCTTGCTTTGGTGTTGCAAGAAAGTCCTGAAATGACCAAAATGAAAGACCTGCAAAACCTATTTAGCACGACCAAACTTCTCATGAATGTCAGTTCAACACTCTGTTCAAGACAAAATGCATAGATGATGTCACAACAAAACAAGGCCATGTACAATCGTATATCAAATCACAGTATTTCCTTGAAAAAAGGACCCAAAGTATTGTCATTGTGTACTGAATGCCTGTGGTAGATTTCAACATTTTACAGTGGTCCCGTAATATTCTGTCATCATTGTCTAATCATAGTGAACTGGTCTTCGTAGCTTTAAAAATGCTCTGAATTTTCGATTTGATTTTGATTTGCTGCCATATTTCAGAAAGGACTTTATTTCTGCGTTTTCAGAGAATAATACAGTAACTGATATTTCACGTTATCTTTATAACATATACTGTACAGAAATGACTAACAATAACTGTATATATATATATATATATATATATATATATATATATATATATTTGATATAATAGACTTCAGCTGATCGTCCATTATAAGGGAACATAGATATCGGTCCTTACAGCTATAGAAAGTGTAGAAGGTCGCCATACTAAGCATAGCCTGTAAAAATGGCCGGCCTTATTTGATATGCAATGACGTACAAGAGAGCTGTATGATTCATGAATGGTGCTTGATGTTCTAAATTGTAGTAAAGAGTGCTAGCAAGGATGCATGTCACCATGGACCTACTACACATGGACTATGAACAGAGGTCTTTCTTTGATCCCATCATCACCACCGCCACCTGATTATGTGCATCTTAATGAGTGTACATTCAGGTGTCTGGACAGTATTGTGTGATCATAGTCACTAACAAAAGAATCGTTTCCCTCATTTCAGTCTTGTTTCGCTGATGTGCCTTTCTTAGACGAAATGTCTTTCAATAAATACAGATGATGAGGAGCAGCAGAAACTGAGAACATGACAAATTTAGTGTCAAAAGATGGGTAATTGCTGATTCGCACATTTTCGCACACGCATAAGACCTTGCCTAATGGTAAGATATACCTGTTTTCTACCATTACCATCCCTTTTTGCTCTGGAATAGTTAGTTTTTGCTCTGTGGAAAAGTGAAATATTGAGATCACAAATGACAATCATTCTGCCAAAATGTTAGCTTTCTTTCAAAAACTACCTGCTTCTCCCAAGCGAAATTGTTTGGGGCATAATTTCCTAACATACGCAACTGCACATTCACTTTACTTGATTTTTGCGAGTTATTTTCTTCTGCGCATATAGTTCAGGTTTCTCGAGTCTCCGTCTTGTTCCTCTCCCGGCTTGTTGGCGGTGACGATCATGGAATCAAAGCAGTGAAGCATGTTAAAAATGTCTTTGTGGCGCTTTTGAGGTGTACAGGTGGATGAATTAATTAACGATACGATGAATGTCCTTGTATATTAGGTCCATGATGTCACGATGTGGCAAACATATTAAGATTATAACAATATATTGCCAGCGTTAGTCATATCAAAATGAATCAATCATATTATTCTGTGACAAGACACATTTCTTAAAGATTGGTTGAAATGACAATAAAGAGGCATGGATTTTATACGCCCGTGCAGGGAGGGTATTCAAGATATCTGGACCATGTCGAATTGGTTTTTTAGCTAATAAAAGCTTTGGGTTGCGTAGATGAAATAATGAGAACGACGTGTTTGGTGTGTATATAAATATGTTCATTAGCAATCAAAACATCTTAAACAAGGAGTAAATTATGAACATGTTTATACATAGCCGCTTGGTACAAGAAGATATCATGAGATTTGTCTTTGTACAAGTATAGTACAGTACTGTACAAGTTTTGTACAAGACTTGTCCTGTACAATTAAATATCATGAGACTTTTTGTTTGTATCATGAGACTTGAGTTTACGTAGTATACCTAGTGTCGAGCTGGTGGACTTTTTTTTTACGTAGTGTCGAACTCGTGGACCTGTATTACCTAGTGTAGAGCTCATGGGCCTTATTTGCCTAGTGTCTCGCTCATGGGCCTGTTTCACAGTGTCTTCATAGGTATAATAGTGGGCCTGTTTTACTTGGTGTGTATAGCTCGTGGGCTGCGTGACTCGTGGACCTTTTTCATTGTCTAGTTCGCGGGCCGTATGACTCGTGGGATGATCCCGGTGACATACGATAAGTGAAATGTTCAAATTTGGCTCTGAGAAACTCCACTATGACTATGGTTATACTATGGCTTTAAGATTCCCTCAAGAAAACCTGATGATTATTTGATCGGAACCGAATTTGACCGTTTTCTCTATTAGTCGGGTACCTAAGGGGGGTCACCGTGCATCCCCCCAGGACTCCTCGAAACTTACATTTTCAGGATCCTCATGACATACTAAAACATAATCAAGATGTTAACAGGAGCGAAAAGTGGCTGTTCTAGGTGAAATTTAATGTATTCTATTGTTTTTCATAATTTCTTATGTATTTCTTTGTTTTTCAACTTTTTCAACTTTTGTTTTTTCTTTGTTTTTCTATTGGAAATTGTCACTGACCACTTTTCTACAATAATTAGCACAAAACTAATCAATGAAAGTGATTAATTGTAAAAATAATCAGGTTTTCATGACTTTCATGGCAGAGCACCGTTTTCCATAGGAAATGTACACAAAAGCACAAAATTGTGCCCGTTTTGGGACGACATTCCGTTACAAAAATGGGCGTGACTTCGCAAAAGTATGCGGGGAAGTTGCAAATATGGTCTCAAAAGTTGCGTGAGACTTGAACAAAACAAAGTCAAGTAAGGAGTCCTGGGGGGTGCACGGTGACCCCCTCCTCCCCTTAGGTACCCTACTATGTAGGCCCTACATGTAAGCACATATTATATATTACATACATACATAAGGACGGGGGGTGGGGGGATCCGCCCCCCCCCCCCTCGAAGTTTCGCGCTATACATCTGTCGCGAGGCTTCTTGACTTTGTTTGGTCAAGTCTCGCACAACTTTTGAGACCAAATTTGCAACATCCGCGTATACTTTTGCGAAGTCACGCCCATTTTTGTAACGGAATGTCGTCCCAAAACAGGCACAATTTTGTGCTTTTGTGTACATTTCCTATGGAAAACAGTGCTCTGTCATGAAAGTCATGAAAAATTGATTATTTTTACAATTAATCACTTTCATTGATTAGTTTTGTGCTAATTGTGGTAGAAAAGTGGTCAGTGACAATTTCCAATAGAAAAACAAAGAAAAAACAAAAGTTGAAAAAGTTGAAAAACAAAGAAATACATAAGAAATTATGAAAAACAATAGAATACATTAAATTTCACCTAGAACAGCCACTTTTCGTTCCTGTTAACATCTTGATTATGTTTTAGTATGTCATGAGGATCCTGAAAATGTAAGTTTCGAGGAGTCCTGGGGGGGATGCACGGTGACCCCCCCCCCCCCCCTTAGGTACCCAAGTATATCTGGCGTCCGTCTTTGCCCAACTGTGGGACAGTTTGATGCCTGCATAATCCACTACTTGATTTGTTCTTCAGATTTATTGAGTAATACGGCTGTATAATGTTGTTCATCATGGGCAGATAATAGACCAGCACAGTGTGTTTCTAAAAAAAAAAAAGTAACCAAAGTTCAAAGGTCAGCTATGTCAAGAATACATGGTTTATCATTGTGAAATGTTAACTACGATTCACAGTGTCTCATCAGCACCTTGGCACTTTGACACCTTGCTTGAGTCACCATTGTCACGGATCACAGTTAGGGTCCTTCGAAGGTAAAGGGCACAAAACCTACGTTGTCCAAGTATTTAGTTTGTAAGGCACAAAACCAACTTTTCTATATAGGTTTTGGTTTCATTGTTTGTTTGTTTTTCACACAAGTTCCAATGAAATGCTATCCCCTCTGTTAACATTTTGCGACTGACTGTAATTTACAATCTCTGGTGAGCACATCATTCAGGCTTCAGCCATTACCTTACATGCACCAACACCTTTGACGTGTCCAATGTGCGCCTCCCCTGTCGACACAAATCTGTGAACGACGCTGTATGTCTCGCACTGCTTTTCTAACCATTGCGGGATCATGACGAAGAACATCAATCTCATGCAGAATACGCGCTTGCATGTCCTCCAGATCACGTGGTGGCGATGTGTATACCCTGCTCTTTAGGTATCCTCAGAGTAAAAAGTCACAGGGTGTCAAGTCAGGAGATCGTAGAGGCCACTCCACCTCGTGATTCAGGGGTATTATGCGTTGGCCAAATAGCTCTACCAGCCTCTCACGGACAGCTCGAAGACGGTGTGCTGGAACACCATCCTGTACCCACCTATGGTGCCGGAGCACTCCTCGATCCTGTGTTCCAAAAATTTCCTCCAGCTATGGCACAATGTGAATGTCCTTATTGATCAAGTCTAAGTTCATGTCACCATTCATATTTCTGTTAAAGAAGAATGGCCCAATTATTTGGCCACTTCCACACGGGCCATTTTTGTCTGCTCCTGTTTACGTCGTAATTGAACTCTGGTGGAAGTCCTGCAGCCTCGTGTTCCACGACCCCACTCTCGAGTCCATGCTAAATGCGGCTTCGTCGCCAACAAAAATGTTTCGCAGGAAATTGGCATCGCCCTAAATTCTGCCCGGGAGCCAACTCGAGAAGTTAAAGAGACTGTGGGCAGTACTGGTTGAGGTGGGGATTCATGTTTTGAACATTCCTAAGTGAGATAATGAAAAGCCTCTTATGAAATATGAAAGAGCCATGTAATTTTAAGAAGGATTTAACGTTTATTTGATGAAAATTGGTTTTTAAATGGCTGAGATATCCCAAAAAGTGCTAATAACAAAAGGCAACATGCCACAACTTTATTAGGATCTCTTTGTTTCACCTTGTTTTTGGATATCTCATCCATTTCAAAACCGATTTTCATCGAATAAACTTTTGATATCCCTTAGAACTGCATGCTCTTTGACATCTCATAGAGTGGTTCTGAATATCTCGCAAAACGTTACAAGCTAAATCCTCACCTCGACCAAAACTGTACACACCCTTTAAATCTCCTCTGGAAATCCCTCTCCAGCGTTAATTTTTATGACGCTCATGCGCTTTGTAAGGATAGGCCCTACATCTTAATAAAGGGATCGTACAGTTTTGGTTGAGACTTAACTTAAGGTTTTTATCATTTTTTGGTGAGAAAGTGAGAAACCTCTTATGAAATGTGAAAGACCATGTAATTCCAAGAGGGATTCAATGTTAATTAGATGAAAATTGGTTTTGAAATGGCCGAGATATCTAAAACAGAGCGATCCTGATAAAGTGTGGGACCCACATTTTATTGGGATCGTTTTGTTTTACTTTGTTTTTGGATGTTTCAGCTATTCCAAACCCGATTTTTATCAAATAAACTTTGAATTCCTCTTAAAATGGTATGCTCTATACTATTTCATAAGTGTTTTCTTGGTATCTCGCAAAAAAAGTTGAAGCTCAATTTTCATCTCTACAAATAATGTACCATCCCTTTAAGATCCAATCATGCAATACGATGGAATTGTTGTGGTCCTTGGATGGGTCTCCAGTTGTCTCCTAACAGCCTCAATGTTTTCTAGGCATCTCCCACTCCTCCGCCTGCCAGAATTACCCTTGTTTCTGTTAAGGCTTGATCCGTATTGTTGGTATTTGCGCACATTCGCCCATAGGCCTATAGTCTTTCTGGATAGAGGATCTCTGTCTGGGAACCACAAACAGAATGCTTCCCTTGTATCCATTATGCTACCGATGAAATGTTGTCACCACAATTGTCCTTTGCTCAACTGTAAATTGCACCATGATCAGATATCATTTGTTGTCTCCTGTCCCACTTGTCCCACTTGAACCCTTGTAGGGTCCATGTTAAAACTAAACGGTGTTGAGTGCTTACCTGACCTTGCTGCCAGGGCAATATCATAAGGCTATTACATGACAGTGTAGCAAATCAGAAAGAATGTGGGCCTTTGTTTCTTCTGACATTGCAGCTGGACCACCCCCCCCCCCCCCAATCCGGTTCCGCCAGCCCTGCCGTTACATAGCAATGAAACAATATCAGTAATTTCGAAGAATGCGGGGTTATACATACCTGACATTGCAAGAAGAATGCGGGGGTTATGCATACCTGACATTGCAGCAGGGTAATTACCTGCTGGATGAAAATATAGGAATAGATGCAATTCATCTCATTTTCATTCAATGAAATGAATGTAGGAAAGGATGTGCTCAACAGAGATAGCAGCTAAACACTGGTTATGTAACATTACATTCGCTTGCAAAAACAGAGGGAATAGAATTTCATTAAAACTTGGTGTGAAAAACAAACAAACGATGAAAAAAAAACTTGCAGAAAAGTTGGTTTCATACTTTACAGGTCAAAACTTTGAAAAAGTAGGTTTTGAACCCTTCACCTTCGAAGGACCCTAACTCTGTGATCCGTAACAATGTTGACGCAAGCAAGGGTGTCAAATTGAAGTTGATGAGTTACTTCGTATTTCATCAAATATTGCACAAGAATAAACCATATTATTCTTGACACAGCCTTTTTTAGGGACACACTATAAAATAAAACAATGAACCATTCAAATCTGTACACAAAGCTTGTTCCTGACAACTAAAGGTTTACCCGGCCTTGCCTAACATAGCAACAACTGATGTATGCGGTGTGTAATCCAAGTATTGATGTTTATTCATCAGGAACAGGTTAATGGACCTCAAGCTAGTCCCCACAGGGCTCGAGGGAAACATCACTGGAACATCCCTAGAACATCCCGAGATTCGCCAGGAACAAACTTTAAAACTTAAAGCTACTGCACTTTCTCATAGCACTCTATTAGCTTTATCACTTCTGAATCTAGCGAAGAATATCTTTAAAGATTCCTTAATTTGGGGGGTTTGTCGGCCCCTGTATAGGACCCCACCCAGGGGGCCATTGTGCCCATTTGAACAAACTGAGTTCCTATTACCCTATAGGGATGTTACTCGCCAAATTTGAAGAAAAACAGTACTAATCATTCTTGCCGAGTTGTTTTTATCTCAACTGCCTAATATTGACGTAAATAAACACCGATTAATCAGTGTCTTAGTAGTGTAGCTATGATTAAAAACAACAACAACAAGGACAAACATACTGTACTCGGGTTGGATTCGAACCAACAACTTTCTGATTGCTAGACAACATGCTAGACAGGCGTCATATCCCCTTACTCAGCGCAAGAATCCTCAATTTGAATAAATACGCATGTAGTACCCCTGGCGCAGTACCCACTGCCGTAATGAATTAGAACCATCGCTGCACATGGGTATCGGGCAGAAGCTTGTGTATAGTAAGCCAAATTATGTAGTAGGTATGTCGCCTGTCTTGGAATCAAGCGGTCGTTAGTTCCGAGTCCAACCCGAGTAGCCTATGTATGCCCATGGTTTTTATCATGGCTACCACTAAGACACTGAATAATCGGTGTTTATTTACGTCGATGTCAGGACAATATTTGGCAATGTCAATCAGTTGCAGTAGCTACAGAGTTGGCATAATTATAAAGATTATTGAGCATGAAAACAGTGATATACTTTCCACTAAGAGGGACTACAGAGTTAATATGTGCATGGTAGTAACAGTGAAATAAAAGTATCAGAAGTGAAAACAAGCTATAACTAGAAATGTCGCTACGGCGACTGGTGTATGCCTCCGCCATAATGCATGCTTCTCCTAATAGGTCTATAGTACAATGTCTTGACAATGTGTGATGAAAGTTTCACACAATTGGCAAAATATTAAAATGACAGGTTTGCCACAAATGTGCTGAATGTTCACTTTCCTAGAACTAGGTTCAATTGGATGAATGATTAAAACGTCAGAGTGCAGGTATTTGGGGGAACTGATGATTTTTACTTGACTTTTGACCCTTTTATAAGTTTATGCATTGAGTAATTTTCAAGGTATTGAGAAAAAAGTATAATTTCAGTATCAAATGGTAAAATAGTATTATCTAAACCTGGCCTTTGACCTTTGACCTCACAGTTCCAAAGAGAATCACTGTTAGGTAGAACATGCATAAATATGTTAGTTTCATGATAATACCTTGAGTTACTTTTGAGATATGGAGGAAGAAGTGCAATTTGGCACTTTCACTTGACCTTTGACCTTTTGACCTTTGACCTTTTGGCAAGAAACTTCCCACAGAATATATATTGGGTTATACATGCATACATCAAGTTAAAAAAATCCTTCAGGCATTGCATAAATATAAGGAAAGCAGTGATATTTTGAGGAGTTGACCTTGACCTTTGACCCCCCTGACCTTTGACCCATGACCCCCAACTTCCCTAGTTAATCACTGCCCATCGGTTCATGCATATATACTAAGTTCCATGAAGATACCTTGAACCATTTGCGAGATATGGAGAAAAACATGAAATTTCAACCTTTTTTTCATAAAATAACCTGTGACCTTTGACCTTTGACCCTGTGACCCTAAAATCCACACAAAGTATTATCCCCCCAGGATATACCCTCATGCCAAGTTTGATGCAAAACCACCTCACGGTTCTTGAGATATCGACAAAAACAAAACGAGACGGACGGACGGACGGACGGACGGACGGACGGACGGACGGACGGACGTACGGACGAACGAACGACCCGAAAACATAATGCCTCCGGCCACTTCGTTGGCGGAGGCATAAAAAAGTTACACTCTAGCTTCATTATGAAAGTGCACACAGCTAGGCAGTAACAAAGACCACAAAGTTTGGGTGTATACTATTACAGCATCCCACATGTACAGTACATGCGGATAAACACAGCAGCTTACATTCGCCAAGGTAATATAGTATACAAATAGTGAATGGTCACGAGTGCAATGGTACGAGATTTCGCACGAGGTGAAAGATAGAGACGCTCTATTCAACGAGGCGAAGCCGAGTTGAATAGTGTGCCTCATCTTTCACTGAGTGCGAAACATCGTTCCATTGCACGAGTAAAGACCATACACTATTTGTTTTATACAACGTCCAGCCGCTTACATTCGCCAAGGTAATATAATATACAAATAGTGAATGGTCACGAGTGCAATGGTACGAGATTTCGCACAAGGTGAAAGATAGTATACGAATAATTTATGAGTTGTGAGTGCATCAGGGCACGAATATCGCACGAGGCGCGAGATAAGCCACTGGTCTATTCAACAAGGCGCGTAGCGCCGCGTTGAATAGACCAGTGGCGAATCTCGCGCCGAGTGCGATATTACGTGCCCCAATGCACGAATAAAATCATAAATTATTCGTTTTATACAACACCTTGTCCACAATCACAGTACTAAATTAGTGACCGCCAACTCATGAAGGCCCAAAAATAAATGTAACAATTAGGCCGAGAATTGTAAACCACCCTGTGTACTGCTTTCAAACAGTCGTCATGATTCGACCACACAGTCACAGGAATCGCAAACTCTGCAGGGTCTATACCCATTCTACACTAACGTTAGATCGAGTTAGGCCTGACTGTTAGGCCGATCTGAGATGTCGGTAGATCTAGTAGTAGGTCTAGACTTTGTCTTTTTCCGAAAATGATTTTGTATAAAAACACAGAAAAATAATCAAATTACGGCTTCTCAACTTGAAATGAAGTCTTGATTTTGGGATCACTGTGGTCCACGTAGCAGATCAGAGTCAAAAGTAAAAACACAGCAGTAGGTAAGGCCGCAATACATGCAACTAGCTAGGGAAGGTAGCTGCGCGTACACGTTAAACGTTGCAGTACTCCGCCGCGCCTGGTCTGTGAGACTTACCGGCAGCGCAGCGCAGCCGGCCAGCACGTAGTTTGCTGGCGCTTTGCTAGTGTGAGCCACAGAACTCTACAGTGAGCGGCCGTGCAATAGTAGCCCCCTGCGAAGCCGTGCTATAGTACCTTCGAGCCGTGCAATAGGCCCATGCCAGGGGACTATTGCATGGCTGTCACTCTCAATGAGTTTGATAGGTATTTTCTATTGAATGTCATGTGACATGTTCTTGGCCAATCACAATTCGACATCATTCTGAGGTGTTGTATAAAGACGCTCTATTCAACGAGGCGAAGCCGAGTTGAATAGTGCGCCTCATCTTTCACTGAGTGCGAAACATCGTTCCATTGCACGAGTAAAGACCATACACTATTTGTTTTATACAACGTCCAAGTAGATCTTTGTTATTTGGTTGGAGGATTGCTGGGTAGGTCTAAATAGGCCTAGAAGTATGTATGAAAAATATAGCCATACTTACATGTGGATCTACTGCGATTCTCTTTCTGGCTTGTGCAATCAGTGTAGATACAGGTCACAGCTAGCGCTCGTACACTAGCACTACTTAGGCCTACATACGCGCATGCATGTACCGCACACGTACACTGCGCTAGCTGCATGCGATCCTCAATATGCACACACAGTACATGCAGTACCGTACAATTCTCGAACCGTGGAATAGAACGAAAAAATCGAACCAAGTTGCACGCAAAAATAGAACCAAAATTGCACGGCGCGTTGAATGGAGTACTTATTGAATATCACGTCACCAACAATCCTCCAATCAAATTACAAGGATCTACTTGGACGTTGTATAAAAGCCTTTTGATGACATCAGTCAAACAAAATCTAGTTTTGGACAAATCACGTCACGGTAACTGCCTAGCAGCCTCCTGAAGACATTAAACGTGAACTATGATGTACCCAGGAAAACAATATACATGTAGTATCCAAAAAACAAGAAATTTTGAGGAAAAAGGAAAGCGCTTTATGGGCGGGCAGTTATTTAAGCGCCCGCACTCCCCGTCCCCCCCCCCCCCCCAAAAAAAAAAATGTCACGGATGGCTGCATGCGTATGAAACATTGATAATATTTGGAGGCATTGGGAAACTACATGATTGAGGAATTTCGAACCTAAATATCAATTCAATCTCAGTCACACCCACAACTTAAGACTTCTGATTAAAATCGCTTGACAATCGTTCAAGTACTTGAGATTTACTTTTTTCGGCATGCATTTCACCTGGCATGTGTAATGGCAGGGAGGTGATTTCCTCTCACCTCCCTGGTAATGGTAATTATAGGACTATTTGAATTTTCCGCGTTTTTTTTTTCCGGGGGGGGGGGGGACTTTTCAGCCGAAATCTCTTATCATTGTTCGATACGGACATTCCAAGCAGGCACAAAGGATCAGGTGTTAGAATCATTACGTAAAATGCATGATAGATGAGGTCAGAAATATTCAGACAATGGATTTCAGTGAAAGCAATGAAGCTATCAACTTTAACGTGTGTCTTCCTCTGGTCCAGGGCCCCGTTGCTAGAAACTTTGCGTTTAAACGCAACTTGCAACTGATTGTCACTGGCCAATCAAAATCATTGTTGCATGCATGTCTTCTTAATAGGGCAGACCCTGAGCCAATCAGAATGGTCAGTGACAATCAGTTGCAAGTTGCGTTTAAACGCAAAGTTTCTAGCAACGGGGCCCAGGTGTTACCAACAATATCAGCCATATAATGATTTATGTCCTTCGATCGTTGAATTGATCAAAGATTATCTATAGGAAGAACCGGACTATTCACATGGCAAATGTTGAGGACGTTCACTTCCCGACACTCTCTGTTTAGTTTCTGCTCACCTCCCTGGTCATGAAGATAAATGATTACATTTAAAACATTTAGGCCTAAAACGAAATCTTGAATGAGACTTGCAATATCAGGAATGGCTGACAAGTCAGGCAAATATCGGCAACAAACCCTGGGAATGTCAGTGCTAACCTTTGCACATACCATGTGCCATAAATGACATGTTTCTAGTATTTGCCCATTATCCATCATTTCGGTGTTGAGAAGACGCCAACACTGTACAACCCCAAGGACAAGGGTGACACCTATCTAGGGAACATTCGCATTCGCATTTCATGAATTGGAATAATCCTAACGAAAACAAACATGTAGGCGGACGAAAAACATTCAATCGCTCCACGTTATGCTAACAAAAAGGAAAGCGTGGAAAAAAAAATGTTCGGGGATGCACGAGAACCAACGCACGTGTCACACCGTACGACACCTGTCGGCTGACGGACGGCTGGGCGAACAGTGAACGAGTCGAAACGAGGGGGGGGGGGTGGAGCAAAGATCGCGAGAAACTGACACGATCGAAGAAAGCGAGCTTGACATACCGTGCATTCTTCCTCACCTGTCCATCAAGTGAGCTGACTTTTTTGGCCGTCGATTGTGCCTTTGTGTTTCCAGCGTCGAGTCGCTGGGACATGTTTGCTTGAGAGGCCCTGGGGATCTTACCAACAGATTCCCGCTGGCAGAGTAAGGGGGCTCTGAGGGACTGGTTTATTTTGTCGCTGTAAAATCTCAATATAAACCTGCAATACTTTCCCCCTTTTCTCCACTACATTGTTTCAAAAGAAAAATTGTGTTCAGTCATAAGTCGACAATGCCACGTCTGTGTTGTTAACAGGCGACGATGGTGTAAAGGAGGAGAAACACAAGCAGAACAGACTTGTCCCTTTTTACATCTCACCACCGTCTACGCCTCACGTTTGTAGAGGGTCAGCGAGCACGCATTGCCAAGAGACAAAGCGTCCAACAAGTTCCTTCGTTTGTTCTCAAT
This sequence comes from Diadema setosum, assembly GCF_964275005.1. Classification (NCBI taxonomy): domain Eukaryota; kingdom Metazoa; phylum Echinodermata; class Echinoidea; order Diadematoida; family Diadematidae; genus Diadema; species Diadema setosum. The sequence continues at coordinate 13,269,292 of NC_092698.1, forward strand.
TAGACGGGGAAAGGACCTCGAGAGCGTTGGAATTCATACCTGTCGGGTAGACGGCCGTCAATCACAACCCGTGACAGTGATCTGCACCGTCTTTCGGGGATCACCCAGCCCTGCAAATGTCCGATTTTGACTTTCTAATCCACTCTCGTGCCCACATCGGTGACACAGGTCCGGTCCCTGTGGTAGACGCGGCTCACCCTCGAGTCGTAGGCTTGAAAGTGCGCGGATCTAGGAGAAGTGTCAACATCGCTGGACAGTCAGTGCTTCGAGTGGGCATATATACACAAACACACACACAAATGAAACAAGTTTGGTTGTGGGAGAATGGGTGTTAGGGTGACATTTCAATAATTGTCCATTATTCTATTGCTGTCCTTTGTGAGCGTCCCCCCCCCCCACCTACATAGCTTTAATGAGTCATCAAAGTACACTTTACTTTCAAGAGGTTACAGAGCTAGCATCTTAAAGTTTCTCGTTGTAACAAAGTTTTCATAAACATATTGGATTTTCAATAGAAAATAAAGAACTGCGTGTATTTGCTTTTTAATGATAAACAACAAACATCACACAAGCATAAAGTCAAAATGAGTGTCTCGTATCGTTTATAATTTGATCATGATGATAAAATCGCGTATTCTGCGCAGCATAGTCATCAAAAGTTACAGCTGGCATTGTTGTGTTCACTTCATTGCAACTAGATGATAAATCATTCTTGAATAAATTGTTGGCGTACGTTTTCTCATCCTAAGACCTCCCTCAACTCCTCTGAAGACCCAAATGTATATAGTTGTTGTTTTTTTAATTGTCCAAATCGTATCATTACAGTATACTGTCCGTCCGCAGCATGTGGTTTATTTGTATTCCTAATGTGTATCTGCAGAGGAATTAGCTATATATCCCGAGCATTTTTGTCTTTGTCTTTTTGTTTTATATATTTTGGTCCTTATGTTGCATCCGTGCTCCTTATCTTGATCTTAATACACTCGGATCAATACTGGGACCTACGTTTAACAATCTTGCTTTTAAGTAGGATCCATGATATTTCTTTAGCATTTACACTTAGATTAATTTATTATCTTTTTTTGTTGTTGTTGTACAGATTGACCACCATTTTGTGTTTGCAATATTCCATTGTGCATCCTAGCTGGATATCATGTATCATTTGACTTTGTTATTGGAGTATTTTTCATTGAGAAATATGAAAATAAATTGAAAACGAAATTGAAATTTAAAAGTGATAGACATATGAGTTTGTCCTTGTGGCGCTTCCTAATTGGTGCCACCTTAGTAAGTGAGCAGCTTTAGCTTTGTTGCTTACCACTACTCTTTTTCCTTAAAGGCCAACATCTATTGTCGGTTCATGCCTGGTTCGATTATCCTGCCATGTTTTTCTCTTAGTTTCCTCTCTGAGTATCCGTGTGGTAGTCTCTGTCATGCTCTCTTCTTATACCTCATGCATTGTTCATCACATTAGACGCGCGAGGAAATAAGTCATAGCTGATTGACAGACTAAATGTCATGTATGTGGTTATATTACGTAGATTTAAAGATTACCACTCCGTTTGAATATTGCAGGCAATGACAGAGTATTGTGTGTTTGTTTTGAGATGTCATTAAAATCATCAATAGAAATGAGCATGATGCTAAACTTAGCACAATATTGGGATTATGGTAAGATAAGACATTTAATATTATACATTTTTCCATTAAAAGGCGGTTGGAAGACATCAATGGACAGTACTATCTACAGCTAACGAAAAAATCTTACATCAATCTGTTTAGACAACTCGTAAATAAGGAAGAATATGTACGTTTTAATTCGTAGGCGGCAAAGACAACGCAATAAGTGCAGAAAAAAATGCTGCCTTTCAACATTTCCTTTACAAACAAATCATTTTAGCTTGAATATCTGTTCATAAAATTTTATTTGGAACAATGCGTTTTGTACACTTGACCGACTACTTGACAACTACTAAGTATTGCGTTTCTCATTCCGAAACCACGCGGCAGTTTGACCCGTGATGCACGCCATTGCAAAACAATAGGCCATATAAACAAAGTCGATTTGAATCATAATGAAAAGTTTGGCGAGGGAAGTCGGAGATGTAAACTTGCTAATTGAAGCCTTACCGGGGGTATACTTTCTTTCGCATTTTGCAATAGTCCTCAAGGGATTTTATATAGTAATTACTCTGCAAATTTAGTATCGTCGATGATGAAACATGAAGTTCCGCGCAAAAGCTTTGAAACTTATTCAAAAGGAAAATTCAGGAAACCCGTTTGGTGCAGAAAACACAAATTTACATACATGTGTACACACACACGCACACACACGCTCACGCGAGTTTGTTAGATTGACGGCCGAAATTCTGTCAATAAGAGTCAGCCCTCTCTGCTGGGGTTGTTTGAGGAACCGTTGTGCCTTTCTCTAGCCTCTTTACCTTTCACCTCTGTCACTTCGGACAATGTCAACTTTGGATGGAAGAAGTTAGTGCAATGTCAACTCAAGTGTATATCCAAAGTGAGCAAACGACTGCCTAATACGTGACAATCAAACTTTTGCCCACAGGAAGAAGAAGGAAAAGAAAAAATAAGATCCAAAAAGCTGTGACATTGACATGGCCTGACGTAGACTGATCAGAGTATTATCAGCGCGCAAAGGCTCGTGGATATACAGCAATATTGACAGGCAGATTAAAAGGTACACTGCCGTGTTTGTTTCGAATCCAATGAAAGGAGGTGGTCTATAAACCATATAGAAAAATATTTTTCACTCGGAATTTCGGCCAATCGATTTCCTTGAAATGATTTCCTTGACTTTGAAATGACTTTGAATTGACTTTGAATTTGTCCCTAACGTTGGTAATAAGCCGTCTATGTCCATTTATCCGAATTTTTAGTACCTCCTTGATGAAACTGCTTTGAACAAAAACATTGTGTAATTGGAAAAGAGAGGCTCAGTATCCTATAACATTTATCATCAATCGAATGATCCAACATAATTTAGGCTTTCGATCTTGACTTAACATGTTAAAGCCAAGTTGAAATAAATTTTGAGACGGTATTTCCGGAGTTCAAGGCGAGTTTCTCTCTTTTAACGAAAAAGAATTGAACAAAAAAAAAAAAGAAATGGTAAAGCAAAACAGAGAAGAGGGGAAAGGGCGCGGTAAGGCGCCACTGGTCGACGTGCACTTTCCTTCGAGGTACTTTTATTCATGCTAAAACCTAACTTTTTCCTAAAACATGACGAAAAAATATCGTAATAGGACTGAGTTTTTGGTAGCCGAGGGGGAGCGCGAGAAATCTGGGGCATTCAACGAGAAAATATTTTTGTAAGATGATTTTGTATAATGTTATCTTTCACGGTCATTAGTCAGAGAAACAGCCTGCATCTGAGCATGAATTGGAATCCGCTCACCCTCGAAATTTCTGACAGTTGAATAGGTGGTTTATGTCAGAGAGCGGGGTTGAAAAGCTAAGTCATATTCCACGATTTTGTTTGTTCGTGTTATTGCAAGAAAGAATGGCAGCTTTGATTGATTCTTTCTTCTTTCTTTTTTTTTTCTTTTTTCGCTGCCCGCTCTTTTTTCCGAGACTTCAAGCAACAAAATATCTATTGTCAACGTGGACGCATGTCTACAAGTGACATTGTATAAAGACCTCTATGGTTTTGAACGCTATATACAAGGAAACTTTTTTTTTTCGCAATGTCGCTATAATTTCCTCATGAAATATGAAATATTCATTAATAGTAGAAAGGAGATTATATTCATTATCTACTCTCACACTTTATACTGACATTAGTGTCAACGATATAATTTTCAATCAAAAAACAACTCCAATATATTACCGTAACGATCCCGTGTACTAGGCCTTTTTTTTTTTCATTTTTTGAAAAAAAAAAAACAAACCTCGACAGTGCTGTTTTTCCGTGTTTATTTAGCTTTTATATGAAACATGACAGGAAATAATCATCATGTGCGAAGACTGCAAAAAAATTGAAATGAAATTATACAAATAACACTTTGAGACACTAAAAAGAGAGGGAAAAAAGAAAAATAGGTCCACCTTTAATGATGTAGACCAATGTCTCACTGGGAGCACTTTTAAAAATGCCCCTATTGTGACAATGGTGAAGGTGTAAAGTTGAACCAATTTTTCCTATTATAGAGTGAATATAGGTTTTCCCATCCATTTTCTCACTTTTGTCATTCAATTTCAAAGATTTATTGTTCAATTTCGTCCCGAGAAGCAGGTGGAACGCAAATCCTAACTTCAATTTCGTCAATTGTCATTGTAATTCGTTTTTCGTCAAACATTTTCGAAGACATAGCATTCAGAATCGTCAACTGTCATTCAAATTCGTCCCTCCCGCTGACGGATCGCAGAATGTGAAGATCAAATTCGTCTTTGTTCACACAATTTCATGAATTTTTCATTCAAATTAGTCAGATATTGTCGATTCTTTATTTTGATGGTTAACCAACTTTAAGCCGACATATTTTTACTTACTCTCGTAAACTGTATCTTTACACATTATTCCCTAACCATTTGCTTTAACAATACACACGAAAAACAAGACTACCAACGAAAATGATTGAAGGATAAACGACAGTCAAAAGTCATAACCCAGGACAGTATGTCAGTGTCACATTTTGAACTTTAACTCGTAACGTTCAGGTTTTCCCATCATAATGCATGAAGCAAAGTTTAAATTTTGTACCCTGGAAAGCAGCACACATAATCATGTTATCCATTCTTTGACATTAAACAGGCGACAATTCTACACTGTCTTAAATGTTGTCTTTAATCATGTTTGCCTAGAAATCGTTTGTCAGTGTTTTCGTTTGCGCGACGGTATACGTCTGTTTGTATCAGTGTGTACTCGGATTGCTTGTGTGTGTGTGTCTGTATCTGTGGTTCTGTGTGTGTGTGTGGGGGGGGGGGGGGCACTTGTGTGTATGTTAACTCCTGAATGTAAAATGTGAACGGTTACAGAAAAAAAACCAACAATACATGAATGACTGGAAAATCACACCGGGTAGAGATATGAGACGAATATGAATGAAAATTTAACGAAGATGATTAACAAAAGACGAAATCGATCCTGCTGTTTTGAGTGCTGCGAGTGAGACTGACGAATTTGAACTGTAAATGACAAAAATGTATGCCAAATGACTAAATTGAATGGACTTTATTTGAAAATGAACGACGAAAGACGAATTTGAAAGTAAGATTGGCCTACTCCCGACATTCCGCGACGAAATTGAAGTAAAAATTTGTGAAATTGAATGAAAAAAGTTTGAAAATGAATGGGAAAACCTAGAAGATGCATTTAGTTTTTCTGCGACTCCGCGAGATCTAAAGACGACAACCCTGAACAATTACACTCGGATCACTCTTGTAGCATCGAGGTAGGAGAGTTCCACCTCTCTGCTTTTAGCTACAGTTTTTGTTGTACCTCAGCGAGATTTAAAAGGCCTCGGATTACAAGGTCCATCTAAGGAGATGGATTTTGACGGCGCCCTTAATAAGAGGGCTCTAAAGCCGCCTTTGAGGAAGTCCATGCCTGCAGACTCCTCGTAGGCGGCTTGCGTGGCGGCCTTGCTGCTGGGTCTTGAGCCACCTTTAGACGCGTAACAGGGACCAAGCCGGTGAATTCGTTGATAATTTGTGTTCTCTCCTACTCTTTTCGTGTCTAGACGGCTTCGTAGTCACCTACCGATTTCAATTTGCGTGACAGAATGTGCACCGTAACTTCCGGATGCACTTTACACCGAGTACGGTACGGGCAACGGACCAGGGTTTTGCTACGCTGCGCCAAAAGGAACCATGTCTGGTTCTGTTACAATATCACTTCCCCGCTAATAATTTTGTTACAAAATTACTCTTCTCCTGATCATTTTGTTGCTCTTGATTTTTTACATATTAAGAGTAACATTTTGGGTGATTTTGTACCGAATTACTATATATATATATATTTTTAAAGAACTAGACATGCATGGTTCCTTTTGGCGCACCATAGCAAAAACCCGGCCCGTTGCACGTACTGGGCTCGGTGTAAAGTACACGATGTATTTACAGATTTGTTTGTTTGCTTTTTCAGATCACATAACATGTTAAGATATGATCTTAAAAGCAATTTTTGGAACTCCAATCAACGTTTGTCCAACTTGATTTGTTTGTTTGTTCGTTTTCAGAGTTCCATAATCCACGTTTTACATATCATAAACAAGACATTAACAAGAATAGACAAGAAAACAAGAAATTCACTGAGTGAATTGTCGAGTACAACAAATATGAGAAGTATAAAGACATGTGAAATATGAGGAGTCTACATGAATGCATTGCTTGTATGGCGTAGATTCCCAAGAATGATTTCATTTCATTCCTATGTCTTCATTGTTATGAATTTCATTTCTATTTCTTGTTAATTCTATTTTTGTCTAAATACAAGAACCATGAAAGTACGTCACAGAATATACACAATCATAATAATTGCTTATTACAATTGGGGGAAGACGAATAGAATAAAAAGTGACACTTGTAAGTCAAACGACTTGTACACACAGCAAATATAGGAGCATAGGTAAAGGAATACGCTATATCATTACAGCAATTTAAACTTTCGGGCTCTCTTTAAACATACAAAACCAACAGCAGAGTTGTGAGGTAATAATGTGGTTGACACAGATATCTCTGTTTCGTAATAATGTGGTTGACACAGATATTTCTGTTTCGTGGAAACACGTGAAGTATCAAAATGTCATAAATGCCATGTCTTGATGTCAGTTTCCAGTGGCACTTCTACCAATTTATTGGTATGTTTAATTTTTGGTCTGCTCATTGAAATCTCTACGCGTTGAACTTACTTATGTATACGTCGACACCCTGTTACAGAATCTCCTACGTTCGGGACTATAAAAAATCGTTTTCAACTTGAATTTGCCGAAAGATCCTGGGACGACAGACCCGAGTTTGTGGCAACCTGTCGTCATGATCTTGACTCGTCCTGTTTATTTTGTCTGTTCACCACCTGATCGTTTGGGAGCACGAGAATGATCTCAAGTTCTGATACACTAACCTATTTGTCTGACACAGCTGATATCGTGAATACAAACAGAACGACGGTTCAAGATCAAATTTCAAAACAAGGCGGAAGATGGAAATTGTCACTCAAAAGTGTGAAGCCGAATATGAAAAGCTCACTTTCCTCGACAATAGCGGCAAATCTTTAGACACACATCACAAGGAGATGTTGTTTGTCATATAGAGATGAGGATGATACACATGAAATTTCAAGGATGATGAGAAACAACATTTTGCGTATAATAGCCAAAGTTGTAACCTTTATGATAGTGTGAATTTGTCTGGCTCATCCTAGCTGGCTTTCATTATTTGGCCATTTCTATATAAACCGCAGGGAGTGATTAATGTGATTGTTTCTCATCTTATGGATCAAGATGGTATTAAAGTTTTTGGTTACTTCTTCATCGTACAGTATTTAATCTAACATATTTAGAAGTAATCATCAAAATGATTATATACTAGCAATATTCAAGGAGCTTTTCATATTTTATAGAATAAAATAGAAGGTATTTATACTGGGAGATCATAGACATCGATCAATATTATCAACACATAGGTAACTTTATCAATGATCAAAAAGATCTTAATTTCTTTGGTTCATTACATTGTGTACTTTCGATCATCATAAAAAAAAGACAGAAAGAGAGCAAAGTCAATAGATATGTCAGTGACATAATCATCATTTCAAAACAACCAATTAAACTCAGGTTCACTCATGCCTGTCATTCATCCCTGTCTCTCTCTCTCGTTGTGTTTTTCTCAATCTTTTGGTGTCTCTATCTGTGTGTTTAGCTTCTTATACTATTTGTATCTCGTGTTGATGTGAAAATGAGGCTTAGATGGAAACAGAGGAACATAGAAAGAGAGAGAAAGGAGGGGTGCTCGAGAGAAGACGAATGCACCCCAACACATACTTTTTGATTCTTTATTCGAATTTCGTTCAATTTCATATCACAAAATTCACGTTCACAGAAACAAAAACAAAACATTACACAAAGACAAACTGTATTATACACAAACATTGTACAAAATAATGTCAATTTTACATCATACAAAGACATAATACAGTATACACAAACATTGTTCAAAATAATGTCAAACTTACATTGTGACTCTTTTGTAACTAAAGAAACGAAATCCGCGGGTTTTTTTTAAACACACATGATATTCTCGCAAAATGCCCGCAAAACAGGGACATGATAGTTTCAAAACAACTGGGCATATTCCATTGTTTCTCGAAAGAAAAAAAATCGAGGCCATTTGCGAGGACACACATGCACATGCACACGCACACACACCACACACACACACACACACACACACACACACGCCAACATGCACCCACTCCCCGCCCCTATGCCTCCCGCCCTCAGGTTTCAGGTTTTATTCACACTTGAATAACTCTGACTGACGTGTAAATTGCCTCTTTTTTTTCTCTCTCATACATTAAAATACATCATAATGTGGAAGTGGTAGAAGCAATAAGGAGGATAAAAACGGCAACGATGTGACAATAACTCGCAGATACGGCAAAATCAAGACAGAAAAAGAAAATCACATCTCATCCTCCGCATGCATTATATATTTCCACTTTAACAAATGCATTCCAACTTTTCCTCTTTTAATCGCTATCTTATTTTCTTCTTCTTTACACATCCTAAAATACTTCATAACATCATTAAATTTTGGCACCTCCCCTTCTGATCTCGCTAAATATAAAATCTATTTAATCATCAATATAAGTGTAATTAATCCTTTGATCTTAACGAGTTCCCGATATACCTACATAAACAACTTCCCAATTCATATTTCCCAGTTCTTCTAAACTCAATTTCGGAATAATAATTTGCCACATTTCCTGAACTTTGATACACTCCCATAATACATTTGAATATGTGTCAGTGCTTTTACTGCAGAAAGAACAGAGATCATCCGAAACAAACTCAAATCTGAACAGATTAACTTTTGTGTAAAATGCACCAGGAAGAAGTTTAAACTGAAATTCCCCAAGCTTTGGGATACGAGTTGTAACTCTGAGTCGGAGAAAAATGTCTTGGGTTACTTTTGGTGAGAAGGCGAAATTACTTCCAATGTATGTAACTGCTGTAAATCAGTTTTAAAAAATGCTCGTAAATCTTTCTCGAAGGTATGCCTCCAATCCTTATCACTTTTCCATATAATTTTAACCAAATATCATTAATCTGAAAAGGTTTGGTACTAACACACACACGCACACACACGCCCTTTCAGGGCGGGGTGACAGAACCCGACCTCCTATTGCTCTCGTCATCTTGTTCTGGCATTTACATGCATCAAATCAAAATAGTATCTGATTTATCATTGTTGGGCTATTATGAGTGCTTTCTGATATTAAATGAATCTTACGATTACATTCACTGATGGCGTAATGTTCACTATCGTGAGCGATTTAATTCTAGTCATTAGGGTCATATCATTGTACATGTATCGTACCTTGCTCATCTCGACAGAATTTCTGGTGGTAGTACAGTACTACCATGACGAAACAAAAAAAAAAAAATGGCGATCTCCTATCTCATTTTCGTTGTCTCATTTTAGGGAATTTACTTTGTACTATAGCGGGTAGCCAAGTTGAAAAGCTTTCGGTGCTGGTGTAGACAGTTTTCACTATTTTATTTGGCATGGAACACAGGATCACAGACACACAATTGCCTTTTCTCGTTATCGAGGCTCCTCTCCTGTTATAAGATTATCTATCCTTCTTTCTTGTTTCACCCAGCGACCCTTTTTACCCAATGGCTTCGCTTTGTCCAGGACCTCGACACGCATCAATCAGCGAGTTACCCGTCTATTGTTGCCCATTGTCTCCCGTTTGCAAAGCAAGAGAAACAATCGAAAGAGACAATAAAACAAAGATAAGACAGATAGACAAAGGATCGACGGAGAGAGAACGTTACATTGTGCAATTTGCAGAATACCTTTTCCAAAGGGTACAAAGCGCTTTATACATTATAAATAACAATATATCAGACATGATAAAATTACAATATACTTGTACAAACAAAGCTAACAATGTTGTGAAATATTATATAACATTACTTAAATAAATGGGATTTTGGATGATGTATTCACAAGTTAGGGGGTGATGAATTCCAAAGTTTGTGGCGATATAAAAAAGAATACACGATCTCCATCCATTGTAGGTCTATAAAGTGACCGTATAGGGAAATGGTGCATAGATTCATGGGTATGGATTAGTTCGTTAAGGTGTCGTGGGGCCTCTTTATGAATAGAATTTAAAAAACGATGATTAATATCTTATACTAAATTCTCTGGGGTACCTAAGCCAAGGTAATTGAGCAATAAGAGGAAAGTTGACGAGTGTCTAGGTTTCATGTAGACAAGTCTAGCAGCTTTTTTTTTTCGGCAGAGATTTTATAGGACGAACCATGTTGTAATTTGTGATACCACTGAACGAGAAACTGCAGGAATCTAAATAAGACTTAATCAAGGCCCTAATAGCAGTGGTGTCTATAGCGATATATTCTACACTCAAATTACGATTATGATAATCAACAGACTTGCATATTTTGTGTAACATACTCGTCCATATTCGTAAACTTATCAAAAACTACGCCAAAATTCCATACAAAGGGTGATGGGTGAATAACTGTACTGGAATCAATAACTTATAACCTTGTGCTTGATACTCGAAAGAAGATGATGCTCGGAAATGCTACCAATTAAAAAAATATCAGTTTTCTCCTGATTAAGCTCCAGTTAACTGTAAAACGTTCATGGTTGGACTTCACTAGTACAACATTTCAGTTTAACTACAACAGATTCTGAATTTCCTGGAATTTTAGGGTTAAAATGAATGTCATCGGTATACCCCATTTGGAATTTCAAGCCCTGATTTCTGAAAATATAACTAATAGGACGTACATACATAACAAAATGAATGAAAGCGGTCCTATTACTGAATCCTGATGGGTGACATAAGTCAATTCTTTGTCAAATGACTGCATTACAGCAAAAGTTAAATGATATTTCCTACGTCTGAAATATGACAAGTTTAGTACTGTCCCAGTGATTAAAAATGTTATATTATTTTGGAAACTCTCGAACACAATGCCAAAATCCGAGTGTTAAACGCAGGTGAAAGGTCAAGGAGAACAACATTTTAGAGAACCCCCTTAAAAAAGGCATATGAAGAGATGGGAGAACTTAAAGAAATCCCCAAAGTAGAAATTGGTGAAACTGTATTTCTTATCACCCCCTCGACCGCCATGCCTTATCTGGTTAATGATTACTAGATATTGATGAAAGACAATACAATTTTGCAGCGCAGTGCTCCAATTCAAAGAAAGATTTAATCATCTACGTCATTACCAAGGATGGAGTCCAACTCACTATACCTATTGAAACAGCGGTCAGTTTTCTATGAATGGACGAAAAAATTTGAAGCTTCCTTATTTCATTTGAATTAGCAGTAAATGATAGCCGAAAGTAAAGCTAAATTATCTTACTAAAAATTGAAGCAAACACGAAGAAAATGATCTTTCTTATGGGAAATTGATGTCGTGTTTCTTTCAAAAATATAGATAAAGCAAAACAATGCCTGATACGATTTTGCTGCATGCACATGAACTTTCGAAGTGTTCTAACGAAAGAAAAAGAAGTAGAAGAAATCTAATTTCTTTCTGTAAGTAAGTAGCTCAAAAAAGCGACGTGGGTAGTACATTTCCTAAATACGTGTGTACTTCTTTGGTTCTTGGAGCGCATAATGCAAAGACGAAAAAAAAAAAAAATCCACTGCAGCAATCTACGTCGTAGATGGCGCTAAAATATGAATATTGATTTGTCCACAGGATATTCTTTTCTGCAAAGGAACGATTTTAGTAAACTATCAGCAACAAAATAATGTGCTTACGTATTTAATAAAATTTGTAGTGTTGTAATAATTTGTATGCCAGAAGGTTAAAGGTCAAAACAATGGTGAAAGCACTTTTATTGGCATCTCGCTAATATAGTCCTGCCATGCAGCGTGCGACATTCTAATACATGTATTATTTATGTAATTAATGTATTCGATTCGATTTAATCAAAGTCTTGCGTCGAGCTGTTTTCATTGTAACTGATCAACATATTTTTCTCCAAAGTACATTAACCTCTGTAATAAGTTTTCAATCAATGTCTCTCGCCATTTGCCCAACAAAGAGTAATAATCTACTTCAGTTTAAACATTAATTGGTGCGCCAATAAGGACAAAAAGAAATATGCGTGTGTGTGTTTGTGTGTGTGTGTGCATGTGTGTATTATCGTCATGCTCTCCTTTCATTTGTCTGTTTTATACGATTAAGCAGGCTTTCATGTCATGCTGTCTTTTTCATTTGTTTAACTTGTACGATTAAGCAGAACTCTTTTTTTTCCAGTTTTGATTACGTTTAGTTGAATGTTTGTATTCGTGTCATTGTGAAAACGATGGCGACGATCACACGGAATTCTAATAAAAGTATCATTAGAAAAAAAGTTTTCATGCATTTTCCATGTATTTCTCTTCTGATAATATGTGACTATAATGTCCGTTGATTAGAATGTTCTTTCAAGAAAAAAAGAAATACTGCCATTGCTGTATTTCTTTCTTTTTTTCTAAAAGCCTTAAGAATTGTGGATTTCATTCCCATTTCAAATTAACAATAAACTGAACAATTTTCATCCATGCCTTTAAACTAAATATACCCGAACAAAAAACCAGTAAGCATCAGCAGTGGAATATATGTAATAAGTGAGTACATTGTACTTCCTATTCATAGATATAAAAAAGAAACGATGCTTACTTTTTCTTTTTACAGTATTATCTGTTTATTACATGGTTTGCTTGTTCGAAATGATTCTTAAGGATGTACCAAAGTGGTTTAATGTGCGTAAGGCAGTGTCAACATTGTTTCTGTGAATGCAGGAACTTCCTTTGTTATCGTCTGACGTCGCAAATTGCATGAATTGTGTGTTCATTGATAAGCAAAGCAATCTACTCAACCCTATCTTAAGATGAATTGTTCAGACAGTTTCAATAATGACAATACATCGTGAACTCGCGACGAAATGTTGGGTTGGTTTTTTTGTTTGTTTGGTTGTTTTTTTGTTGTTGTTTTTTTTTGCTTCCTCTGTCACGCCTTGTCCTGGTTGCCTTTATCGTTGGCTTGAAGGTATTAGAAGGCATCTCTTTGAGAACAAAGGGATAGTTCAAACTGCTTTGATACTGAGTCATCGTACTTTATAATGCCTTAAAAACAGCGACAAATAGTTTCTTAAATACATCCCACGTTTCGCTTGAAACGACATCGCAAATCCACCAGCTCTATCAGATCAAGTCTTTCAACAAACCGTTCCTGAGAAGAAAGACAGTTACGTATAAATGAAAGAGAAATGACCAGTGCGTTGCTATTTCAAGTGACCGTTAAAATGAGTATACCTCCCACCGCCATGCTAAACTGCACACCTTTGCAGAAAGCTGTCAAAAATGACAGAGAGATTAAAAAACTGCTTTATGGTACAATCACTTCACAATCACTCACTTCCAATCTGCCGACAGACTCCCCCTTATGTCACATGTAGTTTGCTTGTTTGTTTATAAAATGAATTCAACTTTCACTTGATGAAAACGCATGTAAATGCCAATCCAACCCAGATATACGTGAAAAATTTTGAAACTGCCCCCACTTCACTCTAAAAAACTGAAAAGGTAAATCAACATTTTAAGTGCTGTCACTCCTCCAACCTTTTTGTAAATGTTATATTTAACGCTCAAAACTTTGATTTACCATTTCATAACTTTCTTCTCTTTTTAGGAGTGTTAAAAAGCCGACTTTTTCACTTTTCGAATTACACTCGAGAACTGAAACTAATAAGGTATAAGCTTCAAGTACAGTTCTTTATAAATCAACGTGTCAGATTAATGTCCAGACGTGTCTAGTCAAGTGATTCGTATTATCATTTCAGCAATCTTTGCGCAATAAGTATCCGGACATCCCCGTGTCTTTATATACCATTCTGTACCGCTCATCATTAAATTTTATCAGTAGGGATGACAAAAAGGAAATACCGTCATAAAGACATTACTTTTCTTAAAAAGAGTGGGTGGTCATCATGCAATGACACATGAATCAATTGTCTTCCCGTCTGTGAGTTAGTTCGGCATATCTACTTCAGATAATCATCTTTTGGTGCATGACAGCATCGAACACGGGTTCAACGGGTATGACAATGTTATGGTTCAATCTCTTCGATTCTCCTTGGTATCAGTTACCCAAACCGATTTGGTTCCAACTGGCTATTGTTATTCTAGCAGTTGTCAGTTTTCCATACGGATGCACACGCGCGCGCGCACACACAAACACACACACACTCACACACACACACACACAATCCACAGGTGCGTTTTTGTGCCTTTGATGATCGGGGTTAGATGCCGTCATCTTTCTGAGCAATCCCAGATTTATTTTGATGGTTTACGTAACGTATGATATATTTTCGCTTGTTTATGAATTTACATCAAAAGAAAGGAAACTTCACCTATAGTGATAAAGCATGTAAAACAAAAGTAAATCCCGTTCCAAAATATTTGCATTAAGTGTAAATCTGACCTGTATGTTGTGAGTTTGAAATTGTACCCTCCACCCGACAAATGAAACTAATGTGGTAAATTCTTCAAATACACATGTATAGTTCTTTATGAATTGATCATAATATGTCAAATTAGTGTCCAGATATGTCACAGTCGAGTAATGTATTACAGTAATATTTGCTCAGTTTCTATTTGCGCATCCCCACGTCTTTATCATTATATCTACCGGTCATCTTTTATAAGTATTATATATAGGGACAAGGAAAAGTTATTTTTACCATCAACTTATCTTCCTTAGAGAGTGGGTGCTCATTATGCAATGAGACATGAATTAATTATCTTCCTATCTGTGGAGCAGATTCAGTTTGGCACATACTTAATTTTTTTTTTTTTTTTTTTGGAGTAGCGGCTTCTTACATAATGATCAAAGTACCAGTAAATAAGACTGTTGTGACTTATCTCGTAAATCTCCTTGCCCAAGCTGTCATACTGTGTAGATAATTATACATGTAGTATCTGTGAATACGGGATTGTCACGTGAGAAAGAATTAACTTCTGCTGGAAATTGGTCGATACGTGTAAGGTCTTCAGAAGCAGCGATATGTGTCACATTCACTATTCCCCCTAAAACACGAAAAATAAATTCATTCCTACTTACACCGCTGCTTCTCCGACATACGCTTTAATTCATAATGTTCTTCTCATACTCCGCTTGTAAAATGTTCAATTCATTACCAATTTCCGTTCAATCATCCCCTTCATTACCAATTTTCAAGAAACGCCTGCGGCTTCACCAGTCTATATTTTGATTTAGTTATAATTTCGTATGACCACCACTTGTATTATGTCGTATTATGTTTCCACGTTTTCGTGGTATTTTCTATTTGTATATTATATTACTCGATATTATTAACAAATCCGTATTTTATTTTGTAACGTTTGTATTTTTGATGCAGGGCTCCCTTGCAAAGCAGGCCATTGGGGCTCTGAACGGGCCAACCCTGCTTTTAAAGACAACTTGAATAGATGAATAAATAAATAAATAAATAAATAAATAAATAAATAAATAAATAAATAAATAAATAAATAAATAAATAAATGAATAATTAATTAAATAAATAAATAAATAAATGAATAAATGAATAAATGAATAAATGAATAAATAAATAAATTCGACCAAGGAAATATTAGCGTTTTGCATAAGGAAGGCGGGCCTATGATAATATGACAAGAGTTAAGAATACACTGTCTCCGTTATTACACTTTTTTCACAGTAGGCTAATGGACAAATGGACGATTATTTGCTTATTTATTTATTATTATAAGCTAGGTGTAAAGCCGTAATGAATCTAACTTGACTCGTGTTGGTCAACCTCAGCCATTAACTTCAATTAGCCGAGCCAAGATTGACTCTGTGTTTGATTTGGGTAGGGAGGTGGGAAATCTCTGTCCCACCTCCCTGGTTTGGGGTAAACATGACAGTTATATCTGCAAGAATCTTCAGGATTGAAGGAGGTATATAATAACATGAAGAAGAATGACAGCAACAGTCATATTTGTAGTTTCAGTAGAAACAGCAGCAGTAGTAATACAAGCAGCGTTGTATTATGCCTAAGAGTAAGAGTAGCAGAAGACACCTAGGGCCCGTTGCATAAAACTCCAACCGGATTTTTTTCCGGTTGAAATCACAAAATTCCGGTTGGAAGCTCCCAACCAGAGTTTTTATGCAACAGATTTTACATTCTTAGGTTAGCAACCTTAAAAAATTCAGGTTGGGCAAATCCCAACCTGAATTTTTTAAGGTTGCTAAAAAAGTTTTATGCAACGGGACCTTGGTGGTCGTAGTTTCAAGATCTATCTCAAATTTTTTTTTTTTTTTTTTCTATGCAAACGAATGTGCCACGTGGAATTACGGTTTGATCTGACCGCCTATTACGCTAGCGAGACTGTCCCCAAAAGATGTTTGCACTGTCTGGCTGGTACGGCTCAAAACACCAGTGTTCCGTCACATTACGTCAATATTTAAACGTGGACACCAAAGTTGGGGCCTAAAGTTACTTTACACCAGCCCTTTCTGCAGAAAACTTTGAGGTAGCTCTCACACGCTGTTTATTTCGGTGTTTTTTAAAGGCATGATTTGTCCCTGTCGAAGGGAGTAGCCCTATCGACTCCAGTCGGACAGCCGGGCAGACACGGCAGCGCCGCCCTATAGCCGGCTGGACGACACAGGGTCCCCTTCACGTCTGTATCGTACTACTAAGCACACATAAACTTGTCGATAATCCAGCGCCTAATCCACTCGTCTGCTCTTCCTCGACGAGACATTCTTGTCGGGACAAACATTCCACAAATATTTATTGACAAACAACTCGTCAGCGCTATCTGAACACAATGCGATTAGAAGTCACGTCAGGATCTGGGCTGTTTGCTTGGATTCCGCGCGTTATTTTGCTCAACGAATTTGACATTTCTGTTGACCACGAAGATGCTGTAGGGTTTCAGCGGATTCCTCAGAGTTGAGTTCCATTCGCTGCGCACTTGTTTTCTTGGCGGTGATGACAAAACTAAGGAAGACCCACGTGGAAAGAGCAAATAACACAGTCGAGGTCGAAACGCAAAACAAGACAAAACAGGGCAGAACACGAAACAATAAGACAAATGCACATAACAAAACTGATGAGAATTCCTCCTCTCTTCGTACCTCGGTGTGGAGTCGGAGGACGCACGCAGTATTTACGTGTACACACAGGACTGTTCCCTAGACCGAAAGGCAGATGACAAAATAAATAAATAAATAAATGAGGGGAGGAACTGGATGCTGATGAATAAAACATCATTCCTTGTAAAACAAAAGGGGCGTACCTAGGATGTCAGTGATGAATAAAACATGAGTACTTGTAGAACAAAAGGGGCGTGCCCTGGATGTCAGTCATCTAAATGACAATCTGCGCGAAAATCTGATTGATCTCTATGTAGCATAGAGATCACTGCATAGATCTGCATATGCGCATGCGGCCGATGGTGCGCGCGTTTCATTGGTTTGAAGTTCTTTTAATACGGGAAGTACTAACAGGCCATGCGCCTCCGTCGGTGTAAAATTGCTAGAGGGCAGCACACCGTTCGTAGATCGTCTGATAGCCATTTAGTCTCAACCCACATGGTCTAATCCCGTTTCGTCTACAGCCAGTACGTCTAATGACCATTTGTGACCCTACATCACAAAACCAGCAAAAAATCGCCATACCTGGATTTTTTAGTTAAGGGCAGATTCTGAAAGAGCAGACTCTAAGCTTTAAAATGATGTATAACTCAATTCAAATGGACTCTTCTAACCTATTTAAATATTGGAAAGAAAGCACACACTCTGGAAAAGTGTGAACTGAGAAAAGAGGCCCTGAAGTTACAGGGTCTATTCAAGCGCTTAATATTTACCAAGTCGTGCTAGCTGTGCCATGAAAGGGACAAAACACAGGATGTAAACCACTGGACCAACAAGAATGAAGGGATTATCAGATTTAGGTGAAATTGAGCATGTTCTATTAACACATTCTGCCAATGATTAATGCTAATTTTCAAAGCAGTAGGCTCATCCTTTCAATACTTATTAGACTTGTAAGTGAAGAGTGTGCAAAGGATTTCAAGAAATGAAAAGCAGCCTCTAAGACATACCTGATCATTCTACTCTTCCCCAAAAAAGGGTTGTAGAAAAACTGTTAAAAACACACTTTCCCATTCATCTCAAACTGAAGAATAATGTAGAAGGATAACTCTTTCAGAAAATATGAAAAACAAGATTGACTTGGTTGAACCATTTCACCTTTTTCCAGTCCTCACACAAAATCAAGGGGTGCGACTTTTTGTTTGTTTTGTGATGCACGGTCACATTTAGTCAAATTGCCACTTAGCCTCGTTACCAGTTGGTCTACTTGTAGATGAGCTACGCCCATTTCGTCTAATACCCACAGTTTATTAGGTAAAATGGGAAAAATCCAAGGAGTCTAAATTGCAATTAGACCATCTGGTCTTTAGACAAAATGATAATTAGCCAAACTGGACATTAGACCATACGGGCAATAGACGAAATTGATAGTAGACCAAATGAGTTTAGCCATAGTGGTGTTAGACGAACTGGGAAGTAGACCATCTGATATTTGACCAAGTGGCAATAAACCGATCACTCGGTGTTTACCAAATTTTGTCCTGCACACCACTACATCAAGTTTAACAAGGGTACTCTTTTTTCTTCTTGAACTGGAGAAGAAGTTCCATCTGTAAGGCTTTTATGTACCTGATTTGGGGTCATATTGTACTGTTACCACAGCAATGCACTTTCCATTATGGTTTTAGCAATCCTTAGTGCATATGTTGTTCTTGTGTGGTAAGTTTATTGTGAATTGCTAAAAAGTAATTTGATCAGGAAGCCTTTTACCTAATTTTGAGAACACAATGAGCTCCACTATGGCAACACACTGCTGTAGAAATAGTTCAACATGTGTGTAACATTATGCTGAATCCCTTAAAACTGGAGTACACTGCAGTTACTTCTGCAACATCTACGGCATTTGCAACAGATTGCCCCCCCCCCCACACCCACACACACACACACACTCCCTCCCTCTATTCCCCCCCCCCCTCTCTTTCTCTCTTTGTGTCTCTTGGCAAAGGAGAGAGAGAAGGTGCCAACAAAATAAACAAAAAAATTTGAACAGAAATCATGAACCCACAGAATCTTAGAATCGTTTCTGTGAGATCTGACCCCAGTATGCTACTGCTGTTTACCCTGGACACCACCCCCACCTCTTTTTTTCTTTTTTTTTTTTTTTACAGCACAAGCAGACTGCTTTGTACCTTCTTTGTACAATAAGAACAAGAAAAAAGTCACATACACGTTTGAGTATCATGAAAATGATGGATAGCACTACACATGCTACAAGAGGGGATTTATGCAAGTCAGTGTTGGATTCAATATTACAAATTTGACCCAACTTTCAAATGGTCAAGTCATTATTTTGTTTATGTCATTTCATCACGGGATAGTTTCATGTATTATGCTTGTTTGGGACTTAGAGCACTCTCTTCTCTTTTTCAACTTTCATACCTTTATTCATTTATCATTTTTTTAATGGGGGAGGGGATTGGGAGGGGGATTCTTTAAAGGTACACTGTATCTCATGATGTAGTTAACTGGTGGTCATGGACAGCTTTTTGAACATTTTTTTTTTTTGTTCTTTTTGGCCTTAGTGATGATGAAAATTATACAGCTGTAAGATGGCTGAGTGAGATAGCTGTGATTTGTTTCAGCTTGGGACAGATGAGGCATGTGTTTGACAAACAGAAAAATGGATAACCACAGACAACACTCATCGCCATATGCACACATTCCATTGAAGGCAGTGAACTACATCCTCATATTCTCAGAAATACACAGAGACATCACCAAAAAAAAAAAAAAAAAAATCTCTGCTTGAAGTGGTGTAAAAATTCTCTCTATTCTGTGATGAGAGCATTCATAACAAAAGTAAACTTAAATCTCTGTGTGAATATTTGGGGATTATAACTTTTAATTCTCTTTGTATCACAAATATGTTGAGGTCAATCCATGTTTGGATGAATATCATGATAAAACATAAACATGAGGGCTCCACAGAAGTGAGTATATGGACACCTAACTGGCTTATTCACTCACAATATACAAACTTCTTTACAGGGCAGCACCAGTACATGCATTGGCAAAGTGATAAAAACACTATTTATGACATAAATCCATCACAGATAGATATTAAATATATCTTATATTTGATGACAACAAGGTAAAGCACACATGTGTGGCACCTAGATACACTGTAGGGCCTACACAGGCCTTTCTGGACAGTTTGCACCCATTTTCTTGTAACATCTTACAATGGCATAGAGTGAGGAAGACATAGCACCATCATATAACCACATAACAAACACAAGGAAACTCAGGAGTTAATATGATGCCAATGTTAAAAGGAACTTACAGGATATTTTTTCCACACAGAAAACAAATGAAAATTATGACAAAGACCTGGAAAAGATGAGTACAGTACACATGATAACACACCATCACATAATATGCCATGCCACTGCTCTGCCAAGTAACCATCCTGGTCACAAAACTACACATTTCATGTAAAGTACTTAGCATTTCATCCTCCAATCTTACCAAGAAATTATCTCTTACTTCCTTGTGAAAATTACTTCAACTACAAGGAGGTACATGTATATATCACACTCAAATTAGTGGACAGACATCATTACATAACACTTGCAATAAGCAATAACAGAGGAAAAGTATTATTTTTCCTTAATATTGGTGTGGAGTCCCCACAAATAAGATCCCCCATAAATGTTTGAAGCACAGTATACAAAGTAGTTATTAAATCAGTAAGTACATTATGAACACAACACACTTTGAGAATGCTGAGTGTAAACATAAATCAAGCATACAGTCCCCACCTCAACACCCCCCAACAGCAATACAATTATCCCCAATTATACTCAAGTAGTCCTTCCAAGGAAGCACCCTTTTCCACCCCAGCATCAGAGTGAAATATCCAAGCCCTATGGGAGTGCAAGGTAAATCCATGTGATGCGGTATCGGTGGAGGTGTGTAGTTGTGCTCATCACCACCATTCAAGCATCACATGGAATCTTTCTTCTTCTTTCAATAGATAAGCTCCATCTTCATAAGGGGCTCTACAAATTTGGCAACCTTGCCAGGACAGCCATTTATGGTGAGAGTAGAATATGTGCTGTCCCAAGACACAGGCCTGAATACCTGAGGAAAGATGGCAATGCTAGAGGGTGTTAAGAGCTGTGTGGTAGGAGGCCTCACTCAGCTTGATGAAAAGCAGCTCCTAGAAATAGCTGCTCTGTGTGACCTCCCTGCAGAAAAATTAGAGACAGCAAAGAGTAAAGGACACTTTGGAGTTCTGCGACTGGTAACATCGTACTTGACCGGGGAAGAGTTCGAAGGAGAGACAGATGGGGGAATGGAGTTGCTGGGTAAGGTAATGGGAAGGTTGGATGAGTGGGCAAAAGGGAAAGTGAGCAAAGAAGAGAAGAGCAAGGAAAGCCCACCCAAACCAGTCACAAGACCATCACCCACTAACACGATCCCTCCTGAGCACATACCAAAGGAATTTAAGATAAGAGGACAAACTGGAGACCCGGCCAAAAAGATAAACTTCCCTTCTCGAGCCTGGTGCATCAAATCGACCATGCCATCTCAAGAGGGTATCCGGAAGAAGACATAGCGGATGCCATCATCAACGCTATGGTCCATGGTCTTCTTCTCAGTGGCTACCTCGAAACCAAACCTGACCTCAACCTGCCCGACCTGAGATGCTTACTCCGTAGCCATTACCGAGAAAAAGATGCTACTGAGTTGTATCACGATTTGATTCGTGCCATTCAAGATCCTAAGGAAAGCCCTCAGGAGTTTCTGTTACAGATGTTGGCACTCCGTCAGAAAATTCTCTTTGCGTCTAAAGAAGTGGATGCCACGGTTACCTATGACTCAACTCTCGTCCAGGGAATGTTTATGCATTCCCTAACAACGGGAATCATGAAGGAGAGTGTGAAGGGGGACCTGAAGCCATTGTTGCAATATGTGTCAACAAATGATGAGGCCCTGGTGGAGAGAATAAATATTGCTACCAACAACAACAATGAGAAGAAGAGCAGAAACAGGCAACAACAAAGAAAGCATAGGTCCAGGAAATAAATATCCTGGCCCCTAAGAAAGAAGGAAAGACAAAAAGAGAAGCGCCAGTTTGGTTCAACTTTCAGCGGATGCAAGAAGACATCTGCGCAACAGTGCGTTCAGAGTTGGCAGCTGTAACCCAAAGGTCACCAGCCCCACTGCCTCCAATGGTGCCAACTAAAGCACCTTCAAACAATAAATTGCCGTCTAGCTGGGAGGGGACCGAGTTGCCAGCATTGCTTCGGATGTGGAAGCGGTGACCACTTCTTGAGGGATTGTCAGTATCGGAGAGCAAGAAACTTCGGAGGGGCATCCGAGAGGGGCAACAGGTTCCCCAGAGACAGCCTCGGGCCATAATCTCAGGTGCCACCACAATAAAGTCTTCCTCCTTCCATGACCCAGTCTTCATGAGCCCCCAAGCGAGTAAGGTATCAAAGTTAGTAGGTAGTAGATGTACAATTAGTTGTTTCCTCTGAATGGTGTGAAGACTGAGGCACTATGGGATACTGGTGCACAAGTCACCATTATCTCTGAGAAATGAAGACAGGACTCTACACCAAATATAATCCCAAGATGGACTGCCGAATTACTCAGCGAAGATTTGTCCCTCAAGGCTGCAAAATTCCTTGCATGGACCAATGTGAAATTCAACCTTGATGGACAGTGCAATGCCATCGAGGTATCAACCCTGGCTATCCTAGATCCCCCGGACATCCCAATCACTGGATACAATGTCATAGCAGAAATTTCTAAGTCACACCCGGGAGCAGATACAACAACGGGAGCAGGGTTGACTCAGGCCATGTTATCCTCATTGAGAGCGCAGCCTCGAGACATTCCCTGTCTAATCAACCTTCTTTCCCAAGAACAAGATGATACGGTGGGACTGGTAAGAAATGGACGGAAAAGCATCACGATTCCCAGCAGGAAGACGGTAGGTGTGGTATGCAGAGTGCATACGTTTCCTGTAAATTGTCGCACTGATGTCCTACTCCAGCCTGGCTCTATTGATGAGATGGGAGACCTTCAAGTCGATGAGAGTTCAGTGAGGATCAATCACCCGGATAGTGATCCCTATCTCGAATCCCACCCATCATGATGCTTTACCGCAGGGACGCAAAGTCTTGGGCCAACTACACCTCATCCAGTCAGTCCCTTGATGTCAAACATATCCAGAGAGAGACCAAACAAACAATGACAGTCCCTCCCCACCCAAAACAACTAAGATGTTTGCAGCAATGGACCTCACTGAGCCCACATCGTCACAGCAAGCACGTGTCAACTTACAGATGCTTAAGGAAGAAAAGAATGCCTTCACCAAGGATGACTCTGACATGGGTTGTATTCCAGACCTACAGATGTGCATTCCTCTTACAGATGATGCCCCTGTAAGTTAGACATACCTGTCCATCTCCAGACCCCTGTATGCCGAAGTGAAGAAGTATCTGCAAGACCTGATAGAGCAAGGCTGGATAAGGAAATCCACCTCGTCCCTATGCCTCACTAATTGTCTGTGTGTGGAAGAAAGATGGAAGTCTGTGGCTGTGCATTGATTACAGAGGTCTTAGTAAAAAGACCATTGACGATCAACAGCCTATACCCTGAATTCAGGACGTACTAGATGGATTTGGTGGGAGCACCTGGTTTACCACTCTTGGCCAAGGCAAAACATACCATCAAGGCTTTGTCTATCCAGACAGCAAGCATGTGACCACCTTTGTAAACCCTGTGAGGTTTATATGAGTGACAACGGATCCCCTTCGGCCTTGAGAATGCCCCTGCAGTATACCAGCGCCACATAGAGGTATGTCTGGAAGGCCTCACCAATGAATGTTGAGTTGTATACCTCGACGATATACTTATGTATAGTCGCACATTCGAGGAGCACCTTGGACATATCCAACAAGTCCTTCAACGAGTGTACCACACAACAGCATGGCATCAAGCTAAAGCCAGCCAAATGCAACCTGTTCCACATGAAAGCCAAGTACCTGGGCAGGATTATATCATAGGAAGGCCACAACCAAGACCCCAAAGACACTCAAGCCCTCAAGGCCCTGAAGGAGAAGCACCCCAGACAGTATTCCTCCAGAGGACATCCCAAAAAAGAAAGGTTCCAAGAAAGAACAGAAATGGTCCAGACAAACCCCTACCCCAGACAATTCCAGCTCTGAAGAGGAAGCCTATTATTACACAGCACAAAGACAAATCTCCAGAACAGATGACATTTCTCAGACTGAGGAAGAGCAAGAGTTAGCCTCTCAAAGTAAGAACATAACTACTGGGGAACATCCTGCAGGTCCAGATCAGCCACCAGAAGGACCACCTGCACCCAAAAATGTCAGTGACAACATCCCGCTTGCACCAGACTCAGCCTAACCACTCACAACCAAATCCAACCACCTGTGGTACAGAATGCACCAAGCAGAAGTACAAGAGAGAGATGGCCACCAGCCATCTTTACCTATGAAGCCCCAGGTGAACCTGTAAGGTACCCTACTAATGTCACCCTGGAAAGTGCTAGTGCTTCTGGACAGCATCTTGACAGGCACCAGATGCCTGCCAATCCTTACCCCCCAAATTGCATCGGGACAAAACCCCACTGTGCCTGTTACTCTTACTTCACCCCACTTGCTAAAGTCACTGCCAACCTATTGTGCCCCATCTGTCCCCCACGGCCCACAATTGCACCAACTACAAGCACAGCCTATGTTTGGATCTCAGACATATTTTCCTTGCAATCCCCTCTTTGTTTGTTGGTGTCTTTTTTTTGGGGGGGGGGGATGGGGAATGTCTGGTAGACATGTGCTTTTGGAGGGGAAGGTGTGGAGTCCCCACAAATAGGACCCCACCCTGTAAGTTTTTGAAGTAGTTATTTAATTAGCAGGTAATTATAAACACATTTTGAGAATGATGAGTGTAAACATACACCAAGCATACACTCCCCACCTCACCACCTCAAGAGCAATACTATTATCCCCTAAATACTCAAGCAGTCCTTCCGAGGAAGCACCTTTTTCCACCCCAGCATCAGAGTGAAATATCCAAGCCGTATGGGAGTGCAAGGTAGATCTATGTGATGCGGTATCGGTGGAGGTCAGTAGTTGTGCTCATCACCACCATTCAAGCATCACATGGAGTCTTTCTTCTTCTTTCAATAGATACTCCCTCTCAGGGAAGGGGGCTACATTATGTTTAACACTTCCCTGAAGCAAGAAATAATAACAGAGTATGAAAGTAAATAATCATTGCACCATGCCTCAGTGTCATTTTCTTTCCTCTTCATAACCCTTACTTTGGGGTACCTTTACTTTGATTATTCCTGTGCAATAAATAGATGAATTTCCATGTCTTGATGAAGTAAAAAAAAAAAAATATATATATATATATATACAGTATTCACCGCATAATCGGGCATCTGATAATCGGGAATCTCGCTTAAATGACATACGCTTCCCAGAAACATTTCCAATGCACGTTATTTTCACTGGATAATCGGGCGGGGACCTCTGATAAACGGGACAATTTTTCTTCAAGCGACCTTTGATTTTGTTGATATTTTACACAAAAAATCTACCAAAATACCACAACAATATTTCATAGATTCCCTGTCAGTTGTCGTTTACATCAAACTTACAAAGCAAGCTTCGGACTGGTGTGTTTTGACCTCCGTCCATCCAGTACACGTACATTTCAGCTCGCTGCCCGCCTTCGCTTTTCTGTACACATGTATTATGGCGAGCTAGATCGCTACAACACATGTACAGTGCAGTGATCGCTGCAAGTAAACAATCAAGCCGTGATGATTGAATGATTGTAGGACTTTTCATTGACGTTCCCACATCAGTTCTGGGTAATCATTTCCCATGGTTGTGGATATGTATTTATACAGAACGCCCTACGTGTCCAAGAATTCTACGAATGTTTAAGAAAGTGCTAGCTTTTAATCCACATATTTTGTGTTCGAAGAGAGGTGACAGAAGAAGAACCCAGTTGCGATGACTACATCATTGCGAGAATGCAGGGACAGCTAGAGGGTCGCGCCGAGGGGTAGCGTGGTTGTGTATTCATGTACATGTAAAGTACGTCAGTATGCATGTGTGTGTGTGTGTGTGTGTGTGTGTGTGTGCACTGTACATAATGTACATGTCGTATGCTGTTAGTGTATGGTGAGTGCTCATCGCAAAATCGGGCACCCCGCTTAAAGGGGCCATGTTTGCTACTCCCAACCTGTCCCGATTATGCGATGAATAATGTATATATATATCCTCATAAATGAACCAAGTGTGAGATAGCACAATTGTAGTAATAAGCACTGTACATGAATATTGCTTAATCATATTGCAGAAAATCACTAAAGCCAACTAATCACTGCCACAAGTCATGGGAAAATTTTGGTAGTTTAGATGCAAAGGTAATAATAGGAGATTTTCTTTCTTACATGTATCTTGGGACTGTAAGAACATTCCAAAGAGAAATCAGTATTACACAAGTTCACTGAAGATAAATACCCACCACGCAAAAGAATCTACACTTCTAATAAAATTTTTTTCCCCTGAAGTTTCATTACATTGGTCTAGTTTCCAAAAATTTTACAAATTTACTGTAGTCCTACATTTTTATGCACAGTAACACTATGACACTAAAAATAAATCCTCAATGAAACTGTCCTTTCAAACAATGGAAGTTACCCTATGTTTGGATAAAATGATCTTAAAAGAGGGTTTATGGAAAGAACCTTTCTTTCACAATACACTTAAATAAGTTGGCCTGCCATGGTCTGTTGTACACTTGTTGAACTGCAGTGATTGTACATTTGTGCATAGTTTCATACAATACTTCACAAAAATCATCTTGGGCATGTAGCAAGTCTGCCTTTCTTGCCCAAACTGAGGGTGATCATCCTGAGCGTCATGTCCACACATCCTCCAAGTATCGCTTTTCCTCTCGTAGTTTGGCGATGAGGAGCACGATCTCATAGTCTCCCTGTCCAGTCTTTTCTTTCATAATGTCCTTCCAGGTGTCCAGCACATTTTTGGCCATGTTCTTGGCATCTCTGTGATGCAAGAAAAACACAGAGTACATTTGATTGAGTAACAATGCTGTCTACCAACATATGCCAGTCAAGGTTCAGTTCTAGGGACAAGAATACGTACCATGAACAGCTTTGAACCCAAAGGGACAATAAAAATCTCACTTAGGTGACTCAAATGTGATTTTCCAACCTTATCCTTCCCACTTTCCTCACTCATTTCTGGTTTATCTTTCTCCTCTCACCAACACTTCCTAATTCTTTACCTGATTCTCACTCTATTTTTACAACTGTACTTGTTTCCTATTCCCTTCTCCATTAATGAAACCTCATCTTCCAGTTCACCGCTGACTTTTGATTGCTACAATTTGCCATCCTTACACTATGCCTATATCACTTCCCTCCTCCACTCTCCACTCTCTAGGTTCTTCTCTTGCTGATCAATAGTCCTTTCAAGGATTCCATGCACATGGTCTTAAAGCAAACCTCTCTTCCTCAAAGGTAAAAATAGCTTTAACTACTGCAAGTCTCCATTTAAGACTACCAATATAATGGAATATTTCATTTTCAATGCAATTATAAAACACAAATAACCAAAACAAAAAAGGTTTTCAAAAGGTAAGCACACTGAGTTGATCAAATTTGTACACTTTATACTTCTACTTCTACATTTTGAAAGGTTTGCTGATTGTCAAAATGATTTTTTTTTTTTTTTTTTTTTTAAATTGCATAGGACTGGAAGGAAATAAGTTGTTATGAAATTGTTCTACTCACCCACATACATAAATGTGTGCATTCTGCTCCAGAACCAATGCTGCTAATTCTTTGCTGTGGACCTTCATGTTATCCTGGACATAGCGTGGTGCACGTTCTCCACTCTGGCCTTCTTTTGGCTCATCTCTGGAGAATGACACGCAGAGCTGGGATAGGACACCTGTCTCCATAAACATTTGAAGTTTCTCCCTGAAACAAAAAAGGCACAAAACACTGTTGCTAATCATGAAATGGACACCA
Source organism: Diadema setosum (assembly GCF_964275005.1). Taxonomy (NCBI): domain Eukaryota; kingdom Metazoa; phylum Echinodermata; class Echinoidea; order Diadematoida; family Diadematidae; genus Diadema; species Diadema setosum. Next base: position 13,297,762 of record NC_092698.1, read on the forward strand.
AAAAAGTATTTATTTTCAATGCAGCATCTTGGAAGAAATACTCAGATTTGGATTTTCCCCACAAGAATGATACTTCTTTTCTTTTTTAAAACTGTGGTTGCACCTTCCATTGCAAGAAACAAGATATATTTGAGTGAGAGAGAGCTCCCTTTGCTAGCCTTCCTCATCATCATCAACATTTTATCAGCATCTAGATTTTATTTTTGCTTCATTTTTCCTTTTTGTTTTCTGCCATGACTAGTAAATACACTGCTTGTGACCAGCTACACTTCACATAGACATGTTCCTGGTTGTCACCTGTAGAGATAGTCTCTTTCCTTGTGCCGGCAGCCAAAGAAGAGCCAAATGGGGCCAAAGGTCGACGGGCCACCTGTCTCCTCATCAACCAAACCCTTCATCATGTGATGGCGATGCTCCAGGAAGCCAACAAATGGTGCTACACCCGTGCCAGGACCAATGAGGATGAGTGGGACGGATGGGTCATCGGGGAGATGGAAGTGTTGGTTGATTCGAGGATAGATTCCTATCTGAATGTAGAATGGCAACAGAAAAGTAAAAACACAAAAGAGGTTCATTCATATGTGAATCAAAATTTGAGTCATATGAGGTATATACAGAGAAAATTTTATCAGCTATTCTTATGTGTAGTTTTCCAGCACTTGCATACTCATTATGCATACTCATCAGAGCCATAACTTCACTGAATTGATCAAAACATAATGACACATTATACCCTTAGCTGGAAAGCATGCTTTTTACTAACTATACATCCTTTCTGATTCCAAACAGGAAATACCATCACGCACAAGTCATTATACTTATGTGTCTTTGTTTTTTTATTCATGACACATGTTCTGGATGTACTCACTTCTGGCGGAGTGCCAAGGGTCAGCTTGTTCACCTCCTCATTCAAATCCATGGTAATTTGCTGACTAGTTGCCTGCACACGCCCACTGGTCGTTGCCAGGTGGTTAAGCCATCCTGTACACACCCCTTGCCTGGACTGGCTCCGCCCCTCTCCTGACGGAATGTCGATAATGTTGAAGACGAAGTGAAAGGTGCTTGGACTAGCAAGAGGTGAACTGCAGATGGAAAGAAAGCATGAAAACAACTGGACAATAAAAAATTGTAAGATTTGCATGAATGACAAGGGCAATGAGGCTGCTCTTCTTCTTCTTGACTATTCGGCTGCGTTTGACACGCTCGACCACACGTTGCTACTACAACGACTTAGTAATGACTACTCCATCACAGGCACTGCCATCCAATGGATCAAGTCATATCTTCAAGATCGCACACAGAGGGTGATAATCAATGGGACCTGTTCACGTCCTAGTCCTATCAGCTGCGGAGTTCCGCAAGGATCCGTTGCCGGCCCCCTTCTTTTTCTCCTCTATACAGGTCCACTCACCAGAATCATCAATTGTCATCATGGAGTCAACTACGCTATGTATGCTGACGACACTCAAATTTACATGACTATGTCACCTGGCGATAGGATTGCTGCTGTTAATTCACTGAGAGAATGTCTCAATGACATCAAAGCCTGGTCCACTGCCAACAGACTCCGTCTGAACGAAGACAAGTCTGAACTCATCCATTTCTCATCACAGTTTAGGAGCACAGTTCCTCTACCAGATCTAACTACTCGGGATGGGATTATTAAGGTCTCTGACTGTGTTAGAGACCTTGGCTTTACTTTGGACAAACACTTAACTCTTAAACACCATATCACAAACATTTGTAAGTCTGCATCATGGGGTATTTTCAAAATAGGGAAGATCAGGCGTCTGCTTGATCAATCATCAGCTGAGCGGCTCGTCCATGCCTTCGTCTCCTCCTATCTGGACTACTGCAACTCCCTCCTTGCCGGCCTCCCTCTTTCTCACATATCCCCTCTCCAACGTATCCAAAATTCAGCCGCTAGATTAGTCTCCCTTAGTAGGAGACATGACCATATATCTCCTGTTCTCCGCTCACTACATTGGCTTCCAGTCCATTCCCGTATTACTTTCAAGATCCTACTTCTGACGTACAAAATCACACGTAATCTTGCACCCATATATCTTCAAAACCTAGTCTCTCTCCGCTCCTCCTCTTCTGCCAGACCCCTCCGTTCATCTTCCTCTCTCCAATTACTTCATGGCCCACGTACAAAAACCTGTTATGGTGACCGAGCCTTCTCTTCCATTGCTCCCACTGTATATTCAGAATGCCTCATCTGTCGAATCATTTAAAATTCTTCTTAAAACTCACCTGTTAAATCAGTTGTAAATTTTTATTTTTTTTTTTCTCCTGGAGGCGCACACAGTTATCAATTATTGTACCATTGTATCACATGTATTTTTCTTTTCTTTTCTTTTCTTTCTTCTTCTTTTGTTACTGTTAACACTAATTTTGTTAATGTTATAGTGTTTTTCTAATCTATTTGTATGAGTAGCAAAGTGCGCTTAGAAACGTCAGTATGAAGCGCCATATAAATGCAATTATTATTATTATTATTATGATGCCATATATCCAACTGCTCTTCATTGGTAGTCAATTACACACCACTCCTAGGCATTTTGAAAATGAGATTTCTAAGCAGCTAGAACAATTAGAAATGAGAAGAAAGCAACAAATGTCATACTTTCATACCATCTCCCAGCCCCCATCACCCCCTCCTTCAAAAAAAACAAACAAACAAACAAACAAACAAACAAAAACACCTTAAGGTTGGCACGTGTTTGGAGGAGAGGGTAAGTGGGAAGGAATAGTGTCACACAGAGAGTTAATGCATAACAGAAAACAAAATCAAATCTATGCATGTTAGATACCTGGAAATGGAATATGGTCTTGGTAGGAGCCTAGGACAGTGTTCTAGAATTCTCTCTAACGGTGGATGGCATGATGGGAAGGCCCGAAGGATGTCCAAAAGTGACAGACACGGTCTCCGCAGGTATGTGGCATAGTCAGTCTGGCCCTGCTTGCTGCACAACTCTTGGAGGCGACGCTTCTCCCTTGGGTTGCTGGTGTACTCCACCAGTGCTCGTAGAAATGCCTGCCAATCATGAATATGACAACATATTGACCCACTGTTGAACCCTTGCTGTGCTCTGAGTAAATGTTGCATAAGCCTGTGTGATGTCACCAGACTATACAATATTTACGCAAGCATATCATGAGAGAAATTATTGAGAATTCTTCCACAGGCATAGAAAGAGGTTTATAAATTTCAGGTTTGCAGATGAAATAACCCTCACATGCAAAGGTAAAGGAGAACTTAAGTTTTTGCAGGGAATCAAGGAAACTAGCAAGAAGTACAATCTACTCTTAAACATGAGGAAAACAAAAATCATGGTAATAAACAGGTAAGTGCAGGTTGTATCTAGCGTAGTTGGGTTCACAGATAAACAATGAGAGTTTGTACCACTGACGCATATATCTTCACCTTCTTTGGCAGGGCACGAATGTCGAGACACCAGGTAAAGACGTGTCTGAGTGTAGAAAAGGCAGGGATGAACTCGGGCACAGCAGCACGCTTCTTCTGGGTGCCCTCCAGAATGGACACTCTGACTGGACGGTCAGCCAGGTCAGCGACCTCCAGCTGCTTCAAGAGGTCGTTGACTTCTTCATTGCTGTTGGGGCAGATAATGCTAAAGGAGTCACCTGGCTGGAAGTCAAAGGAGTTCTCCTGCAAAGCAAATGGGAGATGTGGTGATTAGGAAGACAAAGGATATACGTGTAGACATTCACAGTTTATTGCAATACCAGCATCTTTGCTTCAATGCCATGGGTCTTATAAACAAGACAACATGACACCCTAAAAAAGCAATTGCTGGTGACAACCCAAAAAAAAGTTTGAACACAATCCATCGCAAATGTGGCTAGTACACAGCACACAAGCAGACCCTAAAATGTATTGTTTACCATTAGGATCAGTGATTTACAAAATGTTCGAATTATCACATTTGATGCATATGTGTAGGTCAGTTGTATCAAAAAACATGCTACCACATAGAAATGTTGTAATAAAGCCTAAAATATACAGAGATATGACTATTTTACCCACTACTGTAAAAGTGGAAATTTTTGCAGTGTTGAAATTTTCACACATTTCGCGCAACCAGAAACTAGCGCGAAAATAAAAGCATGCAAATATTTTTGTTGGCCATTTGTTCCAGTAGATGATGTACTGATTCTGCAGATTCAAAAACATGCGAAACTCTTCTTACCGCGCCAAGCACGAAAAATTTTTACAGTAAACATTTACTGGAGACGGTTCAGTCTAGATATAAGTCTATTGTGATTATTGTTCACATTTTGTATATTTAACAACAATTAACACTGATTATAATTATTAAAATTTCTACATTGGTTGTTTCCATCCCTAACTCACATTTTAGAACTATTTTGAAGCACTTAAGCTGGGTTTTTGTTTCATCTGCACATGGTAAATAATGCCTTAAAAAAAAAAAAAAGAACCTTTTTGTGTACAAAGATGGAACCAGCTAAGGTGCTACCACCAAAAAGTTATAGGCCACTAGCTTTTTCAGTGATACACCTCCATACCGAATTTGAATAAACTCTTGTCAAGAAACATGGCTAGAATTGCCTTCACAAAAAGTGATGCCATTTGGCAGTGGTGTAACATTGTTGAATCAAACGTACCAAGGGGTGCAGTTATTTACAAATGGTATAAGTCTTCTCATGAAAAATGGCATAGAATTTAACATGTAGACTCACTGGAACTTTGAGCTCAATGTCTAAGGCAGTCTTGACAGAGTCTTCTGTGGTCAGCTTGGTTGCTATGACAATGGAGGCTGTGGTGACTCCAGATGATGCCGATGGGAGTGGAGCTCCTCCTTGGATTGGCAATGATTCAAGGTCCTTCAAAAGGGAAAATGTCATTGCCTTGTGTCAGAGTTGTTAATTCAGCAGTACAGTGACAAAAAAAAGGATACAAATTGCTGTGAAATGGTCAACATACACATAGTATACTCATGGTATACTTTGAATTAAGATTTACTTCCGTTTTTCATTCCTAGTAGTATTACAACACTGAATATTTAACAATTCATAACTTTTACATAGACTATACAATTTTCCTCAAACTTTCAATGATGTATTCTACTGCTTTTGCTGCTTTCACTCAACTTTTTAAGTGACTGTCTGATTTCCCTTAAACTTTCAAAGATGTGTTCTACTATATTGTTGCTTTCAGTAAATCAACATTATATTTGAGCTGGTTTCCTTAAGTCTAGCTCAAATACAAATGTTTTGTATTCAATTTTCATGACAATCTTTATCAAACTAATAAAGGTACACCTACCACCATCTCATTGGCAATATATTCCACTCTGAGGTAGGGATGTGGCAGCAGGGGTAAGGTGAGTGCGCTCTCACTGAGGGGAGGCAGGGAGCAGGTGAGGGGAGCTAGGTCCGGTTGCCCCGACGTCTCCACTGAAGCATGCTGCTCCCCGGATTCTGGTGTACTACCGTTAATCGAACCACGCCCATTAGATTCCTGCTGCTGAGATGGAGCTTTGTTTTGTTCTGGAGTACTAGATGATTCTTGAGCGTTACCATCAGTTGAAAGCAATGTGCTATTCCCAACATCGTCGACGGAGGTAGTTGACAGCGGGCGCTTCTTTCCCCGTTCTGTAAGGCCATCAGTGGAGTCATCGGTACATTCATCCTGCTGCTCTTTGCCCGAAATCTGTTCCTTGCCTGGCTTCTGTTCTGACCCAGTTTCCTCTCCTTTCTCCACTCTAGTTCTTTTATCATTTTCCTCATTAACTTGTCCTCTGACCTCCCCTACATCAGAGGAAACTCCATTGCAAATCATGTTTTGCTGCGTGGCATTTTCAGATAGGGCAGCACTGTCCACATCTAACCCATCCATTATCCTGTGCAATTCTTTCCACAGACCTTCAATCCAGGGTTCCACCACCACCTCCAAGCTGAGTATGGCAATCAGAAACAATGCATATACACAAATTAGTATATTTCTCCCACATCTACTGCTGATCTAATTTTTCACTACTTTGACGTCATCATCTTCACCTGAAACACCAGCTGCATCAACTGCATCTGTGTCTTATCGTGCATAGATCATGCACTATCTCTCAACTTTCTCTGTGCTAACAACAGCCATAGAATATGTAGTGAGCCAAACATGTGCACATTTTGGTTGTATCAAGTCACTGATGAGATGTTGTGGGATGTTCCTCTCAGACGATGATTCCCGGTGTCTTAAAGAGTATCTGTACCCTACAATTTTAATTTCTGACATTGTAGTTTATTGTATTAATTGGCAATGTCCCTGAGAAATCCGAGTGTGAGGTTGCTCCCACACAGAATTAAAAAGTTCAGTCTCAAGCGCCTTAGTACAAGCGATCTCTTTGTTTGGTATTACTTTTCAAACTTACAGATGCACACATATACACTGTACATGTAAGTTCCACAGTGGTTGGGGCTCTCAGACCACTGCGGCGGTATATAGTGGTTCAGTATTATATCAGCAGCATGTGTGAGTGTGTATACATGTACATACATGTGTTTGTGTGAATGTTGGAGTGTGCGTCCGGGCAAGAGATCTCAGAGCGTGATTTTATGTTCATCTCCCACCCCCTTCAAATTTTTGCAACTGATTTGAATACACAAACAGACTATGACTTGCAAGACAGATTAAATGTCGCACAAACGTAAATGCTGGAGAAATACGATGGAACCTTGTTAGGCGTATGGCCCAGTAGAAATCTAGTGTGTAAAAGTAGAAGTAGGTCTAGCTAATACTACTACTAGTAGGGTCTATAGATCATAAAATTTTTGTGTAGACTGGGCTACAGCATTTTCTTGTTTTAGTACACCCATAGGTCATAATACAAATATTTGAAAATAAAATTTAATAGTGACCTGTTACATATGCCTAGGCCTCACATAAAGTTCACTGCATGATTGTCACTGTCATGTAACATATTTTCTATGTCAGTGTCAGACTCAGTGTGAGATTCATTGTCCTCACAAGCATGCTTGGAAAACATGAAAGGGACTGCATTTGACCCCGGCCTGACCCTACTGTCCTGCTGCTTTGTATTTCTAGTGATACCACTACTGATACTAGTGTTCCCCACTGCAGGTCAGTTTAATGAGGTATGGAAATTTTGAAGTCCGCAGGCTTAAAATTTTTCTCGCATACTCTTGCAGGTGGGCTCGCAAGCCAATCCCAGTTAAAGACCAAACTGGCAGAATAGAACTTCCACCAAATCTGCGGGCACGAACTTGTCTGTTACAGTAGGTACATACGTATGTCACATACCAATAAACCATTAACTACACTACACAGGGAAATACCTGTACCTACCACATGAGACTTAATCAATCAGCATGTAGTAACCTAGAAGACAACTCGACTGCTACTGCATCTAGGCATTGAAACGGCGCAGGTACACATAGGCATACATACATGGACATAGTACGGTGTGAAGCGATACCGATAGAAGGTATATGACAAAGACAGAGGGAAGCATGGGAAACATGCACATACTACTGCTAAAGAGCTATGTTTCTCAGTAAGGGTGCTTTTTGTGATGAGCTACACTTTGTCTACGGTACTATTAAGGACATGCCCTAACACCTCTCAAATTTAAATTTTAGGGTACATTATACACTTGTAAAAGTCATCTCAGTCATCATGCTTCACTGGGTTAAAAGTGCAGTGCCAACATAACATGTAATTTCTCCTGCACATTCTAACCTCATTTACTCTATCTTGACTTCAAAAGTAACAGGTCACTCAACTTTTGAGGCTTGAAAATATGTGAAAAAAACATTGTAAATTTCCTTGGCACCACCTGTTGGCTTACAGTTGACAAACAATTATGTTTTCTTTCAGATCAGGCTCACAGGTGACAAATCAATATCATATCTGCACAAGCATTGTCCAAGATATTGATTACCAGTTAGGTGTATCATTATCTTTCATGAAGCTAAAGAGGTGAAAAATATACATTTTTCTGTTTTATTGTTTGGAAAGCCACATACGTGCAAATAGCTTTCTCTTGGTGCAATGCACTCCAAAGTTTCTAGTTTTATCATTCTGAGGAAAGGTCTGAATTACCTATGTCTACAATATACCAGCTTATGAAAGGAATCTTGCAAAAGGGACAGATGAACTTTATGAACACCTGCACAAAAATGCTTGCCACGCAAGAATCAGAAGTCATTGCATGTGGCCGACTGTACTTCCGGACTTGTCATCAAGTGACACTTGCTATTAGGTTACTACAAATTCTATTATTGATGAAAAACACTGAGTAAACATAATTTCATAGTTAGAAGCTAATTTTGCCCATTACTGATGCTAGCGTGGTTGTCTGAATTAGGTCATCCCATAAGCCTGACATCCAAGAGTCATACGGCCCAAGAGCTCGACAATGGAAAAAGGTCTACAAGTACACGTTGTATGAGTCATACAGCCCACGAGCTCAACACCAGACTAGACCCAGGAGTCCGACAGTAGGCAAACAAGGCCCACGAGTCCGACACTAGGCAAAAAAGCCCATGAGTTCTACAGAAGGCAATCAAAGCCCACAAGTTGGACACTAGGAAAAAAGATGCATGAGAATGACATTGTGCACAATAAGCTCCATGATGTAATGAAACACCCGAGTATTCAAACACTGGCAAACAATTTTACTATTAGTGTCTTCACAGAATAACTGATCACAACAAAGTAAATGCTGCAGTTCTTGTATCAGTTCTAGTTCCTTTTAGCTTTAAGAAAACACTTAAAGACTGGCAAACTATATCATGTGAATATTTAACACCTCTTGCATAAAGAAACAGAGTGGTCAAACAACTACAAAAACTTACCCCACTGCATCATCTGCATGCCCTGTGGGATAGAACCTTTTGGCTCCCAATTCTTGCAGCCTCTCATCAAAGTTCTTTCCATTCCTGCAGAAGTTACTGTAGTTTGAATCTCCCAAGGCTGCAGGTTATCAAACAGATATAAGAAAAATCATATGTAAGTAGAATGTGACATCACTTTCAGTGTGAAGATGTCCATGCCACTTCACCTTACATCGTATCACTGAAACAGCAATGAATTAGATATTCAAGAAATAAAGATATGGTCAGAAAAGATTCACATGAGGTAGAGTTAATTCAAATATGAATATGATGAAGTGGACTATAAAATTTCTTCACATCAAGACAGACAATCAAAATTAGCACTGTGACACTCATTATACAAGTGGGGTGACATTTCTAAGACAAAGCAAAGAGAAAGCATCAAACAAAATTTGCATACATTCATTTGCTCATTTAGAAGACATATTGATGAAATGTGTCATTTGCATAATTTCCTATTGTCTCGAGTCATAACTGAGAATTACAATTGTATGCTAAATTTAACTGAACATATGATAATAAATATTCTAAGCCACTGCAGTGACCACAGATGAAAAAAAAAAAAATGTTTTTACCATCCTCTTCAAAGGGCAAGACAACAGAAAAGATTTACCAATGAAAAATATGTATTGTAGATATTAATATGCACATAAATAAGGTAACATCGCCATGATATCTGTTAGTCAGTTACCAAGTAAACTCCTTACAGCTGAAGTCAGGTGTGTCACATACAGTAGGTAAATAATATTCAAACGGTTACAATCTAACACTAATTTTTAAACCAAATGAATATATACTGGTATCCGTGTACAGTCAACCTCGCGAAACTCAAATCCATACAGTGTAAGGACCAGAGAAAATTCTGAGACTTAGGTGAATTTTGACTTACACAATATAATCAACATGTTTATGTCCATCCACGGTAGAATTTTTCTTTGAATATGCCAATTTTTTTACTCGTGTAAGATCCACTTTGGTGAGGTTGACTGTACAGTGTATGTACAGGTTCCATATCATGCAAATAGCATTTACCAAGAAGGGCATAGTTGAGCTGGGCCAGGTGGTCTGGAGGTAGGGTAGTCTTTCGGAGACGGCGCCAGAACTTCATGGCTGTCTCAGGGCACTCGCCTTCCCCAGTCGTGGAGATGACAATCACTGCACACTTCTCTTTGGGAAGACTGAACTGCATTATCAAACCATGAGATGAAAAACTGTTGTCAAACAAGAGACCAGACAGTTGAACACTCACCAGAGTCCTGAGCAATTACCCAAGACCCTTCCCCTGACACTAACCCTAATCCTAATCCTGATCCTAACCCTAACCCAAACTCTATTCTATATTGTCCTTGGGATTAATTGCCCTGATACACTTCATGGTATTCATATGAGATAAACTTTTCAAAAAATCTTGAGATTCTGGGATTACTGCATGCCCCTTTGGCAAAACCTTCATAATCTTAGGTATTTGGACCCCTCCCTAGGGGCTCCTGGGGGCACCACTATCATTTGTACAAACCATAACCCCTTCCCTTCATTAACCCATTGAGGACGAGTCCCGAGTATACTTTTGGGCAGGTGTCTATCGGAAATGCATGTTGCAGCAAAATCAGTCCTTCCTCAACGGGTCATGACAGATGCCAGATGGAGGATGATCATAAAAGCCAACTTGAGCCACTTGGATCAGATAAGTGAAAAAAATAAACAAAACAAAAACAAAAAGAAACACAAGCAAATGAAATCATGCTCTCCTATGGTAAAAGTGAAACCCTGGAAACAAAAAGCAAGTACTACCGTTGACATACTCCTTCCTTGATATGTTAAACTCAATCTAAAAATAAATAACATTACTAAAATATGGATTTCAAATGAGCTATACACATAAAACATTGTGATGATTGTTACAGTATACACATGTTTCATTGTTCAAGAGGGCACACTGCCTTAAAATTGAAGGTGTGCTTCAAGCACTTCCTTCATACCAAACTCAAGACTTGGGTTTGTGGACCAGGCGATGAAACTTCCAATCACATTTGTGAATGAACAGAGTTGTCTTGAATACATCTTGAGCTATACCTTACACATAGCATACATGTATCTATTTTTGTTTGTGTTTTTTTTCCCCTGCTACTATGCCACAATCATTAAACTCTTTTATTGTGTAGAACTGAATGCAACCTTTGACACCGACCAAGGAGAGGGGGGGGGGGGGGGGTGTTCTGGTGCTACTATTTGATTTGTCAGGCTGTACTGGTTACCTTCTTCTCCGTCATGCTCAGGCAAAAGATGTCGCACTTCAGGTCATGCTTTGATGATAAGTCATGAATTTCCTCAGCAATGGCCTGTGACTGGCCAGTTTCAGAGCCATACAGCAACAGAAATCGTCCTTTACCCATAATGTATGTGCCTCTTTGGTCCGATGCTGCTCCTTCTGATGTTGAATTTTGGGAAAGAGTGCTGAAAAAGAAAACATAGCCAGGAGATTTCTGTCTTTAAGTACCAATTGTAACTTTCCATTTCATTGAGAACTCCCACAGCCTTGCACAGTATTAGCAATGTTGTACATTACAATGCAGTTTTCCAAACAACCTGCAACACACATGGTGAATTTTCCATCTCATAACAAAGAACTTGATAATCAACTGTATAATGATCAAAAACATTTAGTTAGTCACGAGTTTAAATCAGAAAAGAGTTCCTGTAATGCCTTTATCAAAATTGATCAACAACACTAGTAAAACTCCACAGCAGTACTTGTAAATATATAAACATGTTTTGTGCCTTGTATGCATGTTGTGAACACCAACATTTTGTGCACGCCATTTTATTTAAACACAGGTTGTGGGTCTGTGCATATCCACAATGGTGGGCTGTGTGTGTCCCATCATTGGGCATCATTACACTATATATTCTGCATGACAGATTATTGCATAATTCCATACATGGCACTTTAGCATGAAAACAAAACAAACATGATTTAATGTGCTTATGGTGATGTCAAGGGGTAATGCCATCCCTCCCCCCCCCCCAAAAAAAAAAAAAAAAAAAACCAAAAAACTGTGGCCCACTGAAACAAATATTTGTGCTTCAGATCATGTCAATTTTTGTGTAGGGTCTAGAAACCTAACTACACAATTGTACATGTAAATATTTATGAACAGTAGAACTAATTTCTACTGAACTAGTAAACTAGAAAACAAAAATTAAGATAAATATCTGTGCAGTTTATCACATATGCTTAATAACGGAAGAACTCTTTGGGGAGTTTGTATTATTTTTTTTTTTACTTTTTTTTTTAAAGCTAGAAGTGTGTGCTTGTGGGAGTGTGTTTGAGTATGTGTGAGTGTACACAATCACAACCCCCTGCTCCTTACTGTAAAAGTGGAAATTTTCGCGGTGTTGATATTTTCGCGCATTTCGCTCATCCAGAGACTAGCGCGAAAATAAAAGCATGCAAATATACTTGCTTGCCATATGCTCCTGTACTTGATGTCTTGATTCTGCAGAATTAAAAACATGTGAAACTATTCTTACCCGGCCGAGCACAAAAAATTAGTCATGCGAAAATATCCACTTTTACAGTAATCACTGTGTTGATGTGAGCTGATGAGCTGAGGATGAGGCCAACAAGGGTCCTCAAAATAAAAAGTTTTGGACATTCTGAAGGAGAGAGCGGTGATTTTCGGCTTAGTTGGGAGCAGGCAGCTTCCCAATCCAAAGGACCTGGTTCTGATTCCTGAGTCTAGAGGAGCAATGTTATGTTTTAATAATCACATCATCCCCTCTAATAAGAGGCAAAACACTAGTCCCTCAAATAGGACAATAAATGGAGGAGATCCCATAAGTGAATTAGACACAACTTACACCCATGAAAGATCCTAAAAAATAAAAAATAAAACACACTCATTCATTGTAAAGAGCAGAGTGCTAACCCATATGTACCCCCGCTAAAATCGAGAAAAAAAAATAAGAAAATATATTTAGTTATAAAACACATTTATATCTAGGTAGAAATAGTGGCAGAAATTAAAGGGACTGTACAGTACTGGTTGAGGTAGGGATTCATGTTTTGAACATTCTTAAGTGAGATAATGAAAAGTCTCTTGTGAAATATGAAAGAGCATGTAATTTTAAGAAGGATTCAACGTTTATTTGATGAAAATTGGTTTTCAAATGGCTGAGATATCCCAAAAAAGTGCTAATAATAAAAGGCGACATGCCACAACTTTATTAGGATCTCTTTGTTTCACCTTGTTTTTGGATATCTCGGCCATTTTAAAACTAATCTTCATCTAATAAACTTCTGATATCCCTTAGAACTGCATGCTCTTTGACATCTCATAGAGTGGTTTCTGAATATCTCGCAAAACGTTAAAAGCTAAATCTACACCTCGACCAGAACTGTACACATCCTTTAAGAAAAACCTATAAAAATGTAATAAGAGTGAAAATTTACTCACCAACTTTATTTCATGTAGGTGGGACTAAGAACACGCTGCTAGCAATTAATCCTAATTTTTGCGCGCACTTTACAGCCAATTGTTTGTCCTGATCAAGTTTAAGCGGTAATGCCACGTCGTTTCCTCTTAATTAAGCTCCTGGTGGAGAGTAGTTCTAAAAAGAAAGATGAATTCTGATGTTAAACAAGATTCTAATTGCTAGCGAAATGTAACTTAGTATTCACAGACTGATGTAATGGATGGACACCATGCGTACTACACAGTGTATACTGCTGTGTGTACGCTGCGTCTTTGCACATACATGTACGTACAACTGTACGTTGCTCAGTTGAAGGTAACTCCCCCTTATATCAACTCGCCACAAACTCGCCACAAATATTACACAACTCGGCCGTGACAATGTACAGGTTACGGTCAGGATGGTTATGTTAACATTAAAGCTAATGATTAGGGTCAGGGTATAGGGTTAGGGTCAGGGTTAGTGTAAGGGTAACCTTGATCCCGCAGTCCTAAGGTGACGCGGATCCTGGTGTCCCGTAGGGTGACACGGACCCCAGTGTCCTGGGGTTACACGGACCCCGGTGTCCTAGGGTGACATGGACCCGGTGTCCTAGGGTTAGGGTCAGGGTTAGTGTTAGGGTAACGTTGACCCCGGTGTCCTAGGGTGACGCGGACCCGGCGTCCTAGGGTGATGCGAACCCTGGTGTCCTAGGGTGACGCGGATCCCTGGGTTATGCAAATTCCTGTGACATAGACTCTTATCCACCTATAAACCTTCTATGGCTTTCATTTTTATGCACATGGTGCTTCAATTGCCTGAAAAACAGTCAAAACTAGAAGAAGTCTGAGGTCGGTCTGTACTGGAGTGAAACTTCAATTGCCGAGACTGCACCTACTATGCAAAACAATACAAGGCAGATGACTCGGAAGAAAGTATGTACACAGCGCCATCTTCGCCGAGCACAGTACAGATGATGCATTGTATATTTGCCATGAATTACATTTGTCCCGCAAGTCATCGTGAGCGCACTGGGCTCAGATACTCATGATAGTGAGTTTGATTCCCAGACCCATCAGTAAGTTTCAACAAAAAATGTTTTCTCCATCTACATGTACCATGTATCTGTTTATCTCATGTTTGTCATTACAGGTTCATTGCAGGAAGTCCACTGGAGATGGCAATTGTCAAAAGGAGAGACAGAAAGAAGGAGAAAAGGGAAAACAGAGAGGGAGAGAAAAACATTATTTTCGATGCTTTTTCTTTTTTCTTTTAGTAATGATCCCCCAAAAATACCACGCCCCATTTTTTACTCAATCCCCCATCAAAATTATCGCCCTCTTTTGGAATGTCAACCTAGAGCTGTTATCAGTGTCACGCAATTTTAGGCGGGGGTACATATGGAAGTCTTTCCCATACTGGTACTGTGTGTAAACAGGGAGGTGAGACATCACCTCCCTGGTGTAAAGAACGATAGCGCTATAAATTCAGTTTGCTTTGTAATTTAGAATTTGTGTGCATTTCGTATCTAATAAGCAGATAGTCAATCTCAAGTAAGTTCAGCCAGCACCAGCCAGATCAAACTGCATCAAAATTACACCAAATATTCTAAAGTATGTGTGGCATCACTCATCTAAATGTGACCTACAATGCTGGATCATGGAAACCTTAAATTTACTCAATTTCAGTTTTGATAGCCCTCGTCGTCGTCGTCATCTAAAATCTAGCTCTCGAGTCTCCTTTCACATTGGCGTGAAAACACCCACTCGACGCCATACCCGCCACACAGTCGGTTCGCGTAATTTTACACTAGACTAGTCCATGTAGTTCACATTCACGTGAGTACTGTAGGAAATATTTTGTGCTATGTTGCTTAACCTACTTACCATACACGCCAGGCCAGATCAGCAGTGCAGAGGTCACTAGATATTTAGATTACATCGAATTGGGCGTATGGGACTAAAGGCAAGCTTGACACCCGGCACCCGATCAAATGAAGGAAAGTTTATCGGTTGGAACTCACCAAGTACTGAAAATGTCTCTGTTATTTTCTGCGTTTTCCACGTCTAAACACAGTCAGTCAGGCGATACAGTCAGTAAACCTTGGCCATGCTACGTCTGTTTCGAAAGTCACTGACTACGTACAGTTGTATACTGGTCATGTGGTGTTCTCTGTTTGCAGATATGAGGGTATGTAATAGCTTTTGCTGATGACGCAATGACCTGATCGTCTAGTCTTGGTTCACAGACCCAGATTATTAATAGCGGAAAACGGCGGTGGGGGGGGGGGGGGGGTGCGTTATCCATGACTTGTCTGCTCTGCAGTCAAGTGTAGCCCCTGTTCCTCGACCACCATGAGTAAGTAGGCCACCAGTTGAAAGTCATTTGTCCTACTTTTTTATGTGATTTATTCTTTATTATTGCCAAAAGACAAAAAGCAAGTTTCAAATTGAAGAAAATGCTGTGCGTTCGTGCATATCAATAATCTTTCTGTCTTTCAAATATATATTTTCTATTCTTTATTAGAAGTTAGTTCAGTGCCACAAAATTCACATTTACAAAAAAAAAAAACATTTTACAAAGACAAACAACATCATACACAAACATTGTACAGAGGTATGTCAATCTTACAGATCGTACATTATATGATGCATTATTTTGATCAAAGACGAAATCCGGGTTTTGTTATGTTTTGCTTGTTTTATTTTTTGTTTTTTGTTTTTGTTTTTGTTTTGTTTTTTGTTTTGTTTTTTGCTTTTTTTTACACACATGTATTCTCTCAAAGTGCCAAAAACTGAGGACAACGTATAGTCTGCTCAAAGCAATTGCACACATTATTTAGTTTCATCATGTTTCTTGAAAAATACTCATTTGGCTGTAAGCCGACCAATAGTTAAACCACAAAACCATCAGAAATGATATCTAAACTCAGTTTCGCAAACATGTACATGCGGTTGTACATACATGCACACACACAATCACACACACATCCTCACATACAAAAAAAAAAATACACACACACATACACACATATCATCAATACATGTTATAGAACAGAACTCCAGATGTGAGCATGATGTCAATACCAATATCACAGTAACGGGAACACACAGAATTTACGGGCACCTTACCCTTTGTCAAGTGATCCTGATTCTCGGTAATTTATTTTGAGAAACAAAATTACTTGACATAAGAATGTATATATCATACATAGTAACAGCAATGTCACGATAGAGGAATGCATTAAATACCAATTGCCTTGGGTTTTATTCAAAATCCAAATATTCGGGGCCTCCCCCTTCGTCAGGGATAAAAGTACTTATGAATTTATATACACGTATATTATAGACCTATATAGCGAAGAATCAAGAAATAAACTAGTAATGCATTATTTCGCCAATAAGAATGAGTTTATTGAACAACTCAAATTTTCAGTGGCCTCCACCTTCTTCAGGAGTCTCGACGGGGAATGCATGACATGTGTAGACCTATATGATATATATGTATGTATATATATATATATATATATATATATATATATATATATATATATCTGCGTTCAGTAATTCGTAGTCCACGTGTTGGTATATAATATCATTATCATACATGCACGGAAAAATCCAACATTCGGAAAAGTTTTTCTCCCAATGTGTTCCGACAATGAAGCTGAAAACCATTCTTGCGCAATTTGTTCGAAGTTCTCACGAAGTATGTGCGAATGTCGTGTGTATCATTGCTAAAGTACAGCATGTTACGTACACAAAGAACAAGGGACGGAAATGCGAACAACGCAAATTTTTCAGTAATCATGGGAGAAAATGTACCCAAGGAGAGGTGGGAGCTGTTTTGAGTTGAATTTTTTTATTCTTTGCTGTATTTCTCTTTTCTTTTTCTCTCATTTCTCTATTGTGTGTGGGCCTAGAGTTTTTTCTAATTAGGATCTATCTCCACTAGTAAAGCATTTGGGGTTTTTTTTTTTTGTTATTGTTGTTGCAGTTTCTCCAACACAATATAATCTCTAGTTTCAAATGTAATTTTGGCATACTTTTGATTCTGCGATTTTTTGTGTACATCAAACATTTCTTTCTCTTTGTTAGTCTTTAATTTCTTTTTTTTACTATATAGTTGTTAATAATTGTTTGATGTTTAGAGTATGCTACGATTTTGATTCGCCTTGTAGAAAACATAGGTCATACATCCCCAAACATGCGCTAAACGTTCATGAGAATGTCTCAAAAGGTACGCAAACAGCTTGCGGTTACGTTGTAAATGATCAGAAAAACTTCGCAGATTTCGCGAAACATACGCGAGATATTATCCAAAGTTTCGGTGTCTGGTTTGGGGTTTTACGAACATTTTGCGAACATCGCGCGTGTCTTGCGAGGGTCTTGCGCATATGACGAGGCTTTACAGACACTTTCGAGAACAAATCACGAGCAAATCACGACCAAGAGTGCGGAAAGGGTTCGCAAAAAAATGTCAATTTTTTTTTTTTTTTTGAAATTCTCGCCGAAGTAAAAACGACATTCGCGAACAATTGACGACGCTTCCGGACCATCACGTTCGTTTGGCGATCTTTTGCAGACTAAAATACGAAAGCTGGATTTTGCCATTCGCGTCCTTCACAAATCGTTCGCGTGCTCCGTGAAATCACACCTTAAGGGTGGGATTTCACATCGTTTGGTTCGCGTGCTCCGTGAAATCACACCTTTTTTTCGTTGTTCGCATTTCCGTCGCGTGTTCTTCGTGTACGTAACATGCTGTACTTTAGCAATGACACACACGACATTCGCACATACGTCGTGAAAACTTCGCACAAATTGCGCAAGAATAGTTTTCGGCTTCATTGTCGGAAAACATTCGGGGAAAAACTTTTCCGAATGTTGGATTTTGTCATTGGCGTCCTTCGCAAATCGTTCGCGTGCTCCGTGAAATCACACATTAACCATCGCCGAGTTTGTACGTTCGGAAACTCAAGCACGAATCCAGTGAGGTTGTTGTTATACAAAGGCTCGAGTCCATGTAGCAATACTGTCGCCCTCTTGTGACACCAACTGTCAGTGGTACTATGCCCCATAAGAGCCTTTCTATCGCTAAATGATGGTCATGAAATTTTCAAGAGGTTTTCAACCTTTGATGACGATCTCGACGGATATGACGACAACGATGAATATGATGAAAACAATAACAGTGATGATAATAATACGATATTGCGTCTAAACATGATATTGACTTAACTGTGAAATCTAAACGTTATAGAAGTACCTTAAAAGCTACACGGAATGCTAAAGTCGATGCATCATTATGAACTTTTTGATAGAGATAAAGAGGATTATATATACAGGAAACGTGGAGCCATAATAAACTATGAATAAAACATCAAACAAGAAGAATGATAACGCATATAAATCGTTTGTAAATAAACTTCAAGTAATGTAAAACGCCTCGAGAAATAAGTGAAGTGTTCATTCAACTTATTGTTGAAATTAGAGAAAATTTAGCTAAGAAAATATAAAACATTGAAAACGATTCTTACACCTTAATGAAACGTGAAGTTGATAAATCATATTTCTCGTGACAGCTGCTCAAGTGCAATATGGTATTCTCTTTTCTTCTTTTTTTTTTTTACGCAAAGAAGGGATGTGGTTATAATGATATCTCAGTAAGATTTATTGTTGATGCATAGCTCAGCCTTTAGCTATTATAGATCTATCATTATCTTCCGGTGTATTTCCTGATACTCTCAGGCTTGCAAAAGCAATAACTGTTTATAAAAAGGGATTTAAAGATTATAGGCCTATTTCGCTCCTTCAGATAATCAGTAAAGTATTCGGAAAACTTGTAAACAGACGTCTGATTAAATTTTTGCATAAATATAGAATATTCAGTAAACACCGGTATGGTTGTAGACAAGAGCACAGTTCAAAACTATCGTTGATTAATCAAAGTGATGAATTAGCTATAAAACAAATTGACGAGGGTATAGTTACTGTTAGTTTATTTTGACATTGCAAAAGCTTTCGATACGATAAATCCTGACATTTTACTCTGTAAATTACAACACTAGGGCATATTTGTCCGTGGGTTACCATTAATGGATGCTCAGTTATTTATAGAACCGATTTTAATATGTGTTACCGAAATGCAATGTCTGCACAGTAGTGTTCCACAAGGATCAGCATTGGGGCCTATACTCTGTTCTCAAGTCATATTAACGATTTGCCACAATTCCTGCAGATCATTTTGTATTTCGATTATTTGCGGATGATTCTTGTTCGTTCTTTTACAAAAACAAATTTAAATTCACGTAACACTTTTCGCAAATAATTACGAAAATGTATCTTTGTTTGATCTTTGTTTGATGATGCCCTGTATAAAAAAAGAAAACAACTTTAAGTATTATAATGTTACTGTTACTGCTGTAAAGAATGCAAATACGTAATAATTCGTATTGTGAAAGGACTTGCCTCGACTAGCCTGTTTGCTATTGTTGGTTCTTCTTTAGCAACTACATGTAAAATTTTCTTCAACTTTTTACTATTATATCAATATTATTGATGTTGTGTTTGGTATCTTAATTGCATTTCATTCCAGTTTATTTCAAATACAGTTATCATTCTATGATGATGATGCTGATGATGATTATCATTACATAGCATCATTACGATTTTCATTAATCGTCATTATTACTACAACTAATGTACGACATCGTATATTCATTAACATCATTGTATTATCGTAGCATTGCTATTACTTATTCGATACCCAGGGTATAGCACTACCCCCTTTTCACACTTGCGGCTAACAAATAAGTAGTCAACTCAGTTATACAAGCTGTATTCATGAAAAATCGTCACGACCCAATTATAGCATTACAGACCCAAGATTAATACCAAGTATAGATTGTTCAATCAAACCGAATTTTATTGACAGGTTTTTTGAACCTCCAGCAGGAGCAAGACATTTAATAAGACGGCATTTCCTTTCGTCTCGTGACGGTTTATACAATATACGAAATGGGCGATGAGAAGAATACCTATATCGAGACGATCTTTACATGTTAACAAACGAAGCGGAGACATTTGCTTGTAAAAGTCATTTCATCATGACATTTCAAAAATGCATTCAGCATCCGACACCTGATACAGGTGTGTGAGGAAATCACTTCTGGCGCCGTTTTGGAAGATATATCAATTTCATAATATCTGCAATATCCGTTCGTGGCAACGTGGCAGCACCTTTCTCTCTCTTTTTTTTTTGGGGGGGGGGGGGGGGAGGGGTGGGGGTCCACTGTGAATCAGGTCGGGTGATAATTGTCTGTCACAGTTTTGGATCTAGAGTTCCGGCGTTAATCGTTTGATCAGAAGCACGGTTTTCTGTCCAAAGAATGGGGTAAAAGACCCTTCGTGGCTATTTTCTTTTTTCATCGAGCCAAATTGCTGCAAAATGAAAAGGTGATGAAATCTCCAATACCCTAAATTGTTGTTTTACAACTCACAGCACCATTCTTCTCTTTCTCTCCGTTTAGGACTGTCTCTCCTTCTCTTATTCTCTCTGCATGCCCTCTCCCCCTCTCTCTCTGACTTCTCTATTTCTTCTCTGCATATTTTTTTTTTGCCTATTTCTTTTTTGTTTCTACTGGTTGTTTGCCCGTTTTTCCATTCCTCCGTTAGTCTATCTATTCCTCCATCTCTTCATTCATTTTGTCCCTCTTTGCCTCAAGCTGCTGTCCCTGTCACTCCTGCATCTGTTTCTCTCTCTTTCTTTCTCTCTCTCTTTCTCCCTCTCTTGTTTGCACAAAATATGAAATATAAAAACAAAACATACAATTCTAAGAGGAATTCAAAGTTTATTTGATGAAAATCGTTTTGAAAAAAAAAAAGCAAAACAAAGTGATCCTAACGAAAGGTCGATCACACCTTTTATTAGTATTAGGATTGCTTTGTTTTGGATATGTATCTCAGCCATTTCAAAACCAATTTCATCAAATAAACTTTGAATTCCTCACTGAATTCTTTCATATTTCATAAGAGGTTTGTCATTATATTTAAAAGAAAAAAAATCATCAAAAAAAAAATTGGAAACCTCAAACCCCATCTCAACCGAAACTGTATCACCCCTTTAAGGCATACTGCTTCATTTCAAAGGAGACTTTACAGAAGACTGGAAACTACTTCGTTACATTACACGTACAATGAAGTAATATAATTAATGAGTCATGATAATTATGTATTACAAAGTACATCGATTTTGACCAATAACAAAAATCTTGAGTGGCATTGTCCGCCTAAGACTACTTAACATAACAATGTCTGAATTTCGGAGCTTGAGTATTTATTCCAAGTTCATCGTGTCACTGCCGGCAACCAGGGATAGCCTGGCGGTAGTGTCGCTGCCCAGAAAGCAGTAGATGACAGGTTCGAGTCCCGTGGTTCCTTTTCCCGACATGTTTGTTAATTAGATCAGCAGTTGCGATCTTACCAAATTTCATTTGTAGAGGAGACAAATTGAAGGAAATTCAAATCTAAACAAAATTCTTATTGACATGTGCTATGAGACCACTAACACGGCGCCCTGAGACGTCACTATCATGATTATGACGTCTTTTCCTTTATGCTCCGTACCTCTCCATCATTTTGTATTCCAAGAGGTTAGTACATAACAGCACTCAACAAACATACTATCTTTTGCCACTCCGAGAGTTCTATCTATAATGCGAACAAACAAAGGATATCCAGTGAACACTATAACTTTGCACGCAACATTGTCTTTTTTTTTTTGACAAGCTGTCACAGAGGGAATTCAATGTAGAAGAATTTGTTTCTGCTAAGACATCTTGACGTGGCTTGAGTTAAGGCAGAGTGCCGTTTGTCACAATACCATAAGAAGTATTGCGACCATAAATACTGACAATCTGGGGCTGCAATTCTATTCTTATCAACTTCATAAATTATCTATAATTTACAAAATAGCAATAAGGATCATGTGCTGCTGGTAGAGTTTCCCAAAATTTGTTGTAATCATTTCCTAATAGTAAAATATTGAAGTTACGTGATTAACATAATTTTCACTTCATTAAAAAAAAAAAAATGACTGGACGGAGAGACTGATACATGTACATAGTTTTATATTATAAAATGTTTGTGTGCATTGTGTATGCGTGTGTGTGTTTAATTGTTGAAATCGAATTTGAGTGTTTTTTTTTGTGATTTGTAATGTTTATTCTCAAGTCACCCCAAATGATAGAATATTAGAGAATACAATGATGTTTAAAACACATTTACATTAATGTGTGAAACATACACAATTAGTTTATTACAAGAACATAATTAACTAAAGAAGATCAAATTAGATAAGATAGAAGAAATAATACAATATTATTCACCAAATTGATAAATGAACAAATGAATGATATAGTAATATAGTAAAAAGGAGAACCACAGTAAAAACAAATGATGGGAAGGCACCAGTAGTAAACAGGGAATGAAAATTAGCAATATTTGTTACATATTGTACGGTGTACATTATATACAAGACAAAAACAGCAAAAATGAAATGAAAATACAATTTTTCTTTAATTATCGAAGTAATCAAAAGTGAAACATATTAATGGTGTGACAATACTTACAATACTTAAAGCCAAATTCAGAAGTGTGCAGATATTAGTTTTGTTGAATAGTATGGTTATTGTTCCATTTTGAAAGTGCTGTAGGCCTCTTTGTGAGGTAACTATCTGAATATAATTTTCTCTCCGTATAAATAGCCTGGCAAACAAACGACAACAGTAATAATGAAATTCATCAGGTCTAAGTTGTGACTGACACAGACTGCAAATTATATTGTTTCTTTCAACGCTTTTACACCTCCTTCGTATGATACGACTGATGATATTCACAGAGGATTTCAGAATAGCATATTAGGCCTACATAACGTTCTTCTTTCTTTTTTTTTCAGATCGATAATAATTTGTTCCAATTGAAGATATTTTTTAAAGATCCTGTAATGAATACATTGAGGATTACATTGCTGAGTATAAACTTTGAAACAAACAAATCCCTCAAACGTTGATCAATAAACTGTATACTCAATGTTTGCCTCGTGTGCTTTATAATTCAGATGTACAAACCAGGAAGACATCAAGACACCAGTGGGTCTCTCCGTCCTCCATTGTTCTTTCTCTTTCTTCTTCTTCTTCTTCTATTTTTTTTTTTTTTTTTTTGAGGGGAGGGAGCAATGTTGAGTAAAATAATGATCAGTGGTAGAAAACGTCCCTTATCATGACATCTCAAGAGAAAGAGCATGGCTGGTTTCTGATAGCTTCAGTCCGACATGAGTAAGAAAAAACATTGAAACTGCAGAAAAGTCATCGAACGAGGGTTTAAATCTCGTTTTTTTTTTTTTTTTTTTTTTTCATCGCACGACGTACTGTGGAAGTAAAAAATAAGTAAGAAAAAAGAAAAGAAAAGAACTTAATTGCTTTATTGTAAAAGGGATTCATTCAATGTCATTTATTCAGTCTTCACACAGCAACGTGTATCAATATTTCCACTTGTCCAATGGTACAATATTGATGCATTAATCGCGAACGGCACGACCAAGCAGTTCAGGCATTTTCCAGAATATCTTCTGCCCAGACAATTTGCAGTGCTAATAATCTCAACCCTGTGATGACATCATTCGATGTAATGACGTCACTTGGCAACGACTGATCACCCGAAGGCTTCGTCGCGCCTCAACCCGAGTTGCGTTTGATTTGTTTGGTTTTTCGCATCGCAGTACTTGAAGATGTACGTGGCGTCTTGCATGGAGTCTAGTGAAACCCACCATCTGTCCCAGGTCAGCGAGGAGCGATCAATGTTTCATTAAAACCTGTCGATCACTGCTACACCATCGATACCTATTATCACAGCTAATTTAAATCATTTTATCTGTTCTGTTCGTAGAGTTTCAAGCAGGAAGAGAAAAAAAAACAACAACCTGGACGAAAACAAATAATTTGAATAAGAAAAACAATAATAATTCTGTGGACAATTTTGGATTTCCAAATACCAAGGCAACAAAGAGAAAGTGAACTATTTCAGTTAAATACAACTTTAGTTTCCCCGGATAAATCACAGTCATCAGAAACTCGGGCTCTGCAGGGAAAAATCTGACTCCGTGGATGAGAAGGTCGGCTAAGTTTTGTGTAGAACGCTCCGCAGGTCCGCGCTAGATTTCACACCGATGCGTGCCACCAATGTGATCCCTCCTCTGCTCTCTGGCGAATTTCAGACCATGATTAGCATCTTGTCAGCGAGATCCTGATTCGAGGTGAGAAAAACTCCTTCTGCAATTCATTGAATGTTGCTGTTGGTTTTGTCAGCTAGTGTCTAAATGAGAGCTGAAGAACATAGAATGTTTAACATAATACATGACTTAAAAGCAAGTGTCACGGGAAGAATATTTTCCCCTCATCCTATGCTTATTCTACATTTTTATCACGAGGTTCCCATTACAGTCTTGAATGTTTGGTATCTTATGTGGATTGCATCCATTTTAATAATTCCTGGATATGTCAAGGGGAATGAATGATGAACCTACCAAAGCTGGTCAATATGACCCTGCTTCCCAAAACCAACAAAAAAGCTGACAGATTTTTTTTTTTCTTAAAATATATATCATATGATATGTTCATGTCCAGAAAGAGGGGATTCGTATATCAATATCTATATAGGCCTATAATTCATCATGATTGTGTGATCCTAACTCGTCTAAATGGATGATGAAAAACCAAGCATGAAAGAACATGGCTTCGAGAAAAGGGGCTTTGAAGTTTATTTCATTTCATTTCATTTCAATTCATTTCATTTATTTCATTTCCAGCAATGCAAAACATTTTCATACACAAAATAGCACAATATCAATACAATGTAGTAACAAAGAAAAATATGTGAAGTTAACAATACTACACATCACAAAAGCAAATGAAAACTGAATTAAAATTAAGGTTGCAGGAAATGGAGGAGACATGCTAAAAAGCTAAGCTTGAATTTTGCAATCTCTTCGTGGACAAAGGACTAAATAACATCAAGGAAGCAATTTGCTAGATGTAATATAAAAGGTGCACAACACATACAGGCCTATACAAACAAACAAACAAACAAACAAACAGACAAATTATCACCCTTAGGGATTATGACAATATAAGATCAGTCTAAAAGTGAAGTATGCCTGCACTCTTAACAACATTCTAGGATTCTATATAGGTGATGTATCTTCAAAGCTCCTTTCCGTACACCAGTCACAAAACAGAATAGCAATATTCAATTTTGAACCCCTAGGTAAAGCTTAAGTTTGATAGTGCATATTGAGCGAAGGATTGATATCTGGCTTACTTAATATTGAACACAGAAACTTTAATGCAACCAGTGCCCTGATGATGGTAATGGGGGGGGGGGGGGGGATTGATGAAAACTCCTAGAGGTATATACAGCGGTATGGGATTTCCAGCTAATGAGAATTCATAAGTAGCATACCTTTCTTTATCGGTCAGCTGGCTGGAGCATATTGATTCCACTGAGGCCCAAAAGCAAAGCACTCTCTCACAACCACAATCGGAACTTAACATGTCCTTGTCACATGCTTCTGAGGTTTGCATGGTTTGGCTGCTTTACTCTGAAACTCATGTGAGTATAGGACTCTCAGACCTGCTCTAGTCACCCCTGCTTGAGATGACTGCCTTCCCAGAATTCCACTTAGCACTGTTGGAGATGAATGGCTGAGTACAAATTAACATCAATCAATGTGCAGTTTTGTCAAGAGTGAAGCATTTGTTCTGTTGCTTCTCTTTTTCTCTCATTTCTTCTTTTATTTCATTGTCTGTTTGTTTGTTTGTCTGTCTGTCTCTCCTTGTCTGCCAATGGACCTCTGCACTCCGATTTCCTTTACATGGGGAACTTATTTTTTTGTGGTTCATGATTCATTCTGAAATACAGATTTAAAGTAGCTTAGGAGTGTGCTATGTACCTGACATGTCCTTGACACATAAAGCATTCTGTGAATACTACAATTTGATGTTCAGAAATCATCTGAATGTATTAAATTGCAGGACTTTACTTTTAATACTATGCCACAACTGTCAAGTAATGAAGATGTGAAATTACATACAGCTTAAGTGTTATATTTATAAAAATTTCCAGAAATAGAAAAAAATCAACCAACATTACAGAGCTCTATCAGTTTTCATATATCTAAATGATATATAACTTTACATATGTGCATGCAACTCTTGGCAAAAACTGTAGTAAGGGAAATCTTTGGCAGTCTTATATCAATACAGATACATCATCAGAAATGGAAATATTTGTTATTGTTATTTTTCAAGATATTGTGGAACAAATTTCTTTTTAGACACATTTTTCCTTGTGATGTGTGAATGTGGCATACAAATTGTAGTAAGAAGTATGTTACAAGAACTGTGAATATAGTGTTGATATGACACAACTATGCCTGTTGTAACATATGAC
This sequence comes from Diadema setosum, assembly GCF_964275005.1. Lineage (NCBI taxonomy): Eukaryota > Metazoa > Echinodermata > Echinoidea > Diadematoida > Diadematidae > Diadema > Diadema setosum. Next base: position 13,324,617 of record NC_092698.1, read on the forward strand.
ATGAATGTAATTTGTACAAAGCTCCACGAGTACAACTGTGGAGCAACTTTACTTTTAGGTGGCATACTTTGACTTTGTTGTCGAATTTAAGAAAATATGTAGCATCTAACTGCTACTATACAGATGCAACCCCTACAATTTCCACTGCGCACAGCTAACATATCAAAGTGCAACTTACACTATTACTGCTAGAGCTACATCATTCTATTTTTGTGACTGAAAAAAACAAACAAACAATATTTTAACTGTATTGAAAGAAATGTGAAATGCAGCTAGAAAAGCTGAGTAAGTCCACATATACATGTATACATATTTTGTTTTCCCTTATCCCCCTTCAATGCAATTGTTACTCATGCCACTGGGTAATGCATTACTAAGGACTCCTACAGTGGAACTGATCTAAAGGTATTTCACTGCAAAGAGCTAATATGTAGGCATTTCCTTTAAAATGAATTGACAAATATACAAATTTGTAGGGTGTGGTTTCCTTGTGTGTACTGTATTTGCACAAAACTATAACATATCCATCTTTGAATTGGCAGTACCCCTTTTGACATTTAAGATCATTCTCTGCTGAAATGGCCAGAAATATTTTGTGCATTTTGTCAGCATGTCAACTCGTCCATAAATGATTTTCTTCTTTGTATTCCCTGCGTACTTTTCTTCAAGTGGCTGTTATCAGCTCCGATGCATTTGCAAGTCATGTGCATGTACATGCCCAGTTTCCCTGATGAATTTTGGCTCGTAAAATCGGAGGCGCACTTTTCCAGTTTCTTGATGTATTGAGCACCGTCTCTGATGCCTGCTACTTTTGGAAATTGAATCCTGCAGGGAGACTGACAGAAATACAATGAGTTATCAATATTTGCAGTACATGCAGCAAAAGGAGAAAAGAAAAAGAGAAAAGGAAATATATAGCCCACTTGAGAACTCTGGTGACATGTGGTTGTGGAAAAGCTGAAAAGACCTGATTCAAACTAGAATTTGAATGGAAAATGATGTACTGTAAAATGTAATGTGACAACAGTATGGCAATTGAAAGTAAAATTGATTATGCAATTCGAGAGAGGAAAGGAAGAAAGAAAGATAGAAAACATATTTGTGTGTGTGCTTATGTGTAACAAGAGAGATAGAGAGAGAGAGAGAGAGAAAATAGAGGTTTTTCAGGCTAAGGTAGTGCAGTATAAGGGGAATTTCCACTACACTTACAGTATACAGTCACAAATTCACAAATTTATGTGAAAGAAAGGTTTGCAGTACCACCAAAAGTGAGCTGGAAAACTCACAGGCATAAAACATATTAATCATGCACCATTTCAAACCACTAGTGAAATTATGGTATATGGACACATCTCTTGATAGATTTTGTGCAAATTTTGTACAGATGTGTATCTAAGTCAAATTTAAAGCCCTGCAAGTTGCCCCCAGTGTTCTACCTTTTACAAGGTCATAGGTTGCCACCATGGTATAGATATTTTTTTGTGTGTCTATTATCCACATTTCTTGATTGATTGTTGTAGAAGTCACATGGGTGTGCATAATGGTGTCTGTAAACTTACTCCTTTGCTGTTTTTGGTATGACGTCACCAATGTTCTCTTTTCATGGTGTAAAAGGTTACATTTGTGATTGTTGTCTTGTGCATGGCCTATGGGCTGCAGTTTTTGACAGATTTTGTCCAAATTTGATGTGGTAATGTGTTATTTAAAATTCAATTTGCCTGTACCTTTTGGTGGCAACATCTTCGCACTCTACTGGCCACATTTCTTGAAGGATTTTGTTCAGTTTTTGTACAGAGGTTTATCTTCATTAAATCTTGATCAGTACTTAAAATGTTTTGTCTTTATTGCATTGCCACTTTAAGTTATATTTTTTGGGCTGTACCATTTAGGGCCTATATTTCTTTAGGGTCAAGGTTAATATTTTGAATACTGTCTTGTGTACATGCCACTTGCCACCCTTTTTTTTTTTTATGGGGGGGGGGGTGGGGGGGTGCTGGTCAATCATGGTGTACTCTTAACACATAAAATGACCCCAGGGGGATACATCCCTATTGTGTAGGAATGGATTATGTAGGTGAAAAGATAGTCAGTATTATGCAGATATTGGGCAAGCATTGCATCATACATTTCCAACCCACTGGCAAGAATGATATCACTTGCACAGCTCTAGTCATAGTAATCAAGAATGCAAAGTAGTTGTGACCATTCCAATACAATGGACTGTAAATGTGTGTTAATTTGATACTGCTTAGCATTTTGATACCATTGCACTGCAGGGGAAGTTGATGTAGTGTAGAGATCGAAAAGATGGCAAAACAAAAGTGGGTGTGAAGATGATAGTATGCTACCATGGCTACCAACAAAAGCATATTGTAATTTAATCAGGTCTCAGCTGTGGTTACTACCATTACCCACCTCTGCAAGCCAACCATTCACAGACCCACATGCCCTCGAGTTTCACAGCGTGACGTCTCTGAGCTCTTTCATACCGACAGAAGAACTTGCCAGTAAATGTATTTAGATGCACAGTTCATGCTGGTGAGGTAATTCATATTGTAAGTGTAAAGGCAGCTTGGAGTTACAATTATCCTGAGCATGTTTTCAAATAAGTAAATTATTTGTGGTCAGAGGTATTTCTTTTTGCGCTTTGTTGATTCTTGGGACAAGTTTAACCCCAAAGACACAGCTGCTGTATGGACTGTGGTGTGCAAGCAACATTTTGCGCATCGACTCATTTCAGCTTGTTACTGACTAACTAATGTCGATACAATATATCTGAGAGACTTGTTCACAAGCACTAAATTGGCATCATCTGAAACCCCCCGTCTGTGATGCAGGACTAATACATAGCAGATATCATCAGGGGAAAGAGTTTAGAGCCAGTTCAGACTCCATGTTCTTGATATTACTACCTTGATCCTGTGTGTGAAAGAGCCCTCTGAGTCATAAATGAACACTGCAAGCTACCTGTATGGTGAAGCTCAAAATAGCAAATATTCACATTACCTAAAGAACATACGCAATGCAAATGCATGTTGACATGTATTGATTTGTATAAGCCTGATCATCTTTTGAGTGGCCCAAAGCATATCTAAACATGTGTCATACATGTAAATATGTTCTATAATAACTTTACTACTATTTTTCTTCAGATTACTTGATAGGCCCACAAACAAACCTTCCAAACTAAGATTCTGTTGATTACATGTCAGTGACTAGTAAACTGCTAATATGATTCATTGCACCTTCCCTAGACTAAGCATAGCTTGTATATGTTTCCATGCAATGTTTTTGTTTCGTTTTGTTAATGATATAAGTAGCATGGCAACGTGCAAAGCAAGCCTGTCTATTTACTACAAAAAAGTAGAGTGAAATCTTTCATGTAGGCCATATCTGTTACTCGTAGCAAAATGTTTGTGTCAGTTGTGGAATTTTCTACCTTCTAACTTCTAACTAAAGTTCTAACTTTTTGACTTTATAATTGGTCCCTGAATTGACGATACTTTTTCAAGGGGATTTAATTTCCTGCCTCTCTAAAATTTTCAAATATCTGGAAAATTTCTGTTTAATTTGTGCATTTATTAATATTTCACTAGTTGCATGTAATATTTGTATGCCATATATTTCCAACTAAAACATCACTTCTTATCTTTGTAAATGTCATTAAGTGATACGTTAGTTGACACTAGAGACAATTCTACAATATCACTTTCACTAAGTATCATATCTTTAGTTTTTAAAAGGTAGAATAAAAAAGAAAGGATAATGAAATGTGTAAAATGAATACAGAAAAATTTATAGATTTTTCATCAATGGTCTATCTTCAAGGGGGGGGGGGAGGAGGAGTTGAGAGGGATAGATCTATAAAAGCAAGATATTCAACTTTTGTATCAACCATACTCTCATTAATATTTTCATAGGGCAGACTATAAATCATCAATAATTCTCCTCATTTATATTTAAATGCATTTTTCAATCACCATTGCACCAGATTGTCATCATTAAAGAACAAGTCCACCTTCATATACATATGGATTGAGTGAATGCATCAATATTAGTAGAACACATCTGGGAAAGTTTGGGGAAAATCAGACAATCCGTTCAGAAGTTATGAATTTTTAAAATATCTGCGCAATCACTGCTGAATGAGGAGACTACTACAGTGTATGATGTCACATGCGTACAACGGTATAAGGAAAATAAAAAGAGAATTTCACAAAACTTTGTTTTTTGAATAAAGTGCACATTTCTTTGACTCGTTACTGACGTATGTTAAGGGAAATATTATTCCCCTTGCCTTCTGAAAGAGAGAAGTCGAGTGTTCTTTTGTTATGCGAGAAAAATGGAAATATGTTGAATTTTCTTTATACTTTCTTTATATCGTTGTACTCATGTGTCATCACAAGCTGTAGTAGTCTTCGCATCCAGCCGTGACTAAGCAGAAACTTCAAAAATTCATAACTTTTGGACGGATTGTCCAATTTTCCTCAAACTCTCAGTGATGTGCTCTACTAAATATTGCTGCATTCACTCGACCCACATGTCTATGAAGGTGGACTTGTCCTTCAATAGTAGATAATGGCACTTACAGTATTGCAGCATGGTTCTTGTTTTCAATTTAACTTTCGAACACCCTTGTATCACACCAAATTAATTTCTTCTTTGTGTGCATGGATAGTATCTAAGAGGTCAAAGCATAATTTTTCCATTGTTGAATGCCAGTTTGATACAGATTTGTTTGTTTTTGTTTTTTGTTTTTGCAAATGGTTGTAGATTATGCCACCATGTTCATAAGGTTGTTCCTTTGATGCTGTGGAGACTTGCATTCAAAAATATTTTTCTTATTCCCTCTTAATGTTCTGTATCTAACCCATGATATGATATGCTATGGCTTGGCCACAAAAGTGCTGTAGAATAAATGCTTACACCTCACTCCTCTGATAGTCATTCATCCAACCATGTGGATATTGCAACTATTTTGTTAACCCGTTGAGGATGAGTCCCGAGTATACTCGGACGAAATGCGTGTTGTAGCAATGTCAGTCCGTCCTCAACGGGTTAGTTTCCACATTGCCAAATTGCATTGTTTTGATTCCCATATAGCAAGTGAACCTCCTTGTAATTTGTCAGTTTTGTAAATGCCAACATCAAACAAGCTACCTTTCATTTGTTATTCTAGAAACTACATCATTTCATTCCACATGCATTAAGGTCATAATTAATTTATAACATCAACTTTTGTTTATCATGATTTTTAATCCTTTTTATGCCCAGGCATTTACCTTAACTTGCCAAGCCATTTTCATGCAGCTTTTAGTAATCCATCCAAACTTGACCTTGTTGTAAAATTAGCAAGCCTGTTCAGGTGTAGCAATGTGCATCACTACAACAGGAAGGCCATGTTGATGGAATAGGGATTAAAGGGATTAGGTAATTTCTGTTAATTGACAAGTTGTTGTTTTTTTTTTTTTTTCCAGGCATCTGTGCCAATCAGCAAACAAAGCACAGTGAGGGGAAAGTACTTAATCATTTTGCTGTAAATCATGTAACACATTGCTACATTTCATACACTTCGAGATAAACATGATTTGAATTTTTACTTTCATCAGCTTGCAAAGGAAGAACCTACCCTGACAAAGAAAAAAGGCCCACAAAAGAAAACAATTTCCCCGACTGCAACAAACCAGACCTGCAAGTTTCCTGTTATGTACGAAGGGGACGTGTACTATAGGATACTATACAAATATCGCACAGGTGAGAGTGCATTAGTGGAGAAGCAGCCCACTCAAGGGCATTTATAATAGGGTGAAAGAGTGAACTGCATATCCACTAAGGTCACAAACTTTAACTGTGCATCATTTGTTTTATAAAATGGGTCAAAATTTAGCAGCATTTTTTAATGTATTACCTTTGTGGGTAAATATCAGTCAGCTACATGTAGAACTTGCCAAGCAAAGATGTTTGTTCCAAATAATCACAGACTAGGGCCTACATGCGTGAGAAATTGTTTATAGAAATCAGTGATTGAAAGTGCACCATGCACTACAATACGCACTTGTAACAATTGATTGAGTGTGCATTGCCAAAGTATGCTTTGTGACATCAGTGAGAGTGCAGTTATGCTCTATGGTAATGTGCCATAAGGTAACATGTCATCCTGTTGTGCTTTTTTGTTGCACACTTTTTGAATGCCCATGCATGTTAGTAAGAAAATGAAGAGGGCACACGTGACTCATTTCAGCGCTTCTGATTGGTTACTTCCTTGAACCCATTTTATAATGCATTGTATCACACAGTCCTTTAGATCTGATGCTAATTTTTTGGGTCATGTAAGTCACTGTGCAAAAACTGACAGTGATCTGACCTGGAAAGATTTTTATAGTATGTGAGGTTTTTTATATATGTATTGCTTGCATGTCCACTTTCTGTTATCAGTTTTGACCATCTGTAGGACGAACTATTGATTTTTCAAAACCTGTAAGAGAATATAGGTAGAACAAATCAGCTGTATATCACATATGCTGTATCACATCCACAAATCAGAAACCTCAGGGGATGGCTCATTAGCATTTCACTCACTTGGTTCATCCAGAAAAGGGCCTCTGGGCTTTGTTTTGCATGGACTACATGGTATCACAGTCATTTGGATTATTTTATCATTATAATCATGAATCCATAATAACTTTTTGTTTGCTTCTTCCTCTTCTTTTTCTTTTTTTTTTCTTTTTCTTTATTCAAATCTTTCCATCACCTTCATCTCCCTCCTTTTTTCATTTGTTTTCCTTCGATCTGCCAAACAAGGAGCACAAGACTTTTATTTGCAGGTTTCAGAAGATGCATAGAAAGTGACTTAGTGTCAAATGATCATCACTTAAGCAAGTTCTGTCCATGACTTTGCCTGATTAACTTCATCCCATCCCAATCAACTCATACTCCATACATGTCACAGACCATTTTCAGACTTTTCTAGATTTTGAACAGTGATGGATCACAGTAATCATAGGTTTATGAGATACTATTCAAAATCCTTCCATATTTTGTCTGCCATCCTCTCCTTTTTTCCCCTTGCCTTAAAGACCTACCTCCTCTTTTTATCATCTTCTAATTCTCTCTCCTGTTGTCATTCTACACTCATTTCTTCTGAAGGAATATGCAGTATTAAATAGGATCAGATATTACTGTATACGCTGTTATTTTCACGAATAACGAGGTCTTAGACATTTTCGCGCGATGTTGTTTTCGCGAATCGATGCCAATGCTTACGTTAATGGTCTATTAACACAGTGCATGGAGACATTTTCGTGTGTTGTTAAATTCGCGATCCAACTGTGATTCGCGAAATTTGCAAAAATCAAACCCTCGCGAAAATAACAGCTTATACAGTACTTTGATCTCTTAGCAAAGGATGGATTATTGTGCAACCCTTTAAGTCTTTGCCATATGCAGATAAGTCTTTAATTCCTTTTGCAATTATTCTGTCTAAATCTGGTTGCGGCGAGTGCTTGGGAGGCATTTACCTTATCCTACAAATGCAAAAGTCTTATAAAATAGGCTCATGGAGTTCTTGTGTTACAGCCAGACTTAGATTGAAACAGACTCAAGACAAGATCGAGACACTGTTAATAGGGAATGCAACCATGACGTGATGGCAGCACATGATGCACAAATGCGTTACCCAAAGTTTACATGCACACCAAGTTGCACTGCACTTTTATGCATAAATAGACACGGAAAGCCTACACCCTCACAGGGGCTTTGCCTCCAAACTGGGTCATGCATGGCTCGCCCAGCCTGTCTGTCAGGTGTTTGTCTTGCAATGATGGTGGTTACAATGACCCAAATAAACATCCGCTGGTGTGAGCAAGGCAAAGAGTCCAGCGAGCTCTCTTGAGGTCCGGACGTCTCTCCTACTAACTTGGCGAGTTTGCCCGACTAATAGAGCTGGCACATGTGGGAGGCTTTTGCATTTGTTCTCCCTCCCACCCCCCCCCCCCCACACACACAAACACACCTCGTACCTAATCAAATCAGTGGAAAACAATCTATAGGCACTGGTATGTTCCCTATCTGCAGGAGATAGTTAAAGGTGGAATCATAGGAGTCTCCTGTCCAAGTATGGTTCTGTAAAAATCTCATCTGAGATGCCAGGATCAACAAGCAGTAAGCCTTACTACTGCACTCCCCTCCTGCTTATAATTCCCATCCCGAAAAATGCACTCTAGAAGAAATAAACAAGCTGGCACTTACATTCATTTTAGTGTACTATTGCTGCATTCTTTAATGGAAATTCAGCGTGATGTTTTGCTGGTATCCAAGCTTTTATCCCATAACCCTTTGTGTGCTCATGCACTTTACTTTAACTTGTCAATCCAGCTCATTTGCATAATTGGTGAATGCCCCCTAAGACTTGACTGTACTGGGTATCATATAGGCCACTCAAGACTTGGCAAGCCATGGTCCCCTTCAGAGGTCATAGTGGTACACAAGAGACTGGGAAGATCATATAACTCTCATCTATTCGCGGTGAACTCGAGGACATGGTTTGGACCTGTGAAGAAAGCAGAATTGGTGGACATGAGCTGCTTAGTGAGCAGAGCAGAGTAGGCTAAAGGTTAAAGCATGTAATAGTAATCAGGTTTTGTTATCAGACAGGGGCAAATACACTTCAGGCAATGATATTCCAAACTTCTATGTTATATTTTGTTTGTCTCCTTGTGTGTTCTACTGAAATATGAAATGTACAGCAGGCTCTAATCAAAGACAGGAGAAAGATAAAGTGCAGTCTTGTTAGCACATCATCTAATTTGCATATGTACGTAAAACAAACGAGAGTTCCTTGAAAACATATGAAACCTGAAAATTTATAACTTTCTTATATTAAGTCAAATTCCAAAGTGACAACTATGATTCTTTATTCATTTGATTTTACTCAATCCATCAAACCCAGTATGAACATGTAGTGGAATAAAGCACATCGGATAGGGACTGCTGAATGTTTATTCAGTATGTGCATGGGGGTGCTGCTGACCAGTGAATATTGGTTGGTTAAGGGTCAATGACCCCCCCCCCCCCCTTAGGCTTGAATCCTTAGATGGGCACCCTTGAAACCCATTGGATTTTTTGTTTGTTTTTTCCATCTTTTTTTTTCTATATAGCCTAAAGTATAGGGTTGCTCCAGCCCCCCCCCCCCCCCCCCCGTTCTGCGGTCTAACCACCCACAATTTACCCACACAAACACATACACACAAGAGCTTCTGTTGGTGGTAGAGGTACTCAAGGTTTGTCCTGGAATTCATACAGATTCAAACAACTTTCAACCATGCATGATGTCACATTTTTATGCTACACATTTAATCACTTGGGGGAGTCTTGCATATTAGAATCTGACAATGATGTGATATGCATTGTTATACCGATATGTTCATATCTTCATGAGACAATTCATCCTTTTGACTGGTTTGCCAAAAAAGCAATGACACCGAAACCAACCAGGCAATATGAAATACTCTTTTTCTGAAGGTAATGTTAAATTTTGTTTTAACATGAGATCAGAACTCCACCCCTTGTCAGAGTGAGCTTTGATACATAAAGTAAAACCACACAAATTGAATGGTACGTAGGATAGACATTGTATAGAATTTATGATTTTTACATGTTTTCATGCAGGAGTGACATTGTCAGCAACCATGGATGCAGATTAATCTTTAGCCGCAAATTTTCCTTCTTATATTGTAAAAGTGGATATTTTCGTGCAACTAATTTTTCATGCTTGGCCGGGCAAGAAGAATTTCACATGTTTTTAATTCTAATCAATTTTAATTTAATTCAAGACATCACACACAGGGACATATGGCAAGCAAAAATATTTGTGTGCTTTTTTTTTTTTTGCGCTAGCTTTTATTTAGTTGCGCAAAATGCACTAAAATTTCAACACCGTGAAAATTTCCACCTTTACAGTAGATGTAAAACCACAAAGCTTAACAAAACAAAATAGTTATCTTTCACATCAAACTTTAGTCATGTTACAGTAATGTAGGCATGATGACACAAGATAGAAAGCATTACACTTTTTAAATCATTCACCAAACATATGATTTTGGTGACATTCTTTTGTATGAACCAAAAGGAGAGTTGTGATATGGTGGCATTATCACCTCAACTAATTGCACATGAGGATATGTAGTGAAAACATGAAATTTGAACATACCATAACTTAACTCTCTTATTTCATGTCTGTCTGATTTTGATGAAGCATTTATAGGCCCTACATCATGATATCCTTATTGTTAGATTTTCATCATGTTTATCAAAGTCAGGTTGAACATTGTGCAGAATTGCACATTGAACGCTATCAGCTGATTCATTAATTCTTCAACTATGGCAAGTTATGTTTGTGTGTTTAGAGCTGTAAATTATGGAAAAGTACTGTTTTATATATTTTTACAAAAGATAGAAAGAAGTCTCACAAATAATTCCAAGTAGATGGGCGGATAATGTTAGTGCCTTGCAACTTTGCTATTGGTCTGTACATAAATATACTAAAACAATATGACTTTGGTGAATAATTCAGGAACTATACACCCCTACCCTTTCGTCATTATTCTTTCATAGCTATTGCAAGTCTATTTTGTGATGGATATAAAACTATTGATTTGGATGTGATATGAATAAAAAACAAACAAACAGGAAACTTATTAAAGGACAATGAAAAACTTGTGATTCCACGACCGTATCAGCATCTCTTCTTATTTGAATATACATATGACCAATATCACCATGTATTGGAGTATCTGAAACTATGAAATGCCATACCTTTCCTTCTCATGTCTGATTTTAATGACTTACTTGAGCCAGTCTGTCATTTTCATATCATTCCCTTTATCACATTTAATTTGATCATGGAGTGGTATATGACTCTGCTATATATTTTTGTCAACTTTGCACTGCTTTGCTGATCAAGCAATGCATCCACTGGTGTGTCTCCATCTCTATGGAGACAGATGTTCTAAGTCTAATTAAAATGAACTGACTAAATTTAAATTATCATATGTATTTGTACTGTCACAAAATGGCCAAGCTCAAAGTTTGGCAATTTCTTGTTTTATGCAGTGCCTAGCAACAGCAAGAGAAAATGGTTTGATGAAGCTTAGTACACAAAACTGCTAATGCTGTTGTTCATTAGGTGCAATCTATTTAATATAAAAAGGCTTGGATTACTTTGTCTGAGATCAGGCCTTGAAAGTTGAGACCAAATTTGTGATTACTACTCATGGGATTACTATAAATAGGTAAATTAAAAGTGAAGATCCATTCAGCTAAATGAAAAGATCTCGACACTGGCATGCTCTTTGCAAATTAATACTTTCATCTGGTGGTTCATAACAAGTAGCTGTGTGAAAAGTGAGATCAGGAAAAAACAAGGCCAAGGAACCATTCAGTCATGTCACATTCAGTAGACTGTAATGAATATGGCACAGTACTGTAACAGCAATAGATCATATTGTCTAAGGCAAAGGCAAGGTGTTTTTTTCCAGTAATGCTTGGTCTGAATAGCAGGCCAGCTGAATTGCTACAATGTAAGCTTTTAAAATGCTTAAAGGGTGTGTACAGTTCTGGTTGAGGTGAGGATTTAGCTTTTAACATTTTGCAAGATATTCAGAAACCACTTTATGAGATGTCAAAGAGCATGTAATTCCATGGGGTATCACAAGTTTATTTGATGAAAATCAGTTTGAAATGGCTGAGATATCCAAAAACAAGGTGAAACAAAGAGATCCTAATAAAGTTGTGGCCTGTCGCCTTTTATTATTATCATTTTTTTTTGTGGATATCTCAGTCAGTTGAAAACCAATTTTCATCAAATAAATGTCGAACCCTTCTTAGAATTACATGCTCTTTCATATTTCAGAAGAGGTTTCTCATTATCTCACTTAGGAATGTGTCAAACATGAATCCCCATCTCAACCAGTACTTTACAGTCCCTTTAAGTTTGAGCCTTGTAAATTTATACTTAAATTTATAGCACTTGTGTAAATGACAGGATATTTCAGTGATAAATGCAATGTATGTGCCAAAAATGAAGAAAAGAAGAATATGTTATATAAGGTTAAGAAAGTTATGATTCCAATAGGATTTCAGACAAAGTCTTTGTCTTCAAATATCATGTACAGAAAATGTTTATGTGTGAACAAATGGCAAATAAAGGAAGTAGTGCATAAGATTATAGCTTGTAATTTGTATGTGCACATATGTGCTTTGGACAGAAAAGACATTGAGGCTTTGTGATTTTTTCTTATGGTTACCTGCAGCAATTTATATGATATGAAATTCAAATTGGAAATATGTGGTACTCTCAAAGTACTCTGAAAAACATGTACATGATGTGATATGTGATAGAGCGTGACTCCTGTATGGAATCTGCTAAATGTACTATAACCTCATGGTTTGAAAGGCTGTTTTGGAGGGTAACAATTCAGTTGACTTTGTCTCAGGACATACAACCCTCTCAATAGCATTTTAAACCCTTCGGACAAAACATTCTGTATGTTCACTCCTGAGCCAGCCATTATGTAAATCCTCTCACATAGCCAATGTTGGCATTCCTGCCACATTGAGGTTGCACAGTCTGGCATGCAACATAACAAGAAACAGCTTAAATTCTATAAAGATCAATGTTTGTCCAACACTCAGGCAGATATACAATATTTTATATACAAAATGTTTGCAATGACTGTCCCATAAATATGCAAAGAACACAAAGGAAGACAAAGCAAAGCAAGACACAGTAACAAAACAATGTAACATTGACCATCAGAGTAATGGAGAGAGTGGCTGCATGGTACACCAAAGTACCGCTTGCATTAAGTGGAAAGTCCATTTGTATGTCAAAAAAGAGTGCCCTTTAGGGAGTTTCTTACTTATGTCCACTTTTGGATTTGGGCTCGCAGTGAGAAAAAAAAAAAGGATGCTAGCTCTCTGCACAAAGGGGGAAGGATGGAAATGTTATGTTTTCACAGGCAAAGTTTATAGACCATGCATAATTTGTGTGTGTGTTTACATACTGTAAAACGAGGAATGTTTGCATGCATTTTAATTTTGTGAATTTCGCGAGTGCCAAGATTCGCGAAATTGAAATGCATGCAAAAGTTCTTGTTTATACTATATGCATTGAATGTTAGAGGCAACTTGCGAAAATTTCATGCTGTGAAAGAGGCCGTTCGCTCCAATTTGCAAAAATGTCATGCCGCGAAAATATTGTGTTTTACGTAACGCTCTCCAGCTACTCCATAAAACACAACACTGTTTTCTTCATACAAGAACAGACAGGTTTATGCAAATCCTACTTAATGATCAACATTCTATGATTCTATTTACTGAAAGAAACTAATGATGACAATAATGATGAGACAAATTGACTGTTATCAGATATACAAGTGGATGAAGAGATAGATAAGTATGGAAATAGATAGAAAAGAGAGAAAATGAGGAAGAGAATAGTGGAACTTTCAAGAGATAACTGGGTGCGTGGAAAGGAGAAACATATGAAGAGTTTGTTTGCAAAAACCGATAAGTCCATTTTTGAAGATTTTAAAGTACAATCTCTGTCATAAAGTACAAAATAATACCTTTTAAATGATATATTGGTCACTACATATAAAGGTACATTTTTGAAGTTATGGTCAAAAGAAGCCATATTTTTCTTATTATCCTCTTTATTTTTCTTGACCTTTAATCGCAAATATCTCCATTTGGCAAATATGGACTTATCGGTTTTTGCAAACAAACTCTTCATATAGGTAAGAAAAGGTACAGAAGGGTAATAGAGTGTGAAATTAAGTGAGAAACATAGAATTAGGAATACAGAAATAGAAAGACAAGGAGATATAAGCAAAGACTGATGCTAACTTTTAATTGGGATGTCCGGGGAATAAGAACTTTGTTCTGATTCAAATATGTCAGGGATTAAGTCATCTGTATTATAGATAAAGTTCAAATCGTGGATTTCTGTGCTTGAAGGATTGTTGTTTTCCTAGGATTAATCTAAGCTGTAGGCACCATCATAAATATGTAATATTTCATAATTTTCTTCCTAAAATCAGTTTTATAGTTTCCAATATGTACATAAGTGTATATATATAAATATATATATATATATATATATTCCTGGTCGCTGATGAAGAATGCGATGACTAACCTGTTTGGTGTCTTGTTTCTAAAACATGCGCTTTCCTCGCCAGGATAAAGCGTTTTAGTGCCATTTTAGGTTTTAATCTTATATATATATATATATATATATATATATATATATATATATACTTATATGATAAATAGAGAGAGAAAAAAAAATATAGAAAGTGAGAGCGGGAGAGAGAGGGGAGATATATATGGAGACAGAGAGGAGAGAAAATGAGAGAGAGAGAGAGATACGCAGATAAGAGATAGATAGGTACAGAAAAGAAAAGATTTGAGATGTAGAAAAGAGACACAGAGAAGAGAGAGATATATATAGAGAGAACGAAAGGAATGAAAGAGGAGAGGGGAGAGACGGATAGATAGAGACAGGAAAAAGGGAGAGGGAGGGAGAGAGATGGGGAGAGGAAAGAAAAAAAGGTTCATGGCCAGAGAGATGTTTAGAGAGACAAAGGAGACTGTTTGCCTTGTTTGCCTTTTCCATCTCTTGATTATCAGATAAAGTGTGATGGGTCTGACACAATGTCGTTAATGCTTCCCAGAGAATGATCAGGCCACGTGTACAAATTTTAGTGCCTATGCATTGTGCTGAAAAATTAATGTTCTGCTTTGTATATAATGCAACAGGTACAGCAGATTTCATATGCACACTCAAGATCTGTTACCACAAACCAATTGTGTAATGAATGGCAGCCAACTCAGTCATCAACAAAGCTATTTTCCTGTAGTCTGATGACTTCCAAGGTCTTAGATAATGCATTGTATTGCATTTTAGAAAGTCTGCCAGAATGTTCCAAGGATTTCATTCATTTTTTTTTTTACATTGTCATTTCTTTTTGACAGTCAAGGATATGATATTAGTATTTTAGGTGATTAACTCTGGTGGGACAGAGAAAAAAGAGAGTAGGGAATAACAGAATAGAATGAAAATAAAGGAAAGCAGATGAGAAGACTTAGCTGTTTTTGTTTAATGCCAAAGCTCCCTTCAAATCTTTAGGGACTGTCATAGAGCTGATAACTACTATCTTTTTGGCAATAGGGACTTGACATTTTCAGTGCATACTTTTTCCAAAAAAAAAAAAAAATGATCAAACTTCTACATACCTGTGATTTCCCGATATATATATATATATATATATATATATATATATATTTTTTTTTTTTTTTTTTTTTTTTTTTTAAGGAGAATATCTACTTTCTTGTTGGAATCAAGTTATAATGTGCACCTATACATACTTTGGTCTGAAGTATTTGTTCTGCCTATAATTTGCAGCTTTTACAGCCTTTGACATGTGTGAAAGGAATAACCTGGCCATCAGGTTGTCCCATATGTTTCATCCACTGAATGTGCACACTCAAAAAGCTATGCGTCCTCAGAGATTACAAACCTTGGCCAAAGCCATAGGGTTACTAACACCACAAAACTGAGAATCTCTGTCCACATCCTCAACAAAAATCTTGTGATCATGATCCAGTTTACCACAAAAAGATAAGAAATTGTTTTATGCTTTTACTACCCCTACTGGAGAGAACACATCATGGTGACATACTCCAGTTTCACAGAGAACTCTCTTTCCAGCAGGGACAGTAGACGTGTTTAAAACCTTTTCAAGTAAAAAACAAATAAGTACCAGAAAAAAAAAATCACCTCTTTGGCAGAGGTATAAGGACAAAAAAACCCTATGTCATGCATGCGATTTTGATGGAACTTGTACCATTCTGTTCATTAGACAGCACTCCATCTCATAAAGTCAAGTCAGATATGTAGCAGAGTTTTGCATTCAAATTGTGGTGTGTTCCTGTCTCCTCTCTTGCATTAAGTTTCTCGCACTAAAGATGAACAGTTTACACCGTTCCTATAGTTGATCATTGCCTAAACTCACTCCCCTCCTTTTGTCAATAATGAAAAAAAAAGACTACAAATAGAATTTGTACATGTAATTAGCAAGCTTTCTCCAAAGCTTTTAAAGAGAGGATCATTACTGTGAAGGAGGGGCTTTCTATCTTCTTTCGCTCTTTCTAGATGACAACTGGCAGTGTCTCCGGGCACATTACTCCGCCCCCAAAAGGTCTGAGAGCTGTCCATTTCCGTAAGAGCTGTCCTGTCAAATCCTGTTGTCTCTTCCTCTACATGTGAGCCAAAGACTTGTAGTAGATACATGTTGTCACTCTGCCTGTAGTGTGCAACCTTTCTCTCCTAACAATCCCCACAGTAATGCAATTGCACTCTGTCCTCATGTATATTTTCAGTCTGTTTGGTCTGATGTGGCACCAGCATAGAACAAGGATAGAAGGGAAAAAAAGTGGAACCAGTATTTAGAGACGGACCAACAGACAGGCAGACAGACAAACAGACAGATTGATGTAACTGATGTTGATGGTAGTGTGTATTTAAGAAAAAGACAGGGAAATGAACTTTGAAGGATAGGATAAAAATAATGGTACATTTCTGTGGAAAGAGAAAGAAACTGAAAGAAAAGGATGTGTGTTGAAATCGTGTTTGAATTGTCCTAGAAAAGAAGAACAATATTGTGTAAACCATCTAGAACAGAGACTAAAGAAATATCACGCTTTTAAGTTTTGCTTTTTGTGTCAACATCTGCAACCTCATTAAGCATTCTGTAATATAAAATACAATCCATATTGCTCATTGTTTACATTAAACGTGTAATATCATATCAATGCATGTCACAAAATCAAAATGTTTCCATTGTTTCATCATATTTTGTGTATGTATTTTAACTTCCTGAAACCCATAGATAAAATCAATGAAATGAAATGAAATAAATGTAACAATAGAAGATCTAGTTACAAAGTAGAATAATTTGAAGTGTGGGATCTTGAAACTATAGAATTGGCCTTCAAAAAAGAGAACAGTTCAGTTCAGTCCAGCTCAGAAAAATGGAGTTAAAACCATTAGCATTTGTCTGACTTATCAATAAAAATGTGAAGTGACCAGAATGCAGCAGAGAATTCATGGCCATTTTGAGCCATTGTCCTCTAAGATACGAACATTTCCTCAGAGATTCAAATATATCGGTTTGCTATGAGCTATGGTTTATCATTCAACAAGTGGTTTTTTTTTGTATTTTTTTTTGAGGGGGGCAATCTTAAAAACACAAGACTATCATTGCATCAGTTGTTGATGTCATGTTCCATGTTTACTCTGAACCTAGACATGAACATTTGTTAATGTGTAAAAGTGGATCAAGCAGCTCTCTTGTAGCCAGTGGGTTAAAAAAATGTTGACAGTGACAACTCTTAACCAGAATCATAAAAAAAAAAAAATGTGTATTCATTGATATGATTTCAACAAATAATAATATGAGGATAACTGTGAAAGTAATGACACAGTCAAGCAAGCAATGTCATGGTATGTAAGCAAGGCTGTTTATTCTTGGTTCATATGAAATGTCAGTATTGTTGATATTCAAATGGCTATGACAGTCATATTTGTCCAATTTTCTCTCAGAAATTCACTGATATCTTGTCCATAAGTCTCTGCACAATTTAACACAACTTTCTCATGTGAGTAGACTCCACCTCAGCATTTGGGTGTTCAGTTCAGTTCAGTTCAGTTCAGTTTTTATTTCTGCATTTCAAAATCAATACAAATCAACAAAATACTTACATAGTCATTTACACAGCTAATATTCGTAGCGTTTGGATCTTACATACATTATCTTTTTTTTCAAGAACGAATATCATATATGAAAGGAAGCAATAGGAAATGATAAAAATGAAATGCAGGGGACCATCATCATAAGCTAAGCTTGACGAGGAAGATGGCCCCAGGTAAAGAGATACATAAAGAAAATCTTGCCACTCACTGAGTGGGGGGTAATTGTGCGAAGCTATGATCATATGGTGTCATCAGCTATGATCTTTTGATCCCTTCATCACTGGAACCAAAAATTACTGTTTCAGTTATTTGTGTATTACACATTACTAGTATTGCTATTACTATAGTTGTCATTATTGCTATCATTATTTTCACTCTCATCAGGATGGCCTGTAGTGGATGGGATGTATTCATCAGCAGTTTCAAACCTTTTCATTATTGTTGTGGTGAATGGAATATCCTTTCTCAGTCGTTGTTATGTACTTTTTGGCTGTTTGGGATGTATGCAGTTTTCTTGTTACTTGTTTCTTGCAATTTTTGCAAATTTTACAAACATACTGATATTAGTGAAATTAACTACTCACTACCTTTAATTGCTTACTACTGCAAAAATGCAATGTGTATTGTCTCCAGGATGGAAACTTGCTGACCTTTCTAACAAAAAGAGATATAAATCATTAGTCATTTTTATTATTATTATGGTTCTTAATTGTGAATTCAACCACTTGCAGTATGGTCTTACATGTCCAGATAAATGGCATATAAACTTTATATGGCACATGTAGTATGCATTTTAAACAAGCAAAGTAAAATTGAGCCTATCTTTTAAAGTATTGCCAAGTGTCTTTAATATGTACATTGTTTTTTTTTTAAATCCAGATTAGCATGAGCCACATTTCTGCCCTGCTTTATGACTGGTTGAGCCATAAATAAGGAAAATATTTTATGACTTCATTCTTGCTACTTTCATACAATTTTTCTAAAAGATATCTTAACATCATTGAGGGTTGCAAGAGTTATACATTTGTCCATTAGGCATATACTGTGATTGATGAGACATTTTTTTTTTTTTTTTTTTGCTGTGGCACAGTCATAACAAGGCTTGTAATTTCAAGCATTTTTTCTTCTAATTCTCCTCACTGCACCAACAATGATTTGCCCCAGACAACAGAGGGTGAAATGGAAAATGGGAATTTAGACAACAAATTGGTCAAAAAAAGGAAGAAGGAAAAAGTACCCACCCAGGGTAATAATGAGGAGAGTATGACATTAGCAAGAGATAGAATAGATTCTAAAGCAATACTACAATGTGTAGTCACTTGGAGAAAGCAGGCTCAGAAGAAAGGGGGAAAGTAAAGGAGAAAGTTGAATTGAATTGAATTGAATTGAATTGAATTGAATTGAATTGAATTGAATTGAAATGAATTGAAAGCTGGCATAGATCTAGGTTAGATCACTAGATGGAGAAATCAGTCAGGGTTAGATAGAAGACAAAAAGAGCATTTACTCAGAGGTGGTTACATGGGAAAGAAGGAGATAGTCATGAAAGAAAACAAGGGGATGAAAGGCAGCAGACATGGTTGGGTGGAGAGAAGGTAGAACAGACAAAGGATTGGAAAGAAAAAGAATTAAACTAGGACTGAAATAAGTGGTATAAAGAGGAGAATAACAAAAAAGAAATATATGGGAAAGGAAGAAGAAAACACATGGTTGTAAGGAGAAAATGATGAAGATGGAGAGAACAACCGAAAAGCGATGAGTGGGGAAATGATGAAGATACTGAATTTTATTCCATGAGAAATAATTTACATAGAAGAGGAATAAGGATAGGAAAAACAGATAGAGTAGAGGAAGTGTAAGGAAGAAATAAATGTGATTGCAGGAAGAAACATTAGTGTCTGTAGCAAAGTCATTGAAAAATATATTAGACAGGAGAAGAAGAATCACTTAGCCCAGCTTTTGGGGGTCATCAATATTCCGCACACTTCTGCGTGATGGATACCCCCGCAGGGAAATCCAACAGCTTGCTCTTTTTTTTTTACTGACTTGTGGGCTGCGGTGATGACAATCGGCATCTCTCCGATAGATACCAATCATGTGCTCTCGGTAGCTCATCTCCGACAGCAAGTGGTGTTGGCACGAGTTAATGTTGCTTGTCGCGTGATCTATCGTTTGAGGTCGCATGGTGAGCATTCCCAGCCAGAAGGACAAGGATATTGTGTCGGCAAATTTGAGTCTGATAATGCCTCCGTAATACACTGCTTGTGTGACTAAATATGCATTTGTATGGAGGAAGAAGGATAAAAAGCTGTGATCTAAATATGAAAATGTCCAACCCAAGGCAATTTTCATCATAGGCTAGTTGCACTTCGCGTAGGCTGTCAAAGAGCTTCCCTACCTCCCTACCTGAACACAAGGGTTTTAAAACATTCTGTCATAAAAAAAAGCCCCATCTCCATCCCCACCCTCCCTCAGAACAAAAAAACAAGAAAGAAAATTGATCATTACAAAAACCTGTTCTATATCAGTTATCATTTTATGTTCTACTAGTAAACAAATAGTGAATGGTCACAAGTGTGAAATATTGTTCCATTGCACAAGTAAAGACCATACGCTATTTGTTTTATACAACACCTCGAATGTCAACAGATGTGGTCCACACAGATTCTTGAACTCATAATAGCACAGAAATGGCAACCATTTTCCGCGAAAGACGAATGAGTAGCCGCACAGTCACTGTCACCGTGCTATGTACAAATACGTACGCGAAACCAATCGGTTGAAGTTGTGTAAGAAAATGAGTGACAAAAGTATGGGCTTGTAAGCATGGTTGTAATGTTGAGTGTGCATGGCAAATGTTTGTTTATTGTGACATCAGAGCCATGGAACAAAAACTTCAAGTCAATTGTGAGTTTAACACGGGAGTCAATGGAAATGGGTGATGTCAGCCATGCACTATCCATTTTTGCTCAAGCAAAATTGCACGGCTGACAGCCACAGCATGCAATGGAACTTTTAGCTGAATGTCATGTGGTAGGCAATCGACCAATCGGATAGCTACATTCTTTTTAGGTGTTGTATAATTGCAGCTGCAGAGAATACAAAATTGGAGTCTAGACATTAATAGAGTTGATAAAGCCATTTTCTATTCATTTTTTCCAAAATCACAATAGGGGTGATTGGCTTTCCCTGACATGAACAAAAGGAGGCAGGAGTCCTCCTCATGCCTTGTCATTGGTAATAGACAGTGAGGAGGGTGGGTCAAGACAGGATATAGGTAAACACTGACATGACTGACATTTCCCCATCCACAGTATATTTCTTTAGATGTTTATGTTCTCATTCAAAACACATAATGTTGTCATACTGCAATTCTCTCATTTTTTTTTCTCGTTGTTTTCTAAAATTGCTGCTATCAGCTTGAAATGTAATTTATAGACCTTAACCCTATTTTAACTGGGGGGGGGGGGGGGGTCAAATTGACCCCCCCCTCGACATTTCGCGCCACGATTCCGTGGCTTTTTTCATTGAAGTCTCCCGCATATTTTGAAACCAAATTTGCGACGTCCCGGTACACCGTTCTGAAGTTACGCAATGTTTGGCATATGCATGTCAACCCGAAAACAGCTCAAATTCATGATTTCGTGTGCAAATCCAATGCAAATTGTGTTTTTGTTTGTTTAATTGATATATTGAAATTAATCAGTTCTAATGTAGATAGGCTTGAAAAAGTGCCTGCAACAAATTTTGGCCAAAAAACAATAGAAAACAAAAGGCCGAAAAAACAGTAAAATACATAAGAAATGAACAAAACAATAAATGATTGTGCTATTTTTTTTACAAGAAAATTGTTTGATGTGTCTTGAGGAACTCTGACACAAAAATTCAGCAATCCTTCAGTCTTTTTGATAGAGTTATAGGTGAAAATATGATTTCATGCATAAATTTGCATAATTAATTTATTAAAAAATACAAAATCAGCATTTTTCTATCGTATGACCATGTAATCTTGTAGTTGACATCCGGCTCTATGTTCAGGCAAAATTTTGTGGCGATCATGTGATCGGCGGCCGAGATCTGAAGGGGGGGGGGGGGTCAATTTCCCCTCCCCCCCCCCCCCCAGTAAAAACTTGGTCTCAAATAGCCCAGTTAAAATAGGGTTAAGTATCGAACCTTGCAAAGAAGAAGAAGAAGAAGAAGAAGAAGAAGAAATCAAAATAAACAAGCAAAGAGATGAACAATCTCTTTTCTCAATAGGAAACAACAAAAGTAGCTAGTATATGAAGCATCCTACTTACTGGTAATACCTTGGTATGAAGAAAGAGGCACTGACACTCTTTTGAGCAGGCATGTGAACAATTCTCTTTGCATCTACACATACACACTCAGTGATACACCAGAGAACACTTGACACTGTGATGCAGAGTGGTCTAATGGGGTGTTTGACCCTGGATGTCTCATCGGGTTGTCCAGCGGATTCACGCCAGTTGTAGAAGTGGTTGCGAAGACTCCTTTCTCGCTGCCTCTTGACAGGCTTTTGAGCTGTTAACGGTAATTGCTGCAGAGAAGCAGAGAAGTGATGAGAGTCCTGTAGGGAAATCCATTTTTTTTTTTCAATTGTGCTTCTGTTACACCAAAGTGTGTGTTTGTTTTTTTTTTAAATGAGGTTTTGTGCAGCATAGGTAATTTTCATTCAAAATACAATGAAACGAAAAGAGTGCATGAGTATTTATGATACTCTGAATGATATGTCACATATTTATGATGATGAAGTGATACAAATTTGAATACCAGTCTCTCATCAAGCATGACATGTTCTTGCTCTTATGAAAAAAAAAAACCAACAACTAATAAACATATTATGGTTATGTTATATTGACCTCACTCCTGTAGAAATCATTAATATGGGTAATCTCTTAATGACGAACTCCCCCCCCCCCCCATTCCCCCCTTCCCCCCCGAATGTTTCCAGAATTCATTCTTAAGACGATATTTACCCATGTTTGTCTTTTTGGGATTAGAAGGCGTGTATATTGTCCGTCATGCATCTTAGGATGAACGGTGAAGAAACATTTTCTCTTTTCTCTCTCTGGCATTTCACATACATATGAGTACAATGGGACAATACAGTGACATCAAAGTCACCTGACCAGCATAAGATACTTGAGTGTCATGAGACTGAAAGATTTTTTGTATCTGTCTTGTGACGTGTCTAAGTTTGTGCAAGTCTTCAATGTCCTCGCAATTCAGATTCACTCTCAACTCCTTCAGACTGAGTGAGTGATGTAAATAGTGCTTTTGATGACACTCGAACATCAATCATGACACTGCGCCTTGCCTTGCTTTCAGACTTTAAAAGACATGCTTGCTATGTTGTACTAAAAGCTGAAGTTGATTCAGACCAGAGTGTAATGATCGAGAGGAGAAACCCCAATCCTCAGTGGGTTAAAATGCACTTCTACGCCATATTACAAGTTGACTTTAATGAGTGCAGTTAAATCAAACAGAAAATGAGAAGTTTCATCAAAATTGGATTTTTTCACATAGATCCAGTTTAGATCAGACTTCTATCATTCTGTTTGTTTGGTTTTACTCTGTGGAAGTACACTACACAGCTTAAATGTATCATTAGTACAATGCATTGTCATTTACCAAATGCCAAGCAGGGCTGTTTGATGTATACAGTAGTGGTGGTTGAATGTGTGTCGCCCATTATTTGCAGAGCACGTCCACATGTGACACCACTTCTTATAATTAAATGGTCGTGGATAGCTCTGTACTGTCATTATTGATATGTATGCTGATTGACACTTGCAAGATAAGTGCTTTCTCACTCACTATCACTCTCTCTCTCTCTCACTCTCTCTCTCCCTCTCTCTCTCTCACACTCACACACACACACCTTCTCCTGGTCCAAAGAATGTTGAGATCACTTTAAAAAAAAGAAGAAAAACACCGCTATAGTTTTCTTGTTAATGCAGTATTTTTAATCCATCCAACTATACCTAGTTCTTCTATTTGGGCAGTGGACTAAAAAATAAAATAGGAGAGAGGGACAGATAGAGACAGACAGACTGAAATTGAGCAAGGGAAGTATAGGGAGGAATAATGTGTGTGTATATCAGTTTATGATGGAGGAAGTGAGAGCGAAAGAGCATGTGTGTGTGTGTGTGTGTGTGTGTGTGTAAATGTAAGAGAGGGAGAGAGAGAGAGAGAGAGAGAGAAAAGAAGAACATGAGCTTGACAGATAGAAGAAGAGTGAATGGGGATGCTCTCATTATGTTACCCATCTATGCTTTCGTCAGTTACTGGGCTATGCTGTGGCAGTCAGGGCCATATGTTAGTGATGTGCCATGCATCTCTTTATCCTATCCAGCCAAGTTCTGATGAGGCTGTTGTGAGGTAAGTGATGTCTTGATTGATTGCAAATTGTAGAATAAAAACTGGAATGGGACCACCTCATCCATCCTCTCCAACCTAGCTACGAACGAGACCCATATTATGTCCAATGGTATAAGTGCAGGGAACATGTGCCTTGAAAGTTAATTTGTGCTTGTGTTTTCTAGTTCATTTTTAGCTCACCTGAGAAGAAGGCTCAGTGAGCAACCACCCATGGGGGGGGGGGGGGGGGGTGAGGGGAGCCCACAGGGACCCAAATGCCTCTCCCAAATTAAGGAATATTTTGAATATTTGAATATATATATATATATATATATATATATATATTTGAATATATTTGAATATTTCTCTAGAACCAGAAGTGATAAAGCTAAGTTTGGGGCCCTATTTTTTCTCAAAAGGGGATGGTCAGATTTTCACTAAAGTTGACAGGTGTTATTGCTAGAGACAAAGCCCCCAAATCAAGGAATCTTCACAAATCTTCCTTTTGAGAACCAGAAGTGATAACCTAAGTCGGTGCTATCACTACACTGTAAGTAGATATAACAGGTGACTGCAGTTTTAAGTCTGTTCTTTGCAGTTCCAAGGGTGGGCTGGGAGAAGGGACCAACACATTTTCTTCTTCTAGAAAATACATGGTCAAATTTGTAACCAACCCAAGCGCATTATCACTAGAGTGACAATTTATATACTTATTCAAAACAAGGACCCCAGACCAACTTAAAAAAAGAAAGAAAAAAAATATATATATATTGTTCCAAACCATAAGCAACTCTGAGTAAATACATAATTAGTGAATTCCTTTTTTTTTTATTTCCATCATCAAAAAGAAAAGAAAAGAAAAAGTTGACATATTCCAAAGTTATAGATTTTTTTTTCATTTCTCTTACACTCGTCTGATAAAGGATTTTTTTTTTCAAATACAACATAAAGTATATGCACGAATGATGTCATAAAAAGAATGCACTTTGCCATGGCAACAGAAATAGCAAATAATCGCAATGATAGAAAACAGTGTTCCATTAAAAAAGCCAAGCTTGTTAGATGTAGAACACTGGAACAAAACAACAACAGCACCAATTTGTTATACCAATAAAACATTCATTTTAAATTCTTCTATATACTATTGTACATTTACTCATTGATATATGATGCTGATACTATGAACAATACTAGGATTTTAGAATGCAAACGTATAAACTATATAACATATCACATTTGTGGCACAGACACTATGAAATTCCTTTCAAGGTTGTTTATGATAGATTCAGGGATTAGGTGGGGATCAGTTGGGGGGGGGGCAGTTTTTACATTTTGATCTTTTTTAAAACTGCATAGCTAAATTTTCTAGATACAGCGTACTTGGCAGGTATTTTCACCCGTGTGATGGAATATGCAAATGGACACCACGCCCCCTTGGAAGCCCTCAAACTGCCCCCGCCCCCAAGTTTGCAATGTTCTCAAGTCGTAGTCTGCAACAATGTTTGGAAAGTGCAATTGCGATACTCAAGTGATCACAAGACCCTTGGGTCTCTTGTTTTTTTTTTTTTGATTGGTTTTTGTTCTGTTTTTTTTTTTTTTTTTTTTTTTTGTCGTCTAGTTGCTCATATGAGCCTGTCACAATGGACCATCACTATAAGCTTTGACTGCCACAAATTTGTGAATATGCAGTTAATGGAATAAGGATTAGTGCGTGCAACTCATGCCATTTTTTAGCACTTATGTATCCAGGCACTTAGCTCAATTTGCCCAGCTTGTCATCAGTCATTCAGTAATCATTCCAAACTTGACATTGTTATATATTTGGCAGGCTCATTAAGATGTAGCAATGTGCCTCGGTCCAACAGGAGCACCATGATGATACACTAGGGACCAGGAAGACACAGTTTCAAGACATGTGTGTCAATTTGTGAACTCCAGCATGCATGCCAATTAGCGAGCAAAACACAGTACAGCTTGATGAGGTATGCTGTATGCAAAGTATAGTTGTTGTTTTTTTTTTATGAAACTTGATGTCCTTTTAATTGATTAAAAATTTACAATTGTGAATGTTTCGGGGATGATGATAGAGCATGAAGTCCTAGCATAATTATGATGAATAGTGGCTGCGTTTACTGGGAATAGATGTGGTACTGGTGCTAGAATCCTTTACAATGTTGTAAGTGGTATGGATTTATGTGGAAAGGACCAAATAAAATGCTTAAACATAATGGTTTATGAAGGAGAGATTAAAAATGTAGTGAATAAATTTAATTTAGAGAGCTCCAAGTTTTTAGGAGAAGGAAAATATAGACGGAACAAAGGAGATGTCACAGGGTGTTATTTAGACCATTGGAAAGGGGATTGAAATTTGCACACTGGTTGTGTTAATGTTCCCAAAGGGCCTATTGAAACCATCTTCCATCTCCTTTTCAAAAAATCATGGAAAAATATGAGAGCACTCCGATCCATCCTGAAGTGAGCACTGTCTGGGTCTCAGAGTGCAGTCAAGATGGTGTGATTTCATTGGTCCACAAACCAGGTATTTGGTATATCTGTTTGAAAATTGCAGTTGGACGTTGCATATACCCTACTGTCTAAACCTGAAATTCCAAACTGCTTTGAAATTTTAATATGTTTAGTTTCATGTAGCATGCTGTTATGGTGTTTTGAATTGATGCACTTTGTTTGAATATAATTCTTTGTGAACCTGACTGCATGTAAATTAACAAAAACTGATTTTCATGAAATGTTCATTGTCTGAAATATCTCAAATACAAGTATTGTTTGAGATTGGTTTAGTGAGTTGACAAGTGTGTGATATGTAGAGCTGAGCTGAAATTGAGCTTAGTGTTTAGATTAGATACTTTATGTTGTTATGGAAATCTACCTAGAGAAGGTTTTCAGTGTGTGTCTGTTAAAACAGTACCATGATGTGCTCTCATCTGTGGGTTTGCTGCCAAAAGAGAAGAATTTTGCTTTCTGCAGATTGTCAGAAAGTTGTCTGGACAAGGTTTATGATATCACCATAAACATTGATAGATTAACTAGTAATATTCTTTCTTCTACTTCTTCTTTTGCTTGTGTGTTTGTTTGTTTGTTTGTTTGTGTGTTTGTTTGTTTGTTTGTTGTTGTTGTTTTTTTTTGGGGGGGGATGTTAATTTGTGCATAAGATACACAAAACCACATAGCTTCAACACCTATGCCCTTATCCAAAGAGTTACATAGACTATTGAACTTTGGCCAGACAGCTGGAATGATGCCATGGAAAAGGAAAGTTTTCAATTCCATTATTTTCAGCTCAGCATTTAGTCAAAGCAGCTTTCTGAAGCTGAAAGAGGGGCACTTGATGAATTGATTCTTCCATTGTCAGTTAATATATTGTCCCCCTTTTCATGTCTCATGCAACAGAAGGCAAATGGGTGTCGCATTGCTTATAGATGTAGATGTACATTAAAGAATGCGACAACGTATCAAGGTCATGCGTGCTCCATGCCATTAAGGTAATGACAAGCCGCATTGTTCACAGCTGCGGCTTATTGTGGGGCAGGTCAGTGAAGCGACGGCTCGTCACCTTGCCTAATTTGATTTCACTTTTAACATGGGAGGAATTGTCATCATGAAAAGTGTTAATGCTACTGTAATATTCATGATAATCATTACAGACAGAGAGGTAGGGAAGGGCATATAGCTAAAAGTCAGAGAGAAAGAAAAAACAGAAGGGGAGGAGAGGAAAAGAGTTTGTGCACAAGTGTGATACCGTTACTATCTGTTGACTGGCAAATTTCACATCAACTCTCCCTATATAAAAGAAAAGAGAACCATGATAAAAACAGTGTTTAATCTCAATAACATCCAAATTCATGAAAATAGTGCAAAGACCAAAAACAAACAACAGTTACACAAAAAGAAAACACACACATACAAACAAACAAACACACTAACAGTGTTTTCAAATTTAAATCACTTAGAAAGTAAGTCAGCTTCTAGCCTCGAGCATTCTCATTTGAGGATCATTTAAGTCGTATTTTGCTCTTTCCTTTTCTTTCTAACAGGAAGAAATAAAAGGAAGAAATAAAATATGGCAAATTAAGAAACAGTAGCCTTTGTGGATAGTGATAGATATGAAAAGATGCTTCACAAGTTATTTGATAGATATCAAACAATTGCTAATAGATGCTTATCAAATAATTTGGTAGCAAACTGGCAATAGCTGATAGATTATGTGCAAATTATATCATATCAGATAGCAGCCAAACTTTCATACTTTTCAGTCTTTATGCTGCTGAATATTACAGGCCTTTTTGATGATTCTTTATGGGAAAATATTGTTTCACAATAGTTACATAGATATTGAAAATGTATCAATATACATATTTGAAAGAATATATTGATCAAAATCAAACGAAGTAAGATGGTTTTCAGACCTAAGGATTTCAGCTAATACATTCTGATTATGTTTCACAGTTTTGACCAGATTCATCAACAATGTCAAGTTTCCTAACTCAGCTTTCAGAATTTCCACCCTCTCTCTATGACATCTAAATCATTACCTTCCTCCTGCAATACTACAATTTCCTTTTTAATTATCAACCCTCAAACTCCTTCAATTATGAACTTGAGACTACCGGGCACAATGTATAAGATGGAAAGGAGCAATTTGACAGAAAATAAGCGACACCTTTCCACAAGTGTGGCAGTAATTTAAGCCACCATCACATTAGCACGGTGGAGTTACAGACATGAAATCTGTGGCAGGCAATATTGGTTGACAAAAAAAAAAAAGAGATATTTGTGACCAAAGTTAAATTTTCAGATCATTCTACTGCCTGTCAAACTTTCATGCTCCACTTGGAATGCTTTAGAATTAAAAAAAATATATATATACATATATATATATAAAAAAAAAATATATATATATATATATATATATATATATTTTTTAAAATGAAACAGTCCTATGTTGTGTAGCATCAGCTTACTTTGATAAGATACACCTTGTCTTCTACATTCTTATCTGCTGCAAAGATATGATGCAAATTTCCTCAAAATTGTTCCATCTGATGACTAGCCTTTTACTGTTTTTTTTTAAGGTGTTCTAGTTTTTTATTTCTTATAAGGTTTGATAACATTGGAAGCTGTAGAATCAAAAAATACTGAAATCATGAAAGCAATGTTCACTTAGTGACTTTATCTATCTTGAGTGATGATGGGTCTATGTGCTAAAACCTTGTACCAGGTTTTCATGTCTTGAAATACCAACCAGTTATTTAAGGTGACACTGGCATAGAAGTGCTGGCTACTGCCTGTCAAAGAAGTTGATTCTATGTGCAATAGATCGAAGTGCTTTCAAAAATGTTGTTCACATCAACTAGAACCATTGTTTAGAAAAATCAAGCACAAATATATAAGAAAATAGTGTCTTTCATGAGTTTGGTTTCTGAGAGGAAATCAATGCTAATGCCCTTCTGTCCAATGCACTGTTAATAATTTCCTTTTTTTCATTTTTTGAAAGATATGATTGATCAGAGACATTCATGTTTAAAGTTCTGGTGGTACATGTATATGAGTTGCAGTTCACCCAAGCAGGCTTCGAAGTGCTGGTAGGCATCAGGATGTTGACTTTTTTCTTCTCTTAGTAACATGCCTATGTGCATATGGAGGAGCATACCAGCACAAGTGCAAATAAGTAGAAACAATGTAAAAGAGAGAAAAAAACAAAAACAAAAACAACTAACTAAAGACAAAACAAAAACAAAAACAAAACCAACACTATGCAAGATGATGCAAATATTTTGAGTTATGAATGACGCTGCAATACAAACCCAGAATCCTGCTGGGGAGACAAATAAGCACACATACAGCTCGTGATAGAGATATCTGTGGCGACAATAACAATTCCTTTGCTTTGCTTGCTGCACATGTTGCTCACATTTCTCTCGAGATTGCCTGCATGCATCCTGCGTGATTCTTTTCATCAACCAGCTGGCGCTTGAATGTCCTCGGGTATGTTTTATTTCTTGGTAGCTGTCAAAATAAAATATAGGGCTCGGCGGTGTTTTGATTTCTAGCCGCTTAATCAAGACAGCCTAATTGTGTTTACCACTTCTAAGCCCCATATGGGATTGCAAATAGACTTGTAGGGAATGTATGCATGGGGGATTCTTGATGTGCTGCATTCCTACCCCTTTTGAGGTGTTTATGTTTAAGGTGTTTTACTCAGTCAGATTAATATGAAGAAATCTTTGAAGGTTTCCATGGTAGTGGAACATTGAGTGGTAGAAGGCTTAATGGTGCACCATACATTCTTTCTTGGTATGTATGTGGCCCTGAAAAGGGGCAACCCACTCCCAACATTTTCACAAGCATGTTCTTGCCATTCTAGAGAATGAGTAATTGAAGGAAAATATATTAATCCACATTAATATATCTTTATCGTGTGCCATTCTCATTGTACTGCGCTAAGACTAAGAGGGATGGATGATAATGAAATCATGTGACAGGATAAGGATGATTTGGTTATGGGTGAATGAGTCGGAGGTGTGCATGCATTTTGGTAATGGGTGATGCCAGTTTGTTTCTATGAAACACATCTGCATACTTGGCATATAGTTTTTATACATCAGTAGTTGCTATGTGAAGTGTGCTGAGGGCAAACGTCTTTGTTTTCCAACCTCTCTTATCTTGCCTTCCTTTATCCGGATGATCCACACGAAAATATCCAATCTGTGTGATTGATACCTATCGATAGTGCCTGTTGACTAACTCATTTTAAATTCAAGATACATACATTCTATAGTGCTATTGGAATATTTTTCCTATAAATGTCTATGGTACTCATAAAGAGCTTCACTGTCATATTTTCAGAAATCAATGTCCCAAAGTTAATACAGTTGAACCTCTCGTATCCAGACAAGTCGGGACCGGGGCTCATCCGGATAAGGGATTTGGCCGGATACAAGAGACTCAATGCTTTATACATGTACATACCGTATAATAAAGCTCTATGGTACATACACATACACATGTACTGATGTAGCCCATTGTAGTACCACATGTAGTAATGTGTATACTGCGACCTTTTCATTGTTACACTCAGTAACAGACCCCAAAATAGAGGTTCGTGTTTGCAAGCGGAAATCATTTTCTTTTATAAATTCTTGGGATGATTTACCTAAATAATTATTAAGAAATGTATCAAGTATATGTAATTCATGTGTGTTTCCTCCCGTAATTATTAAAAAAAAGATTAAAAAAAATCACGGCGAGATTGCGTCCGGATAATAGAGAGATCCGGATAAAGGGAGGCCGGATAATAGAGGTTCAACTGTATTTAGGGTATATTGATACACTGGAATTCACCATCTCCCTGTTTCCACCTGTTTCTGTGACAACGTACATTCTCCTCTGTGGCTGCAAGACTCTGGAACAATCTACTGCCCAACCTTAGACAAGTAAACATCGATCAACAGAGTTATAAAAAAAAACAATATTTGATAAGGCTACGTGGTTGATTGATTTCTGCTGGTATACTGCGTTTTGCTATATCTCGCATTGCTGTAGCATTATCATTGGTTGTAAAGTGCATAGGGATCAATTCTGTTATTATGTTCTACTTAAACTTAAAATATTTTACAAAAGGGAAGGCAGTTGACACTGTGGATAGAAATCAATGAAGTTATGCCCTTTTGGTTCTCAAATTGTGATACAAATACAAACTTTAACTCCCTGCTTCTAAGCTACTAAAAGTCATTAAATATGATGCCACAATATCAGCAGATAATCAGTACTTGAAGGAGGACAAATTCATTTTTTAAAATTTCCTTTCCTTAGCAGGATTGGGTTCAATGACAATAAACTTTAATCACCACTCATTTTCTATTCCATATCAAATGTCTTCCTTACCCTGACTATTTTACTAGTACTGTGCAATGTCTATTAAATTAAATGGGCTAGGGTGCTGCACTCAGAACCAGTAAAACCCTTATATGGCAAAAAGCAAGTTCTGGCTGTGGATATAATGCATGCTAGCAAAAATTTGTCCTATTTCTTTTGACTCTGAAAGTCAGATGTGTGTGCCTGTTGTTGTTGTATTTTTTCATCTGTGTGTTCATGTTTGCATGTACGTATGTTTGTATTTTATCTTTATGTGTTATGTTACTCAATATGAACACTTTTTTGATATTTGCCAGATGTATTTGGAATGATTATAGGTGCATATTTTAAGTGCTGCAAAACATATAAGTAAAGGCAAAGAATTACAGCTTTCATGTGAAGATGTAATGTCAACAGAGTTAAATGTGATATGATTTACGTACTATGATTTGACCGGCATCCCACATGTTTTTTTTTTTGTTTTTTTGGGGGGGATATGCAAGTATACATGCTGTCAATTTGTTAATTAGTGTTGCAGGAGGCATAATGTTTTCAAGTTGCCTGTCCATCCTTCCATCCATCTGTCCTTCTATCCTTCTGTCCTGATTTGATTTTGTGGATAATGTAACATAAAATCCCTTTGAGGTACATCCTAATAAAACTTGGCATACCTAGGCCTATATGTGAGTGTACAAGGCTGTGTCTATCAACTTGTGGGTGCACATGTTCAAGTTCAAGATCAAATTTTAGAAATTCACTATCTTCCCTGTATCTCGCTGCAATTCCTGAAAGTATTTTCATAAAAATGAGTGTATATATGTGTTACCAGGGAAAGTTTTGGGCCATGGGGTCAAAGAGCAAAGGTGAAATGAAATTGTTAAATTTTCACTTCTTTCTCTGTATCTCTGATATGGCTCAAGGGAACTTCATGAAATTTATGTGCATATAGATATATCACCTGAAAATGATTCACTTGGGAAGTTTGGGGTCATGGGGTAAAAGGTCAAGGTTCAAAAGTCAGGTTGAAATGCTGAAATTAGCCTTTTTCCATATCTTGGAAATTACTTAATACTCGCATATACATGTAGTTGCACTTGACATATATGGATAAATGCAAAATGTTTCTTTGGGGAAGATTTGGGCCATGAGGTCAAATGCCAACTCAAAATTGATCTTTTTTCATAATCATAATTTGAAAATGGCTCAGAGTATTGTCATCAAAATTGGAGTATGTATATTACCACAGTGATTATTTAGAGATATTTGCAGGCTGGGTCAAGGGTCAAGGGTTAAGTGTCAAAGGTAAAGAGTAAATGCTACCCCTGTATCTGTGAAATTGCTCATGCTTGAGGAGATTGTTTGATCGGATAAAGATTTCGCAGCTCAAGAGGTCACTTATAAGCAAAGTTATGCACAGCAGGTTCAATAATTAAACAGGTTAAATTTCTCAAGTAACTGCTCTCTGAAACTACTTTGCCATCCAAATGAAACTTGGTTTAGAGAATGTATCACATCACCACTTCACCCATTTTCGGGCTGCATGGGCCATCAAACTTGGAAACATGTCATCATTTTCTTGCCAATCATGTGAAACTGTCTTCTCACATGATCAAGATGTACTGCAGACCTATCAGTGGAACGATGCAATATTGCAGAGGCATACCGGTTTTTATAGCAACATTTCTAGTTTTCATCATACAGTCAATCTATGTGTACTCAATGTCATTTTTATGTTATGTTCTGTGGAATAAAATGAAGATCAAATAGTTTAAAATTTAATTGTCATGAACTTGTGAAAGGAAGACAAAGTAAAGTTCGTATGGCCAAAATAGTGTAACTTACAGAGTGTTGAAAAAAAATGTCCCCATGTGTACAATATCAGAAGTATCTAGAGAAGTTCTCATTTAGCTGTGCATTCAACATGTGGAAACCTTGGAAAAACAGGCTTTTGATGCACACTGGATAATTTGTGAAGAAAGTGGGAGGGGTGAGCAAATGGTAAAAAAAAAAAACACACTCTCTTCTTTCTTTCACAGGGCTGAGTGAATTAAATACTTGGGTTTTGTGAAGACAGTCAGCCTTGACATTTCAAAAAATTAATCAATTTCTGGCAGAACAGAATCGTCGTTCAGTGCTCATCTAAATTTAGGCTTGTTGCAATTGTGCGAGAAAATGATTTGTCCTCACAATGAGTAAAGTAGCAGGCTATTTCTCATTGCCTTTCTCTCCTTTCTTTCTTTACCTGTCTTGTTTGCTCAATCTTTTTCTCGGACTGTAATGACAGAAACTCCAACCCCAAGCACCTTCTGATGGGGAGATTCTCCCGCCTGAAACCCCTTGCAAACGGGAGACTCCAACTATATTCACGACTCTAGGTTCTAGATGCTCTCTCGTGCAGTCTATGGCTTATTCTTAAACATACGATGACACTAAGTAAGAAATTATTTCAAGTGGGAGACACAGAGCCAGGGCGGGAGAAATTAAATCTCAAGCAGGAGAACGGGGGATTTTGCAAAAATGGGCTTTCGGCGGGAGATCTCCCGTCGAAAGCGGGAGAGTTGGAGTCTCTGTAATGATCTGGCAACTGAACATTTTACGAAGTAATGATGGTCCAAATTGATTCTCATTACCAAGTACTACTAATAGTAGTAGTAGTGACAGCAATGATAAATGGTATCCATGGTATTGTGGTAAGAGTATGTTAGACTTAAGCCTTACTGATTTGAAAGTACAGTACAGTTACAAGAAGGGTAACATTTCTCACATACATCTGCAGCATCAAAGTAAATTGCTATCTATAGCATAATTATAATATTTCTGTGAGAATTATGAAGGATGCTCTCATTAACATTCAGTGAATGAATATTGACCATTTTCAAAACTTCTAAGCAAATGCCCTATTTTGACAACTTGACAACTTGACAACATGTTCTTGAATCAGTTGTGAAGTACAATAAGAAAAAACACCAAAAATATATTTGTATTGATATGATTATGTTGTGCAGTTCATGATCTTACATTAATTACTCTTCTTTTTTCATAATTGTAACAGAGCAAAATTGAACCTGAACTACAGGCTGTAATCATTATGAAGGCAGTGTTGCTTAAGTTGTGCTATTCTTGTTTTAATCATTTTAGTCTGATCCTCTAGTCAGATTTTTTTTTCTTTTTTTTTTGGATGAATATACTCAAGATAGTTTAGGAACTGCTCCTTTTACATCCTCAACGATCTTAAGGCACAATCATGTTATCTTCCATCAACAGAATGAGTGCAAAGGAAGAGGGTTGTTTGGCTCGTTGCCGTGGTGACATCATCACACTTTCACCACCTGTAATGTGCAAGGGCAGTGGCTGATTCACCATGTTTTTTCTCTCACATGGGCGTGTCTGCTTTTGATGTGTTCCTCCAGGGGACCTGGGATATGTATCACATCCTGGGGAAGAAGCTGCCAAAGGAATAATACAACCATGAAAGGGAAAATCTCAGATGTGATGGTGAGAGTTGAGTGATACAATGGCTGGCTTTAGTCCAAGTGACTCTTTTTATTTTGTGTGTGTGTGTGTGTGTGTGTGTGTGTGTGTGTGTTTAGTATTTCCTGATCTCTCCAACTTGGCAGATGTTTCTTGTGTGGCTTATTCTCTGATTATCTATTTGACCTGTTTCAAAGTTCAGTTCTTTTTCTATTGCTCAGATTTGTGTTCAAGTTCAAGTTCAATGGCTGGTGCCACATTTTCAAAAGTGGGGGGGGGGGGGAGGGCCCACTTCTGGGTTTTATGAACTAACAACACTCTAAAACACAAATGCTGAATTAGCATTTAAAAGGGCCGAGGAGTGACAGCATTTTCAAAGTGTTCGTTTTCCTGCTAGATTTTTCCTGCTATCTTAAAAGTTGGATGCAACACTTCAAAAATGCTGTTACTCCTCGGCCCTTTTAAATGTTGATTCAACATTTGCGTTTTTAGAGTGAAGCACAAAAAAAAAAGGCCTTCAGCGCAACTTCTGGTGCCAGTTCTTGGTTTCTTCAGCTGACAAGTAAAAAAAACAACAAACACACAAACAAACAAACAAACAGAAAGGGTCTTCACTGCAAAAACAAAGGCCTTAAAGGTAGGGGATACCTTTTACAGACCTCCCAAAATGCAGCAAAACATTAAATATGAACCTCAGGGGACTTGTTTAGGCCACTGCTGAGAAATTTGGAAGTCAACAGTTATCTACAATTTGAATAATGCACAAAACTCAACTACTCAGTAGTTCTGTGTGTCATCCACACTTAAGCCTTTTTGTTGCAGTCTTCTGTATTTTTTAATCTATTAACACAAATCTAAAAGTATAAGAGTTGATGTAATAGCATAATAGAGTGTGTGGCAAGAATGTATACAGAAATGTTTGTAAGTTTTGATGAACTTTCTTCACAAAACATACATGATGGACACACATGCAGTGCATGGGTCTGCAAAGGTAGCCTAGCAATGTACTGGAATTTACGGTGAGCCCCGAAAAAAATTCAATTAAAAATCTAACAGTCAATAATAATGTACTAAATGTTACCTTCCACTCCAATACTTTATGGGAGTTTCTAAAATGATACTCCCTTCAACATACCACTGTATTTATACAACTCTTCATTTAAGGCATGCAAATGGGATTCCCTACCTTTAACATGCCCAAAGGTTTCATTCTATTTTTTTTTTCAGTGCCACTAAGGTCAGGTAGTCCCTTTATACATTTAAAAAATAGTACCATGAAACCAGACATTTTTGCACTGCATGAAACTTCCTCAAATTTTGTCAGGATTCCGTACTGTAAATAAAAACATGTTTATCTACACAGTGGTGCATTGAATGGCAATACAATGCTGTACATCATTGTGGTCGGCAATTTGTGAAAGTTTCATGCTGCAGAAAAGGCCATTGTCTTCCATTCATGAAAGTTTCATGTCTCAAATATTTTTGGTAATAAAGAGATTAGGTACTGTAAAAGTGGATATTTTTGTGCGACTAATTTTTTGTGCTTGGCCGCGTAAGAAGAGTTTCGCATGTTTTTAATTCCGCGGAATCAAGACATCGCGCACAGAAACATATGGCAAGCAAATGTATTCGCATGTTTTTATTTTCGCAGTAGTTTCTGGTTGAGCGAAATGCACGAAAATTTAAACACCATGAAAATGTCCACTTTTACAGTAAGCTTTTTAAATGATGCTCATTCTAGAGCTCCTGCTTTACTGCAATAAAACACAAACTTGTTTCCTTTTTTTTTTTTTTTGCCTGCATATTCATGATTTAGTTTGCACTTTGTGTTTACGTAAGGTGCTTGTTTACTCAGCATGGTATGAAATTTGATAAGGTCCCGAATCTTCTGAATTTTGCATTTTTTTGTGAAAAACAAGAATGGAGGTGATTTCTTTTCCTTGCCTTGAATGCTACCTTACTTTGATCTCTGGGGAAAATAAATGATTGAAAGCAAAAACATTTCTTATATGTGCAAATATTTGTGATGTTTTGGTCTCAGATATAGAGGACTGCTTTCGCACAGAAAAAGATTTGAATATCTGCATAGAAAACCAAATTAGCCGTTTCAGATCTTTATGAAAAAAAAAAATTATTTGCTTTTTGGAAAAAAAGAATCAACTTAGGTCCCATTATGATACACTATATCACTGTACATGTGTGAATATAAATAAATGTTTATAATCACACAAATAGAGCAATGTTTTGTGTGCTGTCACTGTATCTCTGCCCATATTGTAACATTTTTCTGTACCTTATAGATAATGGTTTTGAGAGGAATGCATGCTACAAGCTCTCCATTTTAGCTTTCTCTCCATTTTCAACATTATTCAGTAAATATCATGCACCTTGGCTATACAGTTTTTGTGTGTCTATATTATATTTCAATATTTGTAGAATATGTATATTGCTTTATTTGCATAATATGTTTTGTACATCTATATTCTTTGTTGAAAATGAAAATGAATAAATGAAATGAAATGATTTAAAAAACATGGAGTCGACATATCTTTATAAAGTTGTACCACATAGCTACCCCTCCCTTGTTAACATGTTCATAGTTGCAAATGACACGGTCCTGTCAAGTTGCATTATTTCTGACAAAATGAAAAACCGCACTCGGAGTGTAGTGAATTCCACTGCACAAGTAAATTGGATTTGTACCAATTGTGTAATGAATCTTGGAACAGAACAATGTGTCTTCCTTGTGACCACATTTCAATCTCTAAACCTTTGTGCAATTAGCTTGTGCCATGTGCTTCTTGTTTGTTTTTTATTCTTGCTGAAAAATGAAAGATATAATGGCAATCCAGTCCATATGGTAGAGAGACATAATTTTCACCATCTGCATTATCTCAAGGAAATATGTAGAAATGTGCTGGCTCCTCGGAGGAATTCAGCTGCCACTTTATTACATATTAGTTATGCATTTCTGTTTTTTATGTACGTCTTCCTGGTGTTTGATTACATCAGGTCAAACTTTCGGGGGATTTATATGTGAAATTGCCAGAGATAGAGTGGGGGGAAAAAGAGATTCACAGGATATTATTTGCAGGCCATTCTTCAGCTTTCTGACCTAATGACCCAATTTAGTTCTGAAGTCATAGGGTTTCTTTTTTTTCCTCTTTTTTTTAAATGGCTGATGGTACATCATATTTCACAAATATCTGCAAAAAATGGACCATAATATTCCTTTCCATCAGATGGCTGGAAAAAAAATTATGGGACAGAACAAATGTATTGTTTCTTTTATAGCTAAGATGTGCTTGTGTTTGTGCCTTGAATGTTTGAGAGTCCTTTATTGGATATTTCCACCTCATTGATTTTGTCCGAGGAGAAATAATGAATTTTATCATAATTGTGTTGTAGACAAGACATATTGATTGATTGAAGTGATTCACATTTGATGTAATATTTGACAGTTTTGATGAATTGGTCTGCAGAAAATATGGGACTATCTTTCCAGCATGCTCAGAATGTACATGGGTATAATGTAGCCATGGTAAGTGTGAGACAAATTTCATGAGGCATATTGGTGACAGGAGAAGTGCTGTTTCTCACAATATATTCTCAGAGTTTGTGAGGCATATTCAGCCACTGCAAGCTGATATTTCTGTTGATTCGAGTGCCAATCTATACTCTCCTAACATTATTGAAGCATGTGATATGTGTGCATAAGAGGCCTGTTACAGTCCACTCTTTCCTTGAGTGTACTCTGGTTTTGACTGAACGGATATATGCTACCAGTAGTAGTGATTGAAGGGAAAGAGGGGGAGAGAGGGGGAGAGATGGTGTGTGTGAGAGAGAGAAACAGAGCGAGATATATAGAGGTAGAGAGAAAGGGCGAGAAGGGGGGGGGGGGAGAAAGGGGAAATATATATCTCTCTCTGTACATCTGTCTTTTTTTAGCTGTAGAATACAGATTTGGAAAAGGCATGTATGGAGAGAGAAGGGGCAGGGAAGAGAGATGGGAATATGCAGATAAATACAGAAAGAAAAAGAGACAATCATGGAGATATGAGAAGAAGATAGATAGATGGGTAGATAGAGTCCAAGAGTGGAGAGATAAGAGGAGAGATTGAAATATACAACTATCTAAAAATAAGGAGAGATACCAGAGGGAGTGAGAGAGAAGGGGGAGAGATGTAGACTGGCAGGTGTGAAGTGGAGTGGGAAGGGTTTTCCTTCCTTCAACTTTGTTCTAGGGTTTTTAAGAGTAACATTAAATACATCAAGCGGGTGGTAGTATCTCTGTTTAAAGTATTACCATAAGTGACAAAAGGCTGCATGAGCCACAAAATATATACATAATACATGTATATGACTTGCAAAGTCCCGCATAGATCTCACACCTGTAAATAATTCTACATAGATACATATCAAAAGTAAAGATACAAAAAGTGTATGAAATACATGAAAGATTCCATGCTTGTTATGTTCTATATCTAATAGATATGAAACATACAAGTACAACAGTTTTTTTTTTTTTTTTTTTACTCCAGTCCTAAAATTTAAAATGTTGAATTTAATTTAAAAGATAGTATTTCCAGCCTTGAAATATGAATGCTTTGTAGAAGGAATCATCTTCAGCCACACCTGATTAGCATTTAACAGGCTTGTATGGCTTACTCTTTATTTTTTTTTCGTATTTAGTTTAGCATATTTGGAACAACAAAGTTTTTCTTTCATCCTTTAACATTTTTGTATCCATTTTGCATTCCTGAAAATTA
The DNA here is from genome assembly GCF_964275005.1 of Diadema setosum. Taxonomy (NCBI): domain Eukaryota; kingdom Metazoa; phylum Echinodermata; class Echinoidea; order Diadematoida; family Diadematidae; genus Diadema; species Diadema setosum. Next base: position 13,364,922 of record NC_092698.1, read on the forward strand.
TTTTCCTTTCCCAAGCTGGTATATTGTAAAGGTGGGTACTTCAGACCTTTCCTTATAGAATGATAAAAGAGGAAAATTCTTTGTGATGGAGTTGACTATATATTGTATAGATTTCCAGTGGATAATTTTCAGACCGTGAAAAATTCCAACAGTTATTCTCAGTTCTAAAAGAAAGCAATTTCTCAAAAGACATGTGGTTAGTTTTTTTTTTTCATTTCTTTTTCAAAAATTGAGATTTCATAAGATGTTGAGAGACAAAGGGATGTACAACTTGTAAACTTTAGTGGCACTTCTGAAGCAATGTAATTTCTACCAGATAGTGCAACTAAAATCTTCTATACAACATAGATTATTATTTTGGTACAGTGATCAAACATAATACAGTGTGTTTGTAATGCTTGTGCTTTGTGTACCACATGTGACTTGATGGACATTGAAGGGTCATGTAGGAATTGCTCGCTGTATGACACATCATTTTGAAATATGTGCAATCAACCACTTTTGACCCCCTTCCCGTGATTCAATGTCAAACTACTATGGACTCCCCAGGCCGAATCTATTTTCATCACCTTGGCATTGGCAAGACTCTTTCACACAGTGAGAGGAGAAGAGACCATAGCCACCCTAAGCATCCTTCTTCATCCAGAAGGAAAGTCGAGGAGGGAAATTTAAGTGAAGGGGAACTCGTGCCAGCGTCGCAGACTCCAAATGGACGTTATGCTTCATTTCCGCATTGGGAGTGCGGGGATGGCAGCTTAAGCGTCGCTCCGGCTTTTGCAGGTTTGTGTGCATCTTGCAGCCTTGTCATTAAAGAGAGTGGAGTTTATTTTGTTCTGCACAGCCAGTTCCTCTTCATCACTCCTCAATAATTCATAAGTGTAGCCAGGAGCATGTAACAGCCATGCTACAATTACATTTACATGGATAGGAGAGAGAGAGAGAGAAATGGGGGGGGGGGGGGGATAGAAAGATACAGAGAGAGAGAGAGAGAGAGAGAGAGGGGAGCATATATGCATGTTTGAGGATTGTATCATACAGTAATGTGAGCCTCGTCATATTCACATCTGTCGCTGCTCAGAATTTGTTTGCTCAAATCATAACCAGCGAGTGGGCGAGCGAGTTTCCGATTATATTGGCCGTGACTCGTTTTACAGTGTGCTTTCTTTACCCTGGGTTTGCATGGCCGGGCAGTACACGATGTCAGATGCATTGCTCTACCAGAGCCATTTTCCCAACTTCATTTATCGCAAGTTTCAAGTTTCAAGTTTCAAGTTTCAAGTTTATTTCATATTTCCACTTTCTCAGTGATGGGATTACAAAATGATTGACAATAAAACAAAAGTACAAAACATATACAACCATATCTTGTGTTTGAGGAAAAAAAAGACAAACAAACATTACACACAAATATAAATGGTCGTTTTCATCTGAGGCTATTACAAATAAATGTCAGAAATATGATGGGGCCTACATAAAAGCAATGATGCTTGTAAAAACTGTAGGTTCCCGAATTTATAGGCGTGAAATTATAGGGAGAACGGACATGTTTATCTCGACCAACTTAAAATTGTACCAGTGCAAAATCAGTATCAAAAACGAACTATCAAACCACATGAATACTTTAGTATCGCTTAAATGAGACTGTACATATTTCGCCGTGTTTACACACACATACACACACAAAAGTGCTATAACGGTATCGTCAAATAACTTGGAGCTGCAGACAAAGACAAAAGACTGGGGGTATTAAAAGAAATGTTGCTAAGAGCCGGGTAGTGTGTATCCACTAAGTAATAGCCGTTTTAGTTTGCGTTTGAAGGTGAATAAGGATAAGGAAGAAGTAATATCTTGAGGGAGGTCATTCCAGTATCTGGGTCCAGTAAACATAATTGTTTTCTTTGCAAAAATAGTGCGAGTATGGGGAAGGTGATAAGCGTCACTCTGACGAGTGGGGTAGCAATGAATAGAGCGATTTCTTTTGAACATGTGAATAAAAACGGATGGTAATTCATTAGTTGTTAGTTTATACATGAAAATTCCAAGTACAGCTATATTCATTTATGTACCACTTTTCACATGTTCTTATTCATATATTCTTAAATAGATAAAAGGGGTAGGACAGGCACAATGGTAAGAGGTTGGACAGGAATGTAGTTTGTGATAATCCAAATTGCCCAAAAGTCCTATTTTTTTTTTCATTAAGGAGACACAATTATTGCTCCAAATAGGTACGAGGTTGCTGCACAGATTTTTAATCAGTAATGATTTTATTGACACATAGAACTTGATTGCAATTACCCAAAAGTTGCTGAAAATCATGTCCAACAATATGTGCAGGAAACTAAGATGAGTGTGACTTTCTTACCTCATAAAATAGCATTGAATGATTTTGTCAAAATTTGTCTAAACTTTAAAATTTGATTCCTTGACTAAACTTGATACATTATTAAGTTTTCCATTATATTGATTATCATGGGCTTTATCTTGCAATATCTTTTGAATGAGTCTCATGCGTATCCTTTTGTCTAAATTAGAATTAATTGAGAAATCTTAAAGTGAAACTTGGTGCTTATTGAATCTTTGATGATGAATTGCTCAGATTTCATTTAGTCCCATTTGCATACACTTGAAATCAATAGTTGTTGTTTTTTAATTCATTTTGCAAAGTATAAACTCAAAAAGCATTTGTTTTCTTAATATACCAGTTAATTCTGTTCAATGAAAAAACCCGTCATGTTTCACTTTTCCTTGAGATTTTGTAGTGTGTCCACAGACCTTTTCCATCCCTCTCCTTTTCCTTCTCTATTCTTCCCTGCTCCTTTTTCCTCGTTCTTCGTTGTCCAGTATCTGTCTGAGTGCATTTCCTCAAATTCTGTTATTTCTGTGTATTGTGTTATTGTTGTTGTTGTTGTCGTCGTTATGTTTTTTTTTTTTTTGTGGCCGATTGCATATCTTCCTTTCTGTTCAATTTTCCTGGCACACCTGGCCCCATAGTGTCTGTGCCATAAATGTGATATGTTATATAGTTTATACGTTTGCATCCTAAAATCCTAGTAAGTATTGTTCATAGTATCAACATCATTATATCAATGAGTAAAATGTACAATAGTATATAGAAGAATTTAAAATGAATATGTCTTATTGGTATAACAAATTGGTGCTGTTGTTGTTTTGTTCCAGTGTTCCACGTTTTACAAGCGTGGCTTTTTTAGTGGAACACTGTTTTCCATCATTGTGATTATTTACTATTTTCGTTGCCATGACAAAGTGCATTGTTTCTTTTTTACGACATCATTCGTGTATAATATACTTTATATTGTATTGAAAAAATCCTTTATCGGACGAGTGTAAGAGAAATGAAAAAAAAAAATTGTATCACTTTGGATTATGTCAACTTTTTCTTTTCTTTTCTTTGTGACGATGGAAATAAACTATTGAAACTATTGAAACAAAGCAACGCAAAAACCGCTATTTGTGTTTGGACATGCACACACACAAAAAAATTGTTAACTCTTTGTATGTATCGCAATGCAAGAATTGGTCCAACTTGATTTTTGTGGAAACTCTTGCGATAATTTCCTTGCACAGCATACAAAGAACCATCAATTTTTTAAAATCTCATAATGCAAAACTCGCCACACTAGGTGTGTGCACTTATGTGCCCCGGGTCATACTCTAGTCATCGTTTAGACATGGAAGCAGTCTGAGGATTCAAAGTTCTTCATACAGCTGAGGGATTTTTTTTTTTTTTATTTCTTTTTATCTTTTGTTTGCTGTGAGTGAACGTGGGCAAATGAAATAATTTTTTGTTAAATGTGATAAATTTTGTATGTGAATGCACCTTTTGTTGGGTCAAAGTTGCAGGATCAGAGTCAACAGTGAAATGACAATACAAGGTAAAACCATGATAGGGTAGTTTATCTGTTTCATTTTTATAATAAGAACAGTTAAGGTCTAACATCAAGTCAATACCTAAGATTTCAAGTCAGTTTTAGAATTTTACTCTACTTTTAGAGATAAATCTTAAAACTGCATTTCTATCCAGAATGATAAAAAAAGTGTGTGATAATGCACTACTTTTTTTTATTTGGGCACAATTTTAGCAAAAGCCAAACTCTCTGATGAAGGTACTATTTTGAAATGATATTGCAGAAATAGTTTGTTTCCTCCTCTTAATTTCAGACTTACAGCAACAAGTATCATATTGTTACTTTATGTATGTAAAGTTAAGTTTGCAACCACAATTCAGGAATATTTTCTTAATTATCTTCACTGTGTGTTTCAGGCATGAAGAGAGCTAAGTATTGATGCTGATATCACTGCAGGCAACCAGCACTGGTACTGATTTTCATTCGTGGCAAACATCATTTTTTGTTTCTTTTCTGTGTTGACATCTCTTCAAATGGAGTGACTAACGGTGTAAGCAGCTGAGCCTTTATTGGATGTATGTTATTTTTGGGATCTAAACATCACCTAATTGGCATTGCCAAATCCGACCTGCAAAGCCTTGACTTGAGCCTGATCACATAAAAGCTAGTGTGTCTAAATCTGGGTATTCCATTTCACCACTCCTTTGCTGAGTTACAAAAGTAGCCTGTGCAATGTGAGACTTCAGCCAAGATAGTTTTCTCTTATGGGTAAAAATCTAAGGATTTATGTTGTATGTTCATGCAGTTTAAGTTGGTAATCATTGAAGTCAGCTGATTTCAGAAGACAATGATGATTGCTGCAATGACTTTAGCTCAGATGAGATGAAAAACTACTGTCTTTTCAATGATTTGCATGCAAATTTCTCAAAATATCTCTTTCTAAAAGTATGAAATGAAGAAGAAAATATTTCAGTATTTGATATCACTTACAAAATATCAAAAATAATTGATATGTTGGAATAACAATGCCTAAACTTATATTTTTCAGGAATACATGTTCAGATGCGGTTCTTTCAATTTCTCATTTGTTTGTTCTACATTTTCTTTACATTTGCATGTGATCATTATATAGCTAATTCACAATTGTTTTCTTTTGAATTACTTTGTAACATAGTATAGTATAGTATAGTATGCCTATGGGGAAATGAACAAAATGAAATAACATGACTCTATAAAAGTGGTAATTACACAAAAATTACATCAAGTTAAAAACTGAAAATTTCACAATATGTATAACAGAATGTCTTCTATTGAAATGACTGAAAATCTCAAACTAGAAAATTTGACCGAAAATCGGGATGTAGGACGGTTCGGATGACAACTGACAATAGGTGCGAGTGCGAGCATACCTGCAAAGCAAAGCGGGGGGGGGGGGGGGGGGGGGGGCTACTCTGGCAGATATGAACTGCCACCCCCCCCCCCCCCTGCACTTACGCTTGAAGCTGAATCCACTTAACACCCCCCCCCCCCCCCATAGAAGCTGCTCTGATATTTAGTATTTCATTAAAAAAATGAAAAGCAAAAGCAAAACAGCACAACACTAACACTACTACACTAGCCTATATAGTCACAGGAGTAGACATTTTGACCCATTTCAAATGCTCTCACCTCTTGTCTCAACAAACTGTTATTCTCCTTTTTTCCTTTAAAGGACAAGTTCACCTTCATGGACATGTGAGTTGAGTGAATGCAGCAACATCATAGTAGAACACATCAGTTAGGGTTCAAGGAAAATCAGACAATCCATTCAAAAGTTATGCATTTTTGAAGTTTCTGCTCAGTCACGACTGGATGAGAAGACTACTATATGTTGTGATGTCACATGTGTACAACAATACAAAGAAAGAATAAAGAAAATTCAACACATTTTCACTTCTCTTGCATAACAAAAGAATACTCGACTTCTCTCTTTCAGAAGACATGGGGAATAATATTACCCTTAACATACGTTAGTAACAAGTCAAAGAAATCTGCACTTTATTAAAAAAGTAAAGTTTTGTAAACTTGTCTTTTTATTTTCTTTATATCATTGTATGCATGTAGCATCATACACTGCAGTAGTCTTCTCATCAAGCAGTGACTGCGCAGATATATTAAAAATTCATAACTTTTGAGTGGATCACAATCTACAAGCTTGCTTTTTAGTGGACCTCTCAATTCTTTTTTTTTCTCAACTGAAACATAACCTTGTATAATTTTGCAAGTAAGCATGCATTATATATGTGTGTATATATGCATGTAAATAAGCATGTATATATATATATAACTTTATTTGTATCTGTTGATATCATTTGCAAAGTTGTATGAACATGTTTGTGATATAATTCCTAATTTATACCGTGTTGTGTTCTGTTGGAAAAAAAAAGAAGAATGAAAATAAATGAAATGAAAAAAAAAATGAATTGATTGGATTGTCCGATTTTCCCCAAACTTTCACTGATGTGTCCTAATATTATTGCATTCACTCAATCCACATGTATATGAAGGTGGACTTGTCCTTTAATACTGTAGTTATGTTTGTATCTCTATGTGTGTGTGGGGGGGGGGCGTGAACATAGAGTTTAATAAACCACTGGCAACCAGAAAATTTTGCTTGTATGAAATTTGTGTGAATTTTGTGAGGATCCAAGGTTCATAAAATCAAAATGCTTGTGAAATTTTGTGAAAGTTCTTGTGTACACTATATATCAAATGCCAGTGGCAATTGACAAAAATTTCATGCAGTAAAAAAGGCTGTTGGCTCCAATTCACAAGAATTTCATGCCTCTAATATTTCTGTTTAAATATGCAGAAGGTAGATTGTTCTGCTCTTTTTGTGTGTAAAAAGATCTTATAGACTTTTTTCCCCCTTGGGATGGAGTCCTAGTTCCAGTGTAGCTGCTATTAGATTCCTGTATTTCCAAGATTTTATATGTATTTACTCATGATAAGTTTATTGTGAAGAATGATACTGACAAATGAGTGCAAAAGTAAACATACCCAGCTGGTAGAAAGATAATTAGTCTGCCTCAAACTTAACATAGTCACGTCATGTTTGTGTGTACTTTTTCACTTTGGTCACATCGCTTTCTCACGCCAATGTGATGGAGTCTCGCACAAATGTTCCAGCCATAGGACAGAAAGTGAAACAGTAATGGGCTAAATTTAGCCTGCCATGACAACTCACCAGGTAGAGCCATCAACAATAGTCATTTCATGGTCACAATGTAGTTCTAACCTTTGTAGCTATTAAACAAAGACCTTTCGGTTGTTTTAATCTCTTGAGTATCAATTCTCCATAGATGCTATGAGCAGCCCTGACCAGATAAAATGAAAAATTAGAAAATTAAATAAAAACACTGTCAAACGGGGTTTGGAAATAAGGATTCAAGCTATCCTGATGCCAAAAGTGCATTTGTTGTCGTCGTTTTTTGTTTTGTGCTGTGTTGTTTTGTTTTGTGTTGTTTTGTTTTTAACAAGCGCTGGAAGGTCTTGCAAACAGGCTTGAATTGCAGCAGAATTCTTTGCTATGCCCCCTCCTTGACTGTTCTGCTGGTGCTATGCTGGAGCATAAGGGTTCAACTTGGGTTTAGAGCCCAGACTACTTCAAACTCTGTTGTGCACTACGTGCACTCTCTATAGCTGAACAGCCCAGCATAGTGGGCCAAGCCAGCTGATTTGTGTACATTCTGAGTGCACGCCCACATTTTATCCCAAATGCTCACACACACACATTGTATACATACACATAGGACAGTGGGCAGTATGCAGTTGGTACAAGCATGTCTACTCTGTCGTGAGTCTTGCCACATGTAGTAGGTGTGCTGGCTGAGCGTTCAAGGAAGTCGAGTGTGTTGCTGCACTCCTGAATGCATTTTGCAGTTTTCCTACGAGTGTCTGTCTCGGTGTTGTGGTGTCTGCGAATGTGGGATGGCCCATACCACTACTAGCTTTTCTGTGTGCAAAGTGCTCGGAGTTTGTGATGTGACACAGACAAGTGAAGGTAAGACCAAAACAAATATAAGTCGATCTGTTAAAACACGACACAAAACATGAAATGATTTAGGTTTGTATGTTGAGCTATGACATTTCCTGTTGTGTTATCACACCCTGTTAAAAAAACTGTCCCAATTTTTGTGAGAGTTTTCCAGGGACACTTGCAGACGTTTTTGGAAAAAGGTTTACTTAGTTAAAGTTTATTCACTGTCACCCAGAGTAAAACTTCTTGTTTGTTTAGGGTAATATTTAATATGTTTGCTTCCTTAATTCTGTCTACATTTTGTAGTCAGTGGGGTATTGGAAGCTGGAATATGTTAGAGGGTGAAAGGGTAGGGCATGGATTACTGACTTGTCCTCCTTCCTTTGTTTTCATCATATTTCTTTTGTTTGAATGGCACAAAAAGATGAATGTTTTATGTGAATGATGGGGAGGGACTGATATCAGAGAGCTAACTGTTCATGATCGACATTGAAGGCAAGTATGGTAAGGCACTAAGGGGGTGAGTAAAGTAGGTGTGTGTGTTGGAGGGGGTGTAACGTTAGGGAGAGAAGGGATTAGAGAGAGTGGGGTAAATTGGGAGGGGTACTTAGTATAGGGAGAGTGGGGGATCAGGGAGGTATTGGAAGGGCTAATTGGGAAATGGGGAGATGTGATGTAAAAGAGAAGAATAGTTGGTACTGGGACAAGTTTCCGCCCCCCCCCCCCCCATCACCACCACTACCATTTACCTTTGAATCCCTGCATTTATCTTCAGACTACTGGAGTTCTGCTCCTGTTGCTCTTTCCACTGTTCAATTTCTTTATGTGGTCTGTGAGAATTATGGCACAAGAAGATCGCTGGTTCCATGGCATCAGCTTGGTAAAAACAAATAGACTGGGGGTATATTGGCATGTTGCCATGGTAACTGCCAATCATTGCAACCTATAGTACTGGTACATGTACATGTGGCCATTTAACATACCCTGAAATGAAACATCAGTTCCTGCTGCCGGGCCCACATTCACACATCCTGTATAATTTTTAGTGCACATACAAGTTTGTGATAGGCCCTAAGTTTGTGCTATTGTTTTATTTCTGCCAGTCCATCCATATCATACCATTATTTGTAGAAGAGAATTTACATAATAACATACTTTGCACAAAGCATGGCTAGTTTCTCTCAAACTACCATTTCCTCTGTGACAAGCTGATTTTGTTATTCCCTTAGACACCTGCCTGAGTTTACAATGGACTAGTCTTCAACTGGTTAAAGGACAAGTTCACCTTCATAAACATAAGGATTGAGAGAATGTAGCAATATTAGTAGAACACATCATTGAAAGTTTGAGGGAAATCGGACAATCCGTTCAAAAGTTATGAATTTTTGAAGTTTTTGTGCAGTAACCGCTGGATGAGGAGACTACTGCAGTGTGTGAATAACTTAGATGTCACATGCATACAACAATATAAGGAAAATATAAAGAGAATTTCACAAAATTTCATCTTTTGAAAAAAGTACACATTCCCCCGACTCGTTACCGACAAATGTTATGGGTAATATTATTCCCCCTGCCTTTAGAAAGAGGCAAGTCAAGTGCTCTTTTATTATGCGCAAAAAGTGAAAATTTGTTGAATTTTCTTTACATTTTCTTTATACTGTTGTACGCATATGACTCACAAGCTGTAGTAGTCTCCTCATCCAGTGGTTCCAACTTAAAAATGTAAAAAATTCATAACTTTTGCATCGACTGTCCAATTTTCCTCAAACTTTCACTGATGTGTTCTACTAATATTGTTGCATTCTCTCAATCCTTATGTTTATGAAGGTGAATTTGTCCTTTAATATCACATAAAGAGAGCGTTGAAAATGGAAGTAACTTTCCCTTCAGATCATGGCATAAACTGCTGATCAATGCTGTAACAGTTGACATTCTAGAACCAAATACAGCAGGCACGTAAACCTGTGCCCTCAAATCAAAACCAATAATTACAAAGTACTGCTGCCATATTGGGGTCTGTGCATTGAGACTAACTCCACAGCCTTACAGGGGATGGGCTCTTGTAGATTGGAGAGTGAAACCTTCACCTACATGTAACTTGTAAAATGATGACAAGTGGACTCGTCCTGTACAGGGCATTCTGTCTCTGTCTTTTTGTTATTACTATTACTGTATACACCATATATTTCGTTAGTCTAAATTTTCGCGAATGGAGACTTCTCGACGATTTTGCGATTGGTTAAATTCGCGACCATGGAGTCCTTTACTGAACGCAGAAATGTGTATACATGCGTACGTCCCATTCATATCGATCAGGATCAGAGTCAATATTTTCGCATGTCTTTAATTTCGCGAATTGCAGCTGACTCGCGAAATTCGCGAAAATAAAAACCTCGCGAAATATTCAGCGTATACAGTTAGTCCCAAACAACATCAAAATCACCATAGTTTATCAAAAAATAAAGATGAAGAAGATGATGTTGTCATAGTCATTTTGTCCCCCCCCCCCCATATCTCTCTCTCTCTCCCCCTCCCTCCCTCCCTCTCTCTTTCTCTCTGTTGGGGTGGAATATTTCTAGCCCCAAAGTGTGTAGTTTGGCCTTATGCAAAGGATTGCATTGTTATGATGTTTTTATTTGTTGAATAATGGCATCCATATACACACATACACCTAGCCTACAAGGCCAAGTCTACGAGGTTCAAATAAGTGGTGTATAGTAAAAGTGGGGTGTGGTTAATGTGTAGTTCTACAGTCATGTTACTATTACAAGTTTTAGATGCAGGCCTATAGGAGGATTTTGATTGTGATTTAGTGATGAGATTGAGTTCAGTCTGCCGGTGAATGGGCTGTGTCACACATTAGGAACAATTAAGTGCTGCCTTTGAATTGAATAATTGAGATATTGCCCATTGCTTTAAAGGTAGGGGATACCTTTTACAGACCTCCCAAAATGCAGCAAAACATTAAATATGAACCTCAGGGGACTTGCTTAGGCCACTGCTTAGAAATTTGGAAGTCAACAGTTATCTAAAATTTGAATAATGCACAAAACTCAACTACTCAGTAGTTCTGTGTGTCAGCCACACTTAAGCCTTTTTGTTGCATTCTTCTGTATTTGTGATCTATAAACACAAATCTAAAAGTACAAGAGCTGATGTAATAACATATAGAGTGTGTGGCAAGAATGTATATAGAAATGTTTGTAAGTGTTGATGAACTTTCTTCACAAAATATACATGATGGACACACATGCAGTACATGGGTCTGCAAAGGTAGCCTAGTAATGTACTGGAATTTACGGTGAGCCCCGAAAACAATTCAATTCAAAATCTAACGGTCAAAAAAATGTACTAAATGTTACCTTCCACTTTCAATACTTTATGGGAGTTTCTAAAATGATACTCTCTTCAACATACCACTGTATTTATACAACTCTTCATTTAAGGCGTGCAAATGGGATTCCCTACCTTTAAGGATATCATAGGACCCAAAGATTCACCCTAAAGAGTTTTTACATTTGATCCAGTTGTCTGTTTTGATTGAGAGCATGAAACTGGAATTCATCAGAAAATACTCGTGTTAATTCATGAAGGCAGAGGATGAAGGTTTGGCATTGTGGCGTGGTGAATAGTAAACACAGCTTTCAACAGGAGGGTTCGTGGTTCTAGTCCTGTCACAGCACGGTCGCAACGCTCTTTTGTGATTGGGTTTTAGCATTAGAATGTGTGCTTTAAGTTGGCAAACCGACTAGAATGCTACCCAGGGAATATATCGTGAGGGCGCTGTAACTCCAGGTTTGTTTCAGGTGTCCAGATACTACTCTGTTGTCAAGTGTTTGGAGCATGGCAACAAAGTGGAAAGATGTTATGTATTAATGAGTATGACTGTGATCATTTCACTTGAAATTATGATTATATTTTTTTGAGCTAATCTTGTGCTTATCCATCAAAAGTAGAGCTTAATACAGTTGTACGGGAAATGTAGGTCAGCAGTTTGTGATCTTATCAAACTTATATCACATCAGTGAGGTCACCAGAGGGTAAAATATTTGCTTCAAAAGAAAAACAAGTCTGGAATTTTGACTTTTTGTTGTTGTTGTTGTTGTTGTTGTTGTTGTTGTTGTTGTTGTTGTTATTTTACTGTCGTTGAAATACTTTCTCAAGTCATGCAGTGAGCAAAAAGCAACAGGCATGTTGATACTTTACAGCAGAATTTGGTAAATATTTACTTGAAAGAATATGATGCAGATGTCAGAGTTCCTTAATAAACCAACACTTACTGACTCCAAAAATTAATACCATTAAAACTTAGCATACAAGCTAACCCTACATATTCATTCCCATAAAGCATTGTTTATTGTGTGCTTTGATGCAGAAGAAATTTGTTTGCCACGAGCCTTTTTGGCATTCTCAAAGGAATAGCTGGATTGGCCACACAAAAGAAACAGATTCTCTCAAATATGAGTTTGCTAACCATGACTTTGGGTTATCACAACCCACACATTAACTTTTGATTGTATCACTAGTGTTGCTCATTTTATACAAACTTCCAGTCTTATCATTGATGATGAGCAATATTTCAATGAGCGGCTAGTAAACAGAACAATTTCATGTGTCGTTATAGAGTTATCAGCAATGGTAAGGCATTGTGTGAACATAACCAATCATAATATTATCCTAGAAATGTAAACACACCTGCAACAGAATTACCATGATAAGGCAGAGAGTATATAGGGATCTTCTGACTACAGATCTCTGTGATCAACAAATATATTCTAGGTTTAGCTGGTTTCAGGAGAGCTGATGCCTTAATTGTGCAAATTTCTATCATTTAGTTCCTTGTTCTACAGAATCAGTGGTTATTGCAGTGTATATCTAACCTTCAGAAATCATGTTGACATTAAAACTTTTGTTTAACCTAATCCTAGATGTAGAAATAGATTCCTGCATCCTACATTGTATACTATTTCTTTTTGGAGGAAACGACACTTGTGTCATCACAGCATCCTTAGAGACTTCTTCATAAACTAAATATTGCTACGTGCAGGAGTTTCAATAGGCTAGTGTGCAGAGGAGATTGAATTTATTCCTCAGTGCTTGGTGACAGTTTTTATTTCCATTGACCCTCAACTTGTCTGATTCACGATTACTGGCACAGAAGGCAGTGAATGGCTATGTTACGGGCAGCATGCATTCAACATCAATGCCGTATTAATCTCGGCAGATTGTACTGTGCTCATGACTGATTGGATGTAATCCCCATGCAGTATCCTTGTTTTCTTGTTTGCCTTTTAAGAACTCTAATGCTTCAACTACTTTTGCCCTTTTAGCCTTATACTGTCCTTATCCTCTTTTCCTTCTTCCACATTTGATACTGTACTTTTGGCACAACAAGGGCAGAGAGAGAGAGAAAAAAAAATGCCTCTGTTCTAACTTGCAATCAGTAACCCTGGACTTGAGGCTTTGTGAATATTTATGAGACATGTCTTGCACATTAATTCAGTAAGTATTTAATTCCATTAAAGACTTCTTCTGCCATTCACAATGACCATACCCCCCCCCAAGCATTTTTGTTTGCAAAATATGGCTTGATGTCATATTTGCCTTGTGGAATTGAATCGGATTGGTCGCAGCGCTATTTCTGTTTCTGTTCTCACTGGCTTTCTTCACACTGAACAATTCAGTGCTAACCTCACCAATTTGTGGCACAAGACAGTCCTGTACTATCGGCAGAACTAACCCACTTTAAAAACAAAGCAAAACAAAACAATGAGGACAGAAGCTGTGCTTATCTTGACCCATATCGGGCCATCTACAGGATATTCCGTAGTTCGTCCGAGCGCCGCAGGGGCCACATACGGAATATCCCGTAGTGAATAAAATGACATATATGAATGACGTCATTCACTTCCGCTGAGTACTATGACTGTACTATGCATTGAATGGCAGCATGTTATATACCATATTAAAGAGATTTTTTTCTTCTTTCAAATGATATATAACTTGTCTATGCTTTTTTCATTGCTTTATAATGAAGAGCGATTGTTTGGAGAGTTGTCTGTTTGTCGGCGTGTGTGTGTGCGAACGGTGCTGGGCCACTTGGGTGTTTGTCTACACAGGTGCCTTGGCCCGATATGGGTTAACTTTAGGATATTGATGGGGCTAATTGGTGCTGCCTCAGCGTCACCAATTGCTGGGGCCTAGAAAAGTTTGCCAGTGAGAAAAGGCCTTAAATGACTAATCTTAAGTTTCAATTAAATTAATCTGACACTGGAGAAGCAGGATGGTGGCATTGGCTGAAAACTCAGTAGGCAAATGAAAGGTAAACTATTGCTGAGTTCCTCTTCTGACATTTTGTGATTCTCCCATGCAGGAGGTTCATCCTCCTGAGATATATATTCTTGCAAAGTGGCAAGCATGTATGTAGATAATCTTACTGCTATGCAGTGTCATACTGTTCATCTTTGCAAAGAGACACAGCATTTTCTAACACAGGCAAAGTCCAAGTGTTAACATTTGTTTGGATCATTACCGAAATCATCAAATTTCTTTCCCCAAAACCTGTGATTCTCAACATTTTTTAAATTTAAGACCCACTTTGGCTCCTACATATTTTTTTTTTTGAAGCCCTGTTAGATTGAATACAAAAACTTTTTTATACGACTTTTGGCCAAATTGTTGCACTCCAGTTGAAAAGCGCTGCCCTATAAACCATGTGTTAGGAAAAAATAAATATTAGTGGAAAAATGTGCAAAGAAAATGGGATTCCAACACAAACCATCAATGACTTCCAAACACTTTACCATGAATACTAATGTTTCACTGTTTGTGGTTGTTTTATATCAAAGCTCTGTGTTGGTTATTGGAGAGAAAAATATGAACAGGGATAGGTCAGGGCTGGTCAGGAAATGATTTTTGATAATTGACTTATTATTATTTTTCTTTTAATAGAAATAAAGGGTTATTGGAATGGTGCTTTCCTTCAATAAAACAGCAGTCTGGAAGCTCCAGTCACACCTACTCACCTGGAACCCATCTTGCAGATCTCTGTTGCCCAACTGTCTTTTCCGTACCAGAATCATTGATCAAAATCACACTTACATTATTTCTGATTGTGTCTTAAGTTTTGCTAGTCTTAATTGAAGCTATGAATTCTGTATCATTACAAATATTGTATAAATATGCCGAATATTTCGCGAGGTTTTTATTTTCGCGAATTTCGCGAGTCAGGTGCTATTCGCAAAATTAAAGACACACGAAAATATTGACTCTGATCCCAATGTGGATGTGATGTACGCATGTACATTTCTCCCTTCAGTACAGGACTCTACGATCGCGAATTTAACCACTTGCGAAATCGTCGGGAATTCCTGATTTGCAAAAATTTAGACTCGCGAAATATGGCACATACAGTAGTCTGTATAAGTTCAGCACAACTCTAGCTCGTTATCTGAAGAGTCTGCATATCATTTTGTCATGTATTGGGTGGTTCCTATATATACAGTGCAGTCTCACTAGCTCTGTTCACACAGGTGTGTATTATATACTTCATCATGAATGTTCATCATGTTCCTTAAAATAACAAGGTGACTCACTCGTTGCTTAATATGGATTATATGATTCATTGTTTTTTTTTCTTTTTCCTGAACAAGCACTACTTGTTAATGACTTACTCAGGTATCTTTATGGTACGTTATTATACCCCCGCCAAACGAAGTTTGAAGGGGGTATATAGGAATCAGCGGACGGTCGGGCGGTCGGTCCGTTGCAAATCTTGCGTCGCGAACTACTTCCTCAGTTTTCAACCGATTCCCATAAAACTTGGCACAGATGTGTGCCTTGGGTTGTAGATGTGCAAGACGTATTTTTTACAGTACCCAAAAGTACGTTGCCATGGTAACGGCATATTATGGGCAAAAATGGGTACAAATCTTGCGTCGCGAACTCCTCCCACAGTTTTTGATAAATTTTTATGAAATTAGGTACAGATGTTCATCTGAATATGTTAATGTGCAAGACACATATTTCCGCAGTGGCAAATAGTGCGTTGCCATGGTAACGGCATGTTATTGGTAAAATATAGGGCAAAATGCTTCATGGCAAAACTGCTTCATCAGTGTTCTTCCAATTCTCATGGAATTCATATTGAATGTTTGTCTTAGGATATAGGTCAGCATGACACATTTCTTGATAGTTACAAAAAGTATGTTGCCATGGTAACACGCTCACATATTATGAGCCAAAATGATGGAAAATTTTGTGTTGCAAACTACTTCCTCAGTTTTTGCCCAATTTCCATGAAACTTGGTACAGATGTGTGCCTTTGGTTGTAGATGTGCAAGACGCATTTTTCGACAGCACCCGAAAGTACGTTGCCATGGTAACGGCATATTAATGGCAGAAGATTAAGGAAAGATCTTGCGGATTTAACTACTTCCTCAGTTTTTTGACCAAAGCTTATGAAATGTTGTTTTGACCAAAGCTTATGAAATGTTGTTTGGCGGGGGTATAACCAGTCGCTGTAGCGACATTTCTAGTTTGTGATGACCTCATTGGCATACTAGGGCATGTTTTTAGAAATTGTATTATCATGACATAGACTATAGAGCAGCTGCTGCTATGAGTTAAATCAAAGATTTAACTCATAGGCCTTTGAAATCTATTTTGTAGGCCTATGAGATGTATTCTGTAGTAAGACAGACAATAAAGATGTATCATCTTCTGTGGAAAGGAGTAAGGTATAGCTTGAATGTCAGTATTTAAGTTGTTCAGCAGGTGTTCAATGTTTCTCTTGGTTTAACCATGAGGTTATTCATATGGACCACTAACTATGATGCTTGGTAGCGGAGATTCACAAATTTGGCTGTAGCTATCTTGTGGTTTCAGAGTTAGTCGTTAATAAACTAAGGGATGTTCATACAGCTGATAAGATTAGATCCCTTCAAAGTGCCCCACCAAAGTTTAAGTTCTAAGCTAACTTCAATTAACTTTGAAGTGAAGTCGGCTCAGAGTAAATGCTATTATTGAATGTTAAATCAACATGATATGTGGCAGCTAATATCTAGTAAGGGGCATATTAGATGTTGTAAATTAGGTTTAGGATATGAACAATTTATGAATGCTCCCATAGGGATAGTGCCATATATGGTTGTTAGGACTATTTCGTCGGTTGAGAATGATAAGGGCGTTAAGTGACCACAAAACCCATAGTGTTTGAGAAGACTTGAAGCCCTTCTCATTCTCAACAGACGATTTTTTCTTTCAAGTTACAAAAATCCCAAACAAACCCCAAAATGCAAAAAATATGAAACTCTGTTTCCATGTTGATTCAGTGTGCTTATAAAAGGGATTACAAAAATAATTAGGTTTGGATCCATATTCTTCCACATCTCTGCCTTCTTTGAGAAGAAAAATAATGAATCATGCAGGTTATAGCTTAACTGAACATGACAGATATTGTTCAGGAAAGTTTGTACCAATGTCTGCAGGGCTGATGTCAAGCTTCGGCTGTGACAGAGAGGATCTTATGTCATCCAGACGCCATGGTGTCTTAGAAAGTCCTTACTCCGATCAGACTAGGCTACGGTCTTCGATGACAGATACAGGAGCATAATGAACTTGTCCATCCTCATCTCTCTCTCTCTCTCTCTCTCTCCCCGTCTCTATCTCCATTTCACTCTCTTTATCTTTGTATGTCTGTCTGTATCTTGTTTTCTCTCTCCTCTCCCTGTCTCTCATTGTCATTCTCTTCTGTTTACCCACGATGATATCCTGGTATGATGATGGAAGGGCTGTGCTGTGGTGAATAATGTTATCATATCTGTGGCGAGATGGATGAAATGAGATATAACATGATGTGTCGTGTATGAGGGGCTACAACCTTCCCTTGGGTAAACTTGGATGTTTGTAGCTCATGTTCTTTATTGTCAACAGTTTAGCCATCCTCCCTCCCCCGTTCAAGCAAAAGCCAGTTTATACCAAAACTCAATAAAGACACGACATATAAATAATTATCGTACAACTGACAGACCGTTCAGACACATAATCTGAACCGCTCTGGAAAACGTATGTGGTATAGATGTGCAATTCCCACTGCATGTGTTGTTATGGTCATGACGTTGCCGCTAACCCCTGCCTGCCCTTCACCTTTTGTGCACACTCATTAAGCCCTGCCCAGTTTGCCATCCTATGGTCACCCTATGTTCAGAAGCATATGGAATGGTGATTTGTTATCAAATTCTATTTTGCAACAATACTCGGACCGTCGTTTTGTTATACATTGTTTTGTTTTACATCGTTTTCGTTATACATTGTTTCGTTAGTCAGCATTCAGACAAAGTCATCATATAGCTATACCGGTTTGGTACGGCTGTACCCTTTTAGTTTACTTTTTTTTTTTTTGCATCTAAACACTTTGATTGTCTTCTTCTCACTTCCTTGGTCTTTCATACCTTTCACCATCAATATCTTTCTGACTTTCCCTCAATTAATCCAGTAACTGCATGTATGGTCCATGCTTGTGACCAGTAAAATTTTGCATGGTTGATATTTGATGTATGATAAGGTAGAATTTACAGATGCTAATGCAATTTTTTTTTCAGTCCATCTTATGGAGCACATGATGAACAAGTCTTTTCTTGTGTCAATCGTGGACTTGTACAAACATGGTGGCTTTCGGATATCTACATTGTAGATCAAGGCACACTCGGCCATGTCCTATGTTTTTTGATATTGATCTGGGTTGCCCTGAGCATGCAGTTCCTACTAGCACCCTCTAGCCTATGCATCAGTTGTATATTAACACACTCCAGCCTATGCATCATTTGTGTACTAAGCTCATATCTGTTTTGGCCGATTTATTTTTATTTTTTTCTTTTTGCCAAACAGCGTTCTGGGACTTGCTACTTTATTGGTCAATTTTGCCATACCATTTTATATCTGATCCACTGGATCATATTTTCAATCTGTCAGTTTCTAATGGTTTGTTCTCTCATCAAATGAAATTTGCTAAAAAAATTCCAATTTGTAAAGAAGCGCTAAAAGTTGGATGTTAGTAACTATTGACCGATTTCGCTCAAATTCTCATTGTCTAAAGACATAGAAAAAATAATTCATGAGAGAATTATTAATTTCTTGAAATTACACAATAGTTAGAAGTTGTTATTTTGGCTGTTTGGAAAAGCACAGTACTATTCGTGCATTTTTGAATTTTATTGATGGAATGTCTCATGCAGTTGATAATCACTCCCACTTTTAAAATTACTATTTTCCTAAACTTCTCCTGGGCCTTTTACAAAATCAGCCATGATATTTTACTTTATAAGCTATCTTATCAGGAAATACATGGTAAGGCTCTGGAGTAGTTAAGGAACTATCTAACTGACAAAAAGCAGTTTATTGTATTAAAAGTAATAATTCAGATGTAAAGAGGTCAGAAGTAAAAAGTTGCTGAATAACAAAACTAGATTGCTCCTTCTGTATATTCATTTAAAAAGAGATTAGAGTTTTTCTTCTACAATCTCAGTAATTCAGTTGAATTCAATGAGCCTGTAGGCTTGTTTTGTTATTCACTTACAAAATCTCCGTTGCCACATCCTTATTTCATTTACTATTACTGGAGTTTAGTTTGCTTTGTTTTGTCTCTGGTGTCATATATCCTCAATTTTTCTTCCCATTTTCCCGCTGTACAAATATTTTTGAATGTACTTCTGTAGGTCCCAGTCTCTGTTGTATACTCTTCTCTTCTGTTGCCTTGTTGCTGTATCAGTTTTGTCTCAAGTTGTCCTCTTGTTATATCAGTGTTGTCTCAAGTAGACCTGTTATCATACCAGTCTTGTCTCGTATTGTTTGTCTTCTTGACTCTGCTGTCAAACTTCCTGTCTCTTTAGTAGGCTTCAGAACCTATTTCTGTATCAATTTTTTTCTTTAGACGGGCCCACATTTGTCAAGCTCCTCCTTTTCATATAGTACTTGTTGTTTGTGTTGATGAATGTTTTGCTGTTTAAACAAATCAATGTCTCATTGTCTCAGGGACTTGTCTTACTTTCATACAAATCATCTTTTGGCCCTATGATTGCATGCATGCGAGAACCCATAACCATGTGTAGAGTCTCTCATCATATTTGATTATGATAAAACGTAATCTCCTCTGTCTCTTCATTCTAACAGTAGACATTGCAGTGATGATTAATGTCGTGATGTTGCACATATTAGTGTTGATAGCTCAAGCGAGTAGAGGGGCTGTCTCTCATCGTGGAGCAAAGCCTAACATGCCTGCTCACCGAGGGAAAGAGAGTTTTAGGTTAGGGTGGGGCTGGTAAAAGGGGGGGCTCTCAAAAGGGGATGGACTCTGCATGTCCGTCGCCTGATGAATACAAGATGGTAATGAAATTGACGAGGGACAATCGCAAGTGCGCAAATTCTGGTAATGCGATCGACGGGCAGTGACAGAGTGGAGTCATTTTAATTTCATTACATGCGCATCCCCACCAGTGTGTGCGGAATGGGAAGAGGCTGACAGTGTATGCTGTCATGCTGAGCGCTAAGGGATTGTGTAATTATTGTCACTACATGCAGCTCCTTTGTACTGAGTTTCAACCCTCTTCGTGTTCCTCTGCCAGTGTCAATGGCAAATTGCGTTGGCACAGGCCTGGACAGACACTAAGACAAGGATCATGTGATTTCTTCTGACAAGATGGTGCAGTCCCTAAGGGGTGCTCAGGGGCCGGGTTATTAACAGTAGACCTTTTCATTAGCTCCCGTTTCTCTTATGTGCCTGATGTATTCAGTGAGGATATTGCTGTACGAGGTAATTGCTATGAAAGCCAGTTTATTTGACGCTTACGGCTTTTTCTTAAACCTTCCCTCTATCGATCTATGTATCCACTGTGCTCAAAGCTGTCACTTTGGCTATTGTACCAGGAATTAAGCGAAACAGGATGTAATTAATTAAAGAAGTTCTCCAAGTGATGGTTGTTCATTTGTATTTGTATATAGGAATAATGTGAAAAAATGTCAACAGATTAGTTAAATTTTAAGGCAAATTGGGCTGTATGATGTTGATGAGTACTGTTACCGTGTACTGCCAAGTAATTAATTCACTTAACGTACTGACTACTTTTAATATAATGTGCTAGTTCATGTAAACAGTCTACGAATATATTTAAGAACATTGGCTTGCTGTGTCATGTGGCTAAACATGGCATCTCATCCACATTTCTCAAAATTTATTCCCAAACCAGAAAGACGAAATATCAATGCCATATAAATCATGAATATTCTTTGAGAGGACGTGTAGCGACCAACTTCTTCTTTCTGTTGTATGTTAAAGAATGTGATATTTTTGATAGCTTAAGTATCACAAGGAATATTTTTGCTCAGTAAGGTGTTGAATTATTGACAAATATTGTAATGCAAAGTATATATCAGGAAATGAGACATTTTGGGTTGTAAATTTGTGCTTACAAGTTAGTGCAGATATTTTTTTCTTGTTACTACAATGAGAAGTGGAGTTTGGCCAGGTACATCTTCTAGAGATTACTTTGTCTACTGTAGGACCTGTGTCTAATCATATAAAGAAGAATTGAGAAAATGGTCAGGTCAAGAGGGTAAAGATCAAAGGTCACAGGGTAGAGACAAGGGGCAAGTTTTTTTTTTAATGTATCTATAGGCTTAGCAATGATTCAAACATAATGAGGTACATTGTAGAGGATGAGGCGGACAGAATTGTATCATAATAGACCTGACAGAATGGGAAGTGAAAATCAATGAAGGTGGATAAGCTGTAAAGGACCTATTGCACTGGAGGAGACTTCACTGCTACTGCTGTGACTTGTGCGACTCTCAGGACCAAGAAATGGCTTGCATTCTTGCCAAGAAGGCGACTCCAGGGCAATGTCCAAAACATCTCCACACAAGGGGACATTTTATTTACCTGGAAGTTGCGGAGATGTCGCCATGACCTCTCCGAGACATCTTCTCAGTCGGGGAGATATTGGTTGCCAATGTGTGTCCCTGCAAGGTTGCCGAGACATCTCGGGGTTGCCGTGAAGTCACCATGGCTTGACTGTGACTAAGGAGATGTTGAGGGGATGTAGCAGATATGCCTCCAAGACTAGCTGGAGGCTGGAATATGTCTCCAGAAAAATTGAACATGTTTGATTCTCTCATGACTCCCTGGAGAACAGACTAGTCTCCAGGAGATGTTGCCAACCTAGTCTCCAGTCCAATGAGATACCCACTTACAGTGGTGTACAGCTATGCTATCTCCCTGCCTGTGAAATTTGATGATTTGCCATGAAGTTGAATAGATGTCATACACTCTTTCTCTCAGGAATGGATTAGTCTTCTTGATGGAGACCATGTGCAAATTAACTATATCTCATGTGCATATGTTGTGTGTGTATGTGAGAAGTAATCTTAAAGAAATAAAATGTCATCTCATCTACTAAATCTAAGCTTTCATGAAGTTGTGACTACATATTTCTCATATAGGTTCTTTGATCAGAAAAAAAGCCCCCAAAGCAAAATGAAAGAAAACTAATTGCAAAACCGGCACCTAACCTGCATTGTACCCAACATACAATAGCTGTTCAGCAGCTTGGTACAAGTGGCAATCTGCCGAGTGTGATAATGATTTAGAGATGACTTGCATGATATGCACAAATGTATGGAAATCTGCAGGGGAAGTAGATAGAAGAGAAAACACGCCCACGCATATAGTACTCCTCGAGTGTCAGACAACTGTGTTCAATGTTAATAATGAATAAGTGGTTGGTGTCAAGTATCATATCAACCCTCACAAGCATGAGACACCTGCAGTACTGTTTCCTGCCTTAACCCTGCTACAGTCATGACTTTGCAACACCATGGATGTGTGTCATAGTGCACTCAACAGTGGTAGTGATGGAGTTACAGGGATGTGGATTTCCTTACATAAATTGTGTGTGTGTGTGTGTCTGTTTGGGGGGGGGGGGGGGCGCTTCCCCTAGCAAGATATGGCCCTATTGTGCTCCGATGGCAGTTGTATGGCAGACAGGGCAGAGCATTTCATCCTTAGCAACAATATTTCTGTATGATGCAGTGACCTTGATGAAGTAGGGTGGTTGGAAGCAGTAACAGAAAAATCATGCTCAGGAAAGCTATTGAATGTGTTTTCTTTTCTTTCTTTTTTTTTCTCACCTGCACAAATTAGGATAGAAGAGTTCTTATTTCTTTTGGTTCCTTCTCATTTCAATCTCAGAGCGAATGCAGTATGAGAAAGCCCCAGAAAGGCAGCATTTAAAGAAGTTGATATAATAAGAGCTCTCATTGTTAACAAGTATTAGCAGCAACAACAACAAAACAAATGCCTGATTTTACATGGCTGGTGTTCATTGTCATTGTGCCTAAACTTAGATATGATGTGATGTGATTGTGAATGAATCAACAAATATTTGAGAAAAATCCGCCCAAGGAATGTTTTTATTGAAAGAGTTATGTGCAATGGCAACAATAGATACTCCCCTGTGTGCGTTGAGAACTCCAGGTAAGTAATCTTGACCTCTTTCAGAGCTGTCAACTGAAGCATGACGCATGCATTGAGATTGGGCTGAAAGGAGGAAAATTAAATAAAACCAAAGACAATGTTATGTGCTGGTGTTACAATTGTGGCTGAGTTTTGATAGCTTCTTCAAAGCTCCCACTGTGAGAGAAATGCCTAGTCATGAAGTAGCAAGAAGAAAGATCTAATGAAATTGAACCGGGCAAATGTTATGATAGCTCACTTTTCAGTTTCGATTGACAAGATTCCCCCCCCCCCTTGATTTTCAATATAGTCATTACCCAATTGTAATTTGAATGCTGTACAAATTCCATATACTACTTGGCAGAGCGCCCAAAGGAATGATGTTTTCCTGATTTTTTTATTTTTATTTTTTTACAATTATGTTGCCATTGACGTCATATTGCTTTCACAGCAATTCAATTGATTGAAATTATAAAGTGCTTAAATTGGTAAAAATAACTTCTTTTGTCGCCATTGGCAACGAGAAATATGACCGTAGGGAAACATTTGAAATGAAATCAGTCTTTTTTAGGATGTATTCTTGCATGTATGTAAGGAGGCAAGATCTGAAAATGGTCACTTCATCTCTGTAGTTACCA
The DNA here is from genome assembly GCF_964275005.1 of Diadema setosum. Lineage (NCBI taxonomy): Eukaryota > Metazoa > Echinodermata > Echinoidea > Diadematoida > Diadematidae > Diadema > Diadema setosum. Next base: position 13,388,952 of record NC_092698.1, read on the forward strand.
TGTTTGCTGTGTAGAAAGGGTTCATGGCAAGTACATGTATGGAAAAATTTTAGATCCTAGAAGTGAGACATGTAGAAAGACATAGAGAAAGAGAGATACGATGAAAATGAGTTTGATGAATACGGAAGAGCAAATTTAGATAATCAAAATAGGCACTGCTGCAACAGGTCAGGTATTACATCTCATGTTTTTTGTAGGAGCACACTAGAATCTAATATCCATTCGCTGAACATTGTGATTTGCTCCTGCACAAAAGCTGAGAACACGCATGGTAGGATCTGTTCATAAATAACTGAAAATTTTTTTCCCTTGATAAGCGATTTTAACCCATCCATATTTTATGAATCTTGGTCTTTGAAAAAGGTAATTGCTTTTTGATATGTGATTAGAAAAAAAAGTTTGCGACATGCAATTCATTATATGATTTAATTTCATATTTGGAATTAAAAATTTATGGATACAGGAATATGTCAAGATAATGTACCTAGTGACTGCAACTCTTACAGAAGTATACCCGTAAAGGGAGATGAAATAAAAAGAGGGAGAGAAACAAAGATGTGTGTTTATTCTGTTGCATTTTGGTAGAAATAGATGGGGATCCTACAAGATATGTGTTCATATCTCTAGAGAGATAAACAGTGTGGTCTTGCATCTATTTAGTTATTCTTAATCAAATGAAGCACCCTCCCCCCAAAAAAAAAACAACAACAAAAAACAAAAAACAAAACCCAACAACAACTTACAAAAACAGATAAAAATGAAGCTGTATTTCCTACCCCGTGTGCATAGCTGACTGTAGTGTACTGGTATATGAGGCATTAATTGGTAACTGTTGGGTAAGTCATTTGCAAGGTACCTTGTGATATAAAATGACATTGAAAGGCTTCTCAAGTTTAGTTTTTTTTTCAAATTTTTACTTGAGTGCCAGGTAGTTTTAAGTTGTTTTTTTTTTACATTTGGAATGATGCTGAATTTATTTATGCTAAAAGAAGATGTTTGGAAAATATTCATGTTTGAGAAAAATATGAAAGCATTTATAAGCAAATTTTTTAGAAAGCAAATTACCAAGAAAGTACTTTGTCTTGTAAGACAGTGCTCAAGCCCAAAGCTTCTTCCCGTTATTCATAGGAGTTGCAGTGCCACAAGTCTAGGTTGTGTTTTGTTTCAACCCATTGAGGACGGACTGGTTTTGCTATAACATGCATTTCCCATAGACTCGTGCCTAAGTATTATACTAGCGACTAAGTCTTCAACGGGTTAATGTCATCTGTTATTTGTGCCAAGAAGAGGAGTAATGTTAAATAAATGAGATCCTATTACCCAAGAAATCCTCTTCATTGTTGCAATGGCAGTGCCTTTTCTTCTCATCCTGCAAAATGAACATTGAATATTTCTGATGTCATTTGTGGTCAGTTTACAGTGCCATCCAGTGGCTGAGGTGCAGGCATATGGCATTCATAAATGTGTATTTTGATGGGAGAAAAAGATACACACACACACACACACACACACAACTGACAGAGGAGTCCATAAGGAAGGAAGGGTCTGCATATCACTGCTAGTGGAACATGAGGAAATGGGACATTACAATGTCAGTAAGAAAGTGAGGGGGGGGGGGGAGAGGAGATGCACGCACCCAAGTCGAAATTGATCGCTAGAGCATTAGGCCACAGCCAAAGTTGTTGCCACTGTTTGCTGGCACTTGTCAAGTACGCTCCCTGACGCTCTTTCATTGATTTCATAGGGCCCCCCTGCCGTTAGATACTTTGTGCCCGTGAACAGCATTTGCAGATAAGGTTGTGAGATTGCTGGCATAGATTTAATTTTCTCTTTTTTTTCCCATTTATTCTTTCTTCTTTTTTTTTTGCCTCTTCTGCCACTTAGCATTGTTTGCACTCAGAGCATTCTCCCTGAAAGTGTGGTAGGCAAAGAATGGAATTGACCGGCGAGGCTCAAACACACGACATGTATCCTTGTAAAATTGGTAAATGGAGATTTAAAGGGACAATCCCTATCCCCTATAAAATGGATAGTCTCGGTCACTGCCTTTCTACAGCCAGCAATCTTGAGTTGTACATTATGAGTATCTGTTTGTGATGTGAAGAAAATATGTTGATGTTGGATAATCATGACAGCTGTAGAGTAGGTTTAATTGCAGTTTCCAAAGTTGGTGCTCTTTCAATTTTATGCTATGAGACCACTTCAAAATATATGTGGATAATTTGTAGGGTTACTTGTCCAGTGAAAGTATCTTACCTGTATTGATTTTTACTTAAGCAAGTCATTGGACTCAGCTGTGATACTAGGCTGTGATACCATCATTGGGGTAAACATTCTCTTTTCTGTTCTGTTGGAATTGTAGAATTTTTCTGGTATGTATTTTCACTAAAATGCTTTGTGCAGTTGGAGAAGAGTCTGTTTAACTTTAAATAATGGAAGGGGAAATCCCTTCTGAAAGGAATGTGGCGTGTTGACCCGTGATTATTTGACTGAAACTTTGACCTTATTTACACTGCCAGGCCAACCTGAATTGTGGCACTCGGTCCCACAATTTGTGCTTTTATACCAATGATATCTGGCTGTCCTAAATGAAAACAGATATTTTGTTGCAGTTGCACTCTCCATGTAAAAACAAAACCAAACCAAACAAAAACAAAAACAGGACAAACAAACAAAAACTTAGAATGGCATATGGTCGAATCGATCCACTTGTAGCAATATTCGTTGAAATTTTGTGTAACATACATAAAGATAAGTAATTTACTACCCACGGTAACTGACAAAGTTTCTTGCACAGAAGAGTACTTGCCTAATTTCTTTTTTTAGATATAAATCCTCAATGAAATATTAGTATATTAAATCTTTTAAGAAAGAGAATTCAGCATGCAAGGACAGGAGTATGAAAACAACTGCAGTGTGTGTAGTTTGTGCACATATGTACACTAATGGTAACTATTATCTCTCTTGATAAATTTGGTACTGCATTGGGGCTTGCACTGGTTAACACCAAAAGTAGACCAACCTGAGACCGGCCAGATACCACCTCAAGAGGTTGTCCAAAAGCAGTGTTGCATTTAGTAATGCATTTGGACCCCATGTGCATTCACATCAAAATGTAGGCTGGCCTCGGTGCTGCAATTTTCTTGGTGTAAGAGTTGTCCTATTCTCACTTCCACTCCCCCAAACCCCTAAAAATAAACCAAATAAACCAGGACACATAACAACACTTTATTCTGAGATTCTTCTCGTCTCATGGATGTAGGCTGGTGAAGGAAAATGTGACATGTTGATGAATCTGGAGGAAGAAGTATCAGTAAATGTGCCTACTCGGCGGTTTCAGCGATGCTTCAGTGAATGGTGTCTTGGGACTCATTATCTTCCAGAAATAGCATGTGAAGCCATGAAAGTCATGAGATGAAGGCATTTTGTGATTTTTCGTACAGGTCAACAACCATCATATCATTATTGAAGGAACTCTTGGTCAGACATTGAGAATGTTACTGCTTTTCATCCCTATTTTCTTTCTGATTTTCATGCAACTTTTCACAAGACTGGCAGGGTCAGACAGTTTGAGAAAAAGAGAGAGTGAGCGAGGAAAACTAATTTTCTTGTCTTTGTGGCATTGGTGAGCATTTTTGCAATACCACACACTTTCAAATCATGACTAAGCACAAGATTGCTAGACATGATCATTGATGAGTGTGTGTAGCTTAGAGCTTGATCATCATCAGTTACTCAGTTCATGGAATATTATGAGTTCTTTGTTATCCTAATCAAATATTGCCTTACCTACAAACAAAATTTCTCTGATTGCCCCGTTATTGGAGTGAGTAGAGTAACGTCAGTTTCAGTGAGGCAACGGCAATTGTCCATTCGTCCTATCCAGCTATCTACGTAACTATCTATCCAGCTGTTGATCACCTTGTTCATCTTTCTGCCTGTCCAACTATCTATCTATCTATTTATAAGTATTCATCTATCTGTCTATCTATCTATCAATACAGTATTTCTAGCTATCATTCTATCTCCCATGTGTGATTTGACAAAGCCTTTCCAGTTTCAATTTTCAAGTTGGGTTTTATTCTGTTGTTTCTCATATTTCTCAAAATAAGGTGATATTTGTAACAATGAAATCAACATTTTTGATTATAATGATATGTTAAAGTAAGAGCAATACACTGACATAATCATACACTTTTTGTTATCATGTGGTAACATATATACAGCTAATAAAAGTGAGAGAAATGTGATTGCACCTCCATAAAAGCTATAGGATCTAAAAATTAGAGATAGAGCAAATTAATGATAGTAGTGATAGTAAAAGTTGTTTTCAGGGTAATTTATGCTTTACAAGCTCTGCTTTTCTGTAAATCACTCTTTTCCATCAATTTAGTCACTTACTACGTAGTTACCTGAATGTATGTATACGCATTGTTGATATTCATTTGTTCATATATTGACATTGTATGGAATCTTCATGATCTGCATTGCTTACATTTTGTTAACAGTATATGATTTATTAATAATGTTTACTTTGTATTTGTATGACTTTTCTGTTGAATGGAAGTAAACGCTCAATTGAATTGAATTTAATCAAATTGAAATGAATAGTATACAAAAGAGTGGAAACATTGTATCTACGGCAGAATATGCCATTCTGACCTATACCATATCGCTATTCCTTTCCCTACCTGCTATAAAATTGGTTTCTTAGTAGATCTAATTTTTACTACTGAAAATTCATTTTAACGCAAAGTTAACATAATACTGCTCAAGGTAGAGTGGTAGTTGGTAACACATATCAGGCAATTTAAACTTGTGTAATTTTGCAAGAGCATTTGTGACAATGATGCTTTCCATGCGCAGACACGTACAGTATTCAGTTTCTAATCACAGGCATGCGACACTAAACCTTGTGAAACTGAATTACAGGACCAGCTGATTTGATCTTGTCTTCAGATGTAGTCTTCTTTGCCAGTAGCATGCATCTGGTTATTCAAGCAGCAGCTGTGTCCTATCTCAGAGTCGAAAATATGGGTCACTACTTTGGCACTTTTCACCAACGAGGATGTATATATACTGTAAAGCATGTTATTTTGGCGGCATGAAATTTTCACAAATGGGAGCCGACGGCGTTATTCGCAGCATGAAATTTTTGCGAGTCGCCTCTGACATTCAATGCCTAAAGTGTAGACAAGATATTTAGTGTGCATTGTAATTACGTGAAACTCGGCTCTTGCAAAATTCGCGAAATTGAAATGCACGCGAATATTCCTTGTTTTACAGTATGTAGGGGCATGCTGATTAGAAACTTTGACAAGACTGGTATGAAATCCAACCATACCCTGCAAGTCGTTGTTGTTGTTTTGTACATATTGTTCTCTGTATAGTGACCAGGTTGGATTCATCATTTTGACTTGGCACCTACAATTGTCTGTATGTTCACTGGAATATTTTGTTGGGAGACTACCTACTTAGAAGGTGGACATTTTGTGCCATCAATCTGTCATACTCACTCTAATCAGACAATTCTGGCTTGCTTTCATTTTTCTGTTTGTTTTTTTTTTAAGAAATCTGTCTGGCAGCATTTTACTTGTTATAGTTTCAATTGACTCAGATAAACTGCAGTCCAGTAATGTATGCGTTTGTCTGCATGCTGGTATCATAGAGTGCAAAATATCCCCAAATTTCCACATCATGAAAGATTCCACACTGTATTACATTCAAACAAATAGAAGCACAATAATGTATAAATATTGGAAGAATAAATCAATGTCAGAGAGATAAAATCTACTTTCCTAAATTATCTGCTGTTATTATTGTAGATATCATCAAAAATCAAAGAACCTGATCAATTATCAAAAGATAAAACTGTAAATCTGATTGCTTCCTAGTTTTTTCAGTTAACTTCTAATACATTGTACTAGCTTTTTCTGTTTGTGCCTCCCCCCCCCCCCCTTTTCTGGAAAAACTTTCCTACTCATGTTCAGTCCTCAACCTCCATTGACACTTTCAAAAAGAAACTTAAAACCCATTTATTTCATAAACAGAACTGATGATTATGTATTGTTGATTATTTATATTCATAGTTGTTTTGTATATTTGTTTGTTTGTTTGTTTTCTGATAATTGTAAAGCGCTTGGAAACATGTTTATCTTGAGTGCTATATAAATTTTAAATTAATGTGTGTGTGTGTGTACATACAGATGACTTAAGCAGTAGAAAAAATTTGAAATAGTGAATAGGATTTTTTTTTTGCAAACATATTAGGTCTATGGGGAAGGTTTCTCTATTTTGCGATGTTGTGTCGGTAAGGACTTGTGTACAGCTTTCATTAAGATATATATACATTACATGAATATTTTCCCAACACAAAAAAAAATCTTCAGGCTAGTTTATTGCACAGTGATTGATAGGAATAAGATCATTTACTCATATGTTTACATCTACTGAAGATGTTTTGGTTTGAAATTTCTGTGTATGTGCATGTGTGTGTGTGTGTGACACTTTACCTTCTGAACATTAAATGCAAAGTTTAAACTGTCATGATATGGTATTACTTGGATATCAATAACATGTGTAGGGGATTACAGTGTGGAAGGAAATTGCAAAAGCACTGGTGTGAAAAAAAATAGCAGTTTCCAATTTTCATGATTAAAAGAAATCTTAAGTTCTTTTGCATATCAAATTGTAATGAGAATATTGGTGAAATTAGACAATGTTCCTATTTCTGCTGTCCTTGAAGTGATGAATGGAAGATTTGCATTTCCCTGTTATTTTTCTTTGTTGTTTTAGATGTCTCTGCAATGTGTTATTGCAGCTGGTTAATGAAATCTATGTCTTCCCTTTTTGCCTCGAATCCTGTTTGGGGTAAAAAACTTAAGAGAGAAAAAAAAAGTGTTAGAATATGTTGGGGTAGGGTTATGGGGATAGGGGTGGTTAATCTTATGAGCAGTGTGTGGCAGGGGTCCTTACCCCGGATTAGCAGAATGCGACTCTTGAGCCGTGAGTTTGAAATTGTGTCGGCCTTATAGTCAGTGAAGGTGTGTCTTCGAAGGTAAACACACTTGTGCCCGTCTTTGATCCCATAAGATTACACACCACAACAGGCACATACACCCAGGATGCATATATGTAAGCGCACACTCTCAAACACACATACACACATACACATCTATGCACTCACAACGTATGCAGATGCACATACTGACAAACACACATTGCTCTTACCCCATGCTAGATGCATGCCCACCCATACCAGTGTTAAACTGCAACATCTCTTAATACTACTCATGAGCAGGCATGAATGGCCTAGCTTGCACTGCTATATGGCTAAATACCTCTGCTCATTTAGTATTGCAAATCCATGCTGCTCCACCAATGGCTAAGCTACTTCAACCAACCATGAGCTCTTTATTCCCCTCCCTCTCTTTCACTTTCCCTCTCTCCCTCCCCCCACTCACTCACGCGTTCGCTCGCATCTCTCACACTCTCTCTCCGTCTCTGTGACGCTCCGTCACTGCTTACTTCCTGGTTCACTCGTTTTGCCAATCGCTTGTTGATGGTGTGATTGCGTCGCTCCGTGCAGCCGATCTTCGCAGGACGTCCAGCTGCCGAGGCTGAAAAGTGCCGCTGACGGCTTCCCAGCAGATGCCATCGGTGGAGGATATTGCAAAATTCTCCAAGCTTCAAACACACTGTGTGAGCTTTACACCACTCTGAGGTGGATACCGGTGTCTTAATACTGCAGATATTGTGTCCATGTTTCTCCCTAACACTTCTCTCGTGCGTTTAACTTCTTCCTCTCTTTGTCTCACCTCCTCTCTCATCCTCCTCTCTTGCACGTTGACCCTGTTCCCTTCGGAGGGTCACGGTCGTGGTGTCGTGCGTAGTAGTTGACATCGTAGAGGATGCACTACCCACCAGTATTCATCATGCACTGAGATCTTCTGGAGATATGAAGCGGTGACTGTCAGAGAAACTCTTCCATATCTCAAGATTGTTGTGGAAGATAATGGGAAACAAACAGTCACTCCTCGAATGAGCTAAACACTCACCTCATTTCACATGTAGTGGAGTTCCAGTTTTGGGTTGGTTTTAATGGTGTGTATATCATATGGATGACGTCTGTGATCTACCAATGTCTGGGGTAAGCAAATTATCTTACTCTTATACTTTAGCCACCTTCTGGATTGGGAATGTTTGAATATAAACTCTCTCTGCTTGCTTGTGCTAAAGGATGCCTCATCATTCCATGTGTTGGATTCCAGTATTACTGCAGAAAGTGTGTGTGACTTTCAGTGGTAAAAAAAAGTAGATCAAATTCATACCTGTGTGGTGAGTTATGTACAGACAGTCTCTGTGGTCTGTGATGCACACAATTCATGTGATGGCTTCAATGTAAATTTATGGTAATCATATGTTAGATATAACATATTTGTCAGCTGTTAATGTTGACAGTGTAATGAACAATGCCTGTGGAATGGAGGAGACCAGTTTAACATTATTTATCCATGCAAGAATGCCACTGATCTTAAAATTTTGCGTAATCTGCTGAAAGAAAGTCCACCCTACAAAGTATACTGTACATTCAGATAATTTTTTTATGTGGATGGGGTGGTGTATTTGAAAGAATATGTTATACTTTTGACACTTGGTATGCTGTCTATACCTGTATTCATTCATAAATAGAGGAATGCAGCATGTTTTGTGTTTATTTTCGTAGTAGTTTTGACATCATGACCGTTCCTAGCAGATACTCCATAAGTTTCATTTATCTCTCCTGCTTTCATTAAGTCTATTATATTAGCATATTCACAGAATTATCTTTAGAGGTTTGCTCAAAGATATACTTTTGATGATGAAAGTATAGCAAATATTCAAAATCTTTGCAGCTGGTATGTTATTTCATAATATGAATAATGAAAAACAAAATAGAAGCACCTGTCTTGTCAGCTCATTTAAAGAGGAAACCCAATGGGAAAGTTTTGTAGTCCAATGTAGCCAATGGGGTGTATGAAGTGTTAGCAGATACTCATGTGTAAAATAAAGTTTGTATGTCAGTTTCTCGTCTACTGGACATTTCTTTTTTCATATTCTGTCCGTGAGGCACACAAAAGTATGCATTATAAATCTTAGAGGAACTTGTCAAAACAGTCAGAAGTAACATTGATACTTACGAAGAATCATGAGAAGAAACTGCGTAAAGAATATACCAAGTTGCCAGATATGGAAATGTATTTCAAATTTAGCTGTTGTTAAGTTTAAATCCCATTTCCACATATGTGTGTGTGCACTCATGTAAGAGTGTGTTTCAATGGGCCCACAACTAAAAAGCTATATTTCTCAAAGGTGACATTATTGTTACAGATTTGTTTTTTCTGTCATTTTATCTTGGATGCATGGGTAGGATCATCCAATTCTGATGGATTTTACTTAATTTCAGAGCTGGGACTCTCCATTTTGCAATATTTAACCTAAACTGAAATATCTTCTCTGATGAACTTCTGTTGATTGTGTTGGTGCAAGATCACATACAAGGCAGTTAGATCATCTTGGTGAGATGTGAAATTACCATGCATGCGTGCATGTTGAGAACAGACCACACTCTCCCAGAGACGTGGCTTGCGGAGTAGTTAGCCTTATTTCACAGCTGTTTTGACCCCTCATACAAGGCTTTTTATTCACTAAAGTTTGTTTCATGGCAGCCTGGGGCAACCAATCAAGAATGGTTATGCCATTTAAGTACAGCATGGGCAATGTCTTGACTGTCCAGTGCTGGCAAGCATTTTTTCTTTCTTTCAGGGACAACTATTGAATGAAGATTGTCTGCCAATGAAAATGATGTTTGCCATATGATTAGTCGTCAGTACAATCTGTTTGCAAGTACTCTACCTACTTTCAAGTTTCTGGTTAAAACTGGGCCAACAGTACTATTCACTTTGAGGCTGCACCTCTCGGTGAATAAGAGTGTATGTGTGTTTGTCTGTTCTTAGCTCCATATTGGATGATATAAGAACAATTTACAAGCATAGCTTAATGAGGCACAAAAGAACATGCAGTCTCTTGCAGTCCCACAATTTTGAGTTACATATCAAAATTGTCCCTGGAAATTATTGTGGTTCTGTTAATGATTAGAAGTGTCTTTTGATTCCCTTTTTTTTTGTTTCCCAAAGAAAATATTGTTCATCTTGATGTGAACATCACAATGCTGATCTTTAACATGGTTCCGTTTTCAGGCTGTAGCAGGCCATGAGGTGTCTTGAGTCAGGTCTTGGAATCAATGTTTCATGTGCAGGAATATGTTACCTCTAAAGAGTTCATGATTAATGAGAGGGTTGAGGCACTACGTGTCATGAGCATACTGTGCCCACTTTAATAATTGCAGAGAATGATGATGTTAAGGGTATATCTTGCCACTCAAATTCTCATGACTTTACTGTGAGGATTCCATGAACATTAAGTGAATGATAACAGATGGGCTGTGGATACAAAATAGACAAGCATTTGAAAGGGGGCTTCGTATTAATTTCTGATCTATTTTTAGGGTCAGTGATCAGATCTGTTCATTACACTTCCCTGTTATCATCTTCAGCAGATAGCTTGAATTTCTACAAACGTTTGACCTGTATTAGCAGATGACCTGACATTTGTAGCAGACATGGTGTGCTGACCCATAGACACACTGCTGTTCTTCTTATTCGTCCTCCTTCTCCTTTTCCTATATACTCCCTCCTCATCTTCCGTATACTACTACTATTCTTCCTCCTTCTCTTCTTCCCTACTACACCTCCTGCCTAGTGTAGGCACCAAAATCTGACTTGCTAAAGAGCGGAGTTATGCGGCACCTGGGGAGAGGCGTTTGGTTCCTGCTGATTTCGGGTATTTGAATGGAATTGGGCCTTGTCGCCAGCGTTTGTTCTCTTACCCATGCTCAAAGGCTCAAGCACTTTGTGCAGTCAGGACAGTCATCTTGCTACTAGTATTCAAATGTGTGTGTGTTCATATGTATAATGTATATATAGCATGTACGCAAAAGATGTAAAGAAGAGATTAATGCATTATTACCATCCAATAACTGTGAATTGTTGAACCAAATTTTTGACGCATCATGTGCAGCCTTCTTCAGGGTGTATGTACTATACATAGATGCAGAGAGAGAGAGAGAGATACACACACATACATGCACATACTTCAAACAAGCGCACATATCTATTTTGACAAATTCATCTTGCTGTCTGTCCATCTGTATGTACATATTAAACATATGTGTGTAAACCTACACATGTAAGCATGCAATTGATTGGTACATATGTATTAACCTGTTGATATCCATTCATATGTTTCAAGGGTGGGTCTTTGTGTGTGAAATTGTGCACCAGGGTAGCTCTAAAACAATCATACATCATTATGTGAAAGTGTTAGCTTGTTACATACTTTCCTTGAATCTAAATAAGTTTTACTGAAGTGCAAACTAGGAAAGATAATCTGAAGACTTGCTTGAAAAGACATGCCTTGTCATTTATACCTCTCAGGATTAGAACCATCGTTTGGCTCACTCATGAGTACTTGCATATGATGGGATATTAAACCAGTCTGCATTGATAATAAGTCACAAGATCTATCAAACAGCCTACTACAAATAAGCCCATTATCACTCTGCCTCAGCTCATTAGGCCCCCACTTTAAATAATCAAATAAAACAAAGAAATTCATCAGTGGGTAATTTTGTCTCTTTCATGTTCAATGTGGAGTGTGATAGATGACATTTTAAATGCCATTATGGTTGTAGTTAAATTCATTAGATCACATGTGCATTTATGAGAGCTTACGTGTTGCCAGTCTTCTCCAATGGTTAGTTCTGTCAGTGAAAAATGATTGCAGTCAGTTTATTAAGTTCCTACAAGAAGATAAGTGAGAATTTTATCTTGGAACATATCTTTGCTCTCAGACGGTCACATCAGGAAATACTGAAGTGCCATATCCAATGTGCCATAAAATAAACAAGGAAATGTCTCTTTAATAAAGTTTGGGATGATGATTTTGGTTATTGTTTTTTTTTTCCCAGCTGCCTACAGATATTACCGTAAAACAAGAAATGTTCGTGTGCATTTTAATTTCACGAATTTCGCGAGAGCCAAAATTTGCAAAATTAAAATGCACATGAAAGTTCTTGTCTACACTATACGCACTGAATGTTAGAGGCAACCTGCAAAAATTTCATGCTGCGAAAATATTGTGTTATACAGTATATAAGTCTGCCAACTGATACCTTATTCCGGCAGTTGTTGCATGATAACTAGTCACACCCTCATTGCCAGTGAATGCATTGATAGTATACAATGTAACCCATCAGCCCCTTTCCAACATGTTAACATGGCAAGCAGGAGTCCATGAATCCATTAATAGTTCACAGATAATACGTGTCAGTTCCATTTGTAGTGCCACAGAAACAACATACTCTTTACACATATGCTATAAATTGCTGAGTCCCTCAAAACCCTTTGTTTTTCTTATCAACAATACACAAGCACATAAACAGATGTGCAGATATAGAATTAAAAATATATGATATCATTGTTCTGACAGGGACAAGCCTTGGTATGTGCAGTACACAGTGCAGCAACAATACAAAATATATTCTATTGCGTATGTTTCGATTATAAGCTGTGTGTCAACTGAAGAAGCGTATCAGCACATATTTTTTACTTGTTTCTCATTATGTGATAAGTAAAATTTTGTATGTCTATATGTATGTATGTGTGTGTGTGTGTGTGTGTATGTAAGTGTGTATGTGGGGGGGGGGAATCTGAAGGATGTTGGGATATGCAATCAATAACATGTTGATTTCACAGGGTCATCAAATTATGAGTACACGATATGCATTGGAATAATCCTGATGAGAGTAAATGTTACAGTATATGGAAGTGATTTTACACCTCTACTTCACGACTTCCCCCAAAAAACATTGTCAGTTTCATTTATTTATTGCTTTTTCTTGCTTATTTTTGTTGGGAGGGGGGAGGGTGTGTATGATCAGTGGAAGATTGGATAGGAATGGGGATCATGAATGCTCATACAACTAAAACCGTTTATGACATTGATTTTTCATCAGGAATTTTGTCAAGGTATATTCAAATTGCAATTTCACATCTTGTGATAAGCCCACAAATATGTCTGCTGGTAGCGTGGCATGTAAGAAAACCTCACAAAACAAAACTGCTGAAAAGACTGAAATTATACCGTGACGTCAGAGAAGTAGCATTCCTACCACACAGGATAGTCGCTATGACAGTTATTATGCCAGCATGTTCAAAGGAGATGAAAAATATACCTTATTTTCCTTGCTGGCTGTGGAAACATGCCAGAGGTTTCTGAATATACTTGATCTTTTGATGTTTATCACTGTTGGCCCAGCGAGAAGGGAAGACTTCTTCAGACAATAGCTACTGTAGCAGTTGCCATGACAACAACTGCAAGGTTTCACTATTCCTGCTCTCATATGATAGTGTTGAGGGGTAACTTTACCAGCTATCAGGTCAGAACTTATCATTCATTTTGTTTTTGTAATATGGTACATTTCAAGATTTGCAGATAAGTGGCATTTGGGGGGAAAAATCAATAGATTTAAAATTGGCTGTGAGTGTCACCCTCAAATAAAAGCTTACATGTACACATTCTTGTTGATAAATTGCAGGTAAGATTGTATGCTAAAATTGGCTGCAAAACCCAAATTTAAACTGCAATGCTCATGTAATCATGTTTGTTGTGTGGCTGTTATTATTTGGGGAATGTATGCTGTCATGCTCCTGCACAGTATAGAGATTCTGAATCATCCAATTTACAAGCACCCTTGAAATTTCAGTCAGGTCTACATCTTGATTTGGTCTCCAATAAACTTAATTTGCCGCCAATTCTGGCTGTTTCAATTATCAGCAAAAGTATACATGTCCAGGATGGAAGGAATATTTTAGGCTAAAAGCAGCTCAGCTGTGTGCCCCGCCCATGCAGAATGCAGTCAAATTAATTTCATCATCTCTGACTGCATGGCTTGATTTCCAGTTCTTTGTTTTGGGTGCTTTTTTTTTTTTTGTGGCAAGCAGTCCTAATGCATTTTGGTGTGCAAGCACATTCAAACATCATTTGAGCAGTGTACATACTGCCATATACTTGTAGTTATCTTTGAGAATTTTTTGAAATGCATTGTGGAGTCTTGAAACCCTATTATGCTGATTGTACCTGCCAGTGCCTATATGTGTACCTGTTTTCATCTTTTGGTAAGCCTCCTCGGATTAAAAAGGAAAAAAATGATCTCACATGATATCTGAACAACATTCAGTGCAATTTTAGAGAAATCTAAGAAAAAAAAAATAGAGAAGAAATTTCTTAATCAAAGTAATAATATTCTTATGATTTGTTGTATTTCCAGAGATTTTGCCATAAAACAAAACTTGTTTTTTTTTTCAGTTATCTTGTGAAGAATCTCCTTCCATTCCTCTGACACCAGACGTTGACCTTGTATATCCCAAGAGAAATGTAGATGGAGAGAGAGAGAGAGAGAAAAGGGGAGGGATCAGAAAGAGAGAAAACAAACAATAGTTATTCTTTTGTAGCTACATCCTTCCTTTGCTATGAAGCTGATTATGTTTAGGATATTAAACCAAGATTGTTAAAAATCAAAGTAGGGAATCATGTTGTAAAGAAGTCCCATTCATTTCATGGTCATGATATGACATTAACTTGAGTGACCATATTACTTTTTTTCTTTCTTGCTGTGGAATAGAACATGTACATGATAGGGGAATTACAAGAATGTTTTATAATGTAATGAATAGTTGCCCCAATAGAGCCTTCTAAATTTTGTTGTGGCTTTTATTTGAGTCACTGTTTGTCCCCTACCAAACACCATCTTGGTCTTCAAGATTCGAGACTTTGTATTTGAGGGCTATCGTGATACCATCATTAAAACTTACTCTGAAATGTTGCCGTCTCTGCTTTGGCAATTATAGAAAGAGGAGAAATGCTTTCCCTTCTTCAACCAAGACAAGAAAAAACTTTTGGGAAATGATTCAGCATAGTACCATTCTACTGTAGCGACTCTGCAGAAGTTGTGGAAGGTGTAGGGGTGCGTTAAAAGCAGTCGGCAGGAAAATGCCAGCTGCCCCAGAATGTTATTGCCATTAATAACGGCCGTTAAAGTGGAAAACATAACCGCTATTACAGCGTGACAGGGCATAGCTGTGACGTCATCAGACACACTGGGTTGTCTGCAAATTTATTTGAAATGTAATGCATTTAAAGGGTAGACCTCACCCTGGGAGACTCTTGGCTGCATTCTGATTTATATACTAGCTCCTGCTGAGATTGTGAACTATAGCATGTCTGATCAGTGGTGGTGTATTTGAATTTTTTTTGGGGGGAAAATTTGTCTCCAAAGTCTAAAAGTCAGTGTAAAGTCCTTTTGTAATTCTTCTGAATCTTTGTTACTTTTGCAAAATGCTGAAGTTGCATGTTTCCATGCAATATCTTTTGTTATACTTATTAGTAACATGCAAACATGCAAGTTATGCTCAGTCTAGGGAAAGATACAATCCAATATCTGTTGTTAATCATATTACTTTATTGTAGCAATGATTGACAAATGATGTCAGTGGCAGAATCCTGGTTTAGAAGGATTTTGTTGGAATATCCAAGTAATCTGAAGAAAAATAATAGAAAAATTATTTTAGATATATGCGGCATATATTCAGGTGTTCATTTTGCCACATAAGTGATATTGAGGGTATCATGAATGAATGCAAGTCAACATGTGTAAGATCCTAACATTTGGTAGTATACTTGAAAACATGATATATATTCGTGGCATGTAATTTTGCGCAAATTGCAGCCGATGGCCTTTTTCGCGATATGAAATTTTCGCGAATTGCCACTGGCATTCAATGCATATAGTGTAGACAAACACTTTTGCGTGCATTTTAATTTCGTGAATCTTGGCACTCACAAAATTCGTGAAATTAAAATGCATGCAGACATTCCTCGTTTTACAGTATGATTATCATGTGTTTGGAGATTTTGTTCTTTGAATAAGTGATGAATCCCTCCTGAATTTATTATGAAGGAGGAACAATCCTCTTTTGTTTTATTTGTCCGTATTTCATTTTTCAATCAGATTCTGATCTTTCTTTTTTTATGAATTAAATAATACTGCTTGTCACATCTCCTATGCAGTTGAATAATTCATGTTGTTGCCAAAACAGTTAAACAAAACAGCCAACAAGCTAACAATAAATGCATTATACCTTTCCCAAAGTTGATATTTCTTATAAAGAGGGGGGGGGGGGGGGGTGGTGGATGGGAGTCTGCTACTCTTGTTGTAATCTTTGCAGCATCTGTGTGCTCTGAGTAAAGTTAAGCCTGAAAATGTCAGCATATCCTGTTCTTCATTCCAGATTACCCATTTGATATTGACAGGGTTTCTCAACATTGAATATGACGTGCATAATGTATTTATGCACTACTTTATTTACATCTTTTTTCTGATGCAGTTATTTTTCTTCTCTTTTTTTTTTTGCGTTGTAGGTTTGTGACAATCTTTTCTGAAAAAAAAAATTAGCATCAAATATTGCTGTGCTTGTTTGAAAGCAAACATACTATGCTCAGGATATTTTGTTTGTGAGCAGCTGTGATAAATTATAACACTGAAAAGACTTCAAGGAAATTATTGTTTAGCAGCATGCTGAAAGGGGATTCACAAAAAATCAGCTGTTTTCTTTAATTGAAGAAAGCAAATCTAAAGATACATAAAAATGATTGATAGAGATAGGTAGATAGATGGATGGATAGACAGATAGATAAACAGATAAATAAGGAAGCAGAGAACCAAACAGACATTGATGAAAAAGGAAGATAAATGAAAAGGTAGAGTGATAGATGAACTGACTGAGAGCCAAACAGGCAAGTAGAAAGTTAGGCAGATAGACAGATGAGATTGACAAAAAGAAAGAGAGAGAGATGAGGAGAAGACAGACAGAACGAGAAAGAGAGGTCGGAAGATGGAGAGGAGAGAATGAGATGTTTTGATGGATGAGTATGTGTGTGTGCCTAACCGCCTCCCTGCATTAAGGTCTGTAGTGAGAGCTGTCTGTTGGACCCCCCAATAAACACTGTCCATTACGCTCATTCGTCTGCCTCGTTCCTGCTAGGGTGGCTTCCTACGTTGAACCCTCCACGCCCCGGTCATACGTCTCTGCCACAGTACGGGATTTGTCCACAACCAATGGGGATTATCGAGAATGCGGTGACTTTTTCGGAGGAACTATGGGGGAAATGTATTGAAGAGAGAAAGATATGTCAATGTGCACGGATGGGAAATATCGTTTGCTGAAATGTGGCCCTGCTATCTCAACCACACTGTGTCATAAATGCTGTCTCATGTACATTTCTTGGACAAACATGCACCTTTTGCATCTATCAAATTTTATATGTAACATAGTATGGATCTTAAACACAACAGACAAAAACAACTTCTTTGTACGTGAAGATGATTGTTGGTGCATGGAATGCCTATGGATGCATTACTGATGGAGAATGTTAAAAAAATACTGCCCCATTTTTTTTCTGACTCTCTCCTTATGATGCATTACAGAAAGATGTAGTTTGACCCTTTGCAGCATTGCAACAAATTGTGATGTGGTTGTTGTACTCTCTTTTTGACACACAGTTATACTCTCAAAGGAGGAAATGCCCTTGAGATGATATGTGTGTAACTTTGAACATTGCTTTGTCCAAGTTGACTAAACGCTTCCTGTTAATCCATTTTTATGTTGTTTCCTGATTAGAGAGACTACACATAGCCCTGTAAGAGGAAGCAGCTCATTAGACTGAAAAACTGGGAAAGCTAAATAGCATGTTATTTGCTTGAGAAAAAAAGGTCTATAGATAATATATGAGGTAGGAAACCATATCTTTGTGTCTTCATTTAACTTTTTTTAGGCATCTCATAGAATTTGGTTAATTATCTGGAGGTAGCTAGAGGCTCTTATACCCTCATTCTTAGCTTCATTGCAAGCAGGGACAAAGCAATTACAACCATTGCCAAGACTTTCTACACCACAAAAGAAAATTTTAATAATGGCAGACTATATAACAAATCTTTTTGTTTTGCCTAATTATAGGTTTTTCTCTTGTTGTGTGTATGTGTTGAACTTCCGGATACAAGGTTATCAGGAATGAGAAACTAGTATGGTGTGGGTTTTGTTGCCAGTTCCAGGCAAAATTGATGAGATTGATGCGAAGACCAACAATGGAAGTGCTTTCACAGTTCAGATGATGCCCAGTGATTGATTTCTCTACTCCCGATGAAAGTAAAGATCCTTGGGCAAACACATTAACACCTTGTCATCTGCACTCAAGAGATGAGGATTGCTCTTTATCACTTTCCTTTAAGTTGCTTCTGCCCCCCCCCCCCCCTCACTCATTCTTTAGCCCCTTCTCATTAGCAAATGTTGATTAGGGATTGATCCATTTATCATATTGATGACCTTGATATTCATAGCCAACTTGTATTCTTTAGCCTGGGACTAATGATTTTTAGGCTTTGGGTACTAGCAGTGAAACACTTGGTGCACGTATGGTGAACAATATCAGGGAAGATTGTAAAGAATGGGGTATGAATTAAAAATGGGAAAAAATATAAAAGTCAATTAGCTGAGACATAGTTAAAACCTCTAGGATAGAAAAAAAGGGGGGGGGGGGGAAAATGATGTTCATCTAGCTGTCAATAGAAAAGAAAAATAAAACCATCCCGGAAATACTGAACAAGAAAATACCACTTGAACATGCTTTATTTGTGTGTTGATTTTTTTAACATGTAAAGCATTGCTTTTTACACCTGGTGGATATTACACTCAGATTTGCCACCTAATGCAGAGAATAATTGTACATTTTATTTGAATCTTTTTAAGAAGACAGAAGTGATGGTAATGATATAAGTATTACCTATGAATGTCTGTATTAAAGTTGATTTAAGACTTACCTTTGACATTTTGTCTCCATTTTATTGATACAATGTCTTGATGCTAGTTGCTACAAAGTAGAGTAAAGATGTGAATATTGTAAGGACCTGCAAGGTATCAGACCTCACTAGGGAGGTGGTTGTACATTGATATCATGCAAAAATATCTGGCTGCTAAGGCCCTAGATATATTTCCACATCTAGAATTGCATGTTGAATAAAAAGAAAAAAAAAAAGGGAAGGGAGGTAATGGAGTTCCAGACTCGTAAGGCTTATTTGTGTTGGGTTATCACTTTTTCTTTCAAATACTTTCAATCCTACTTGTGGGTTCTTCATGTTGTGAGTCACGCACATGAATTACATGACAACAATAGTAATCCAAGTTATTACCTTTCAAAATCTAGCCAAAACATCTTAGATGATGCACTTAATGTTTCCTGTTTGACCAGGTTACATGTGTTCCGTGAACCACTATTTTGATTAGGTTGTTGTTTTTTAATGCTTTTGAATGTTACAGCTTTGTAGGTAAGCATGTGAAATATTGACTCTATTGTTCTTCTACCATATTTTTCCCCACCCCACAGATCTGTGCCAACTAAAAGGGATTTACTGGATCTAAAGGGAACAATATGTGCTTTTGATCCAAAAACTGAGTGCCACATTGAAACACATTGCATTCATTGCAGGTGAGTTCAGCATATGAAATGTTAATGCTACCCACATTTTGCTTTAAATGATCTTGGTGCTTTAATTACACTGGTCAGATTTTAAGAGCGTTGGTATGAAGATAAGTTGTTGATGTACATACAGAGATACACAGATTATATATAAAATTATGTTATTCCTTTTTATGTTTAATAGACAGTGAAGTGTAATATTCACCCTCTGCTCCTGCTGCCAAATATGAAGCACATATCAAAATGCAAATTACACCTTACTTGATTTTTTTTTTCTGTAATGCGCTTCGCTCTTTTGCAACCGCTGTCGCCTGCTTGGTAACCTGGATTTGAGTGGAATGGCAATCCGGAAGGAGCTATCATCTTGGGGCTTAGTGGATTGACAGATTACCCAATGCTCGCGGAATGAAAAAAAAAAAAGGACAAGTGACAGCCCTATAAATAGAAGGAGCGGGAAGGATATACCAATTAGGCCACAACTACCTCTCCAGTCAATTTAGAAAGTGATGCATTTAGCAAAACACTTGTAATGCTCATAATCTGGGCACGTAATCTCTGAACCAGGTAATGCGGTCCATGCAACTGTCTCCAGGAAAAGATGTATGCTTCCTTTATGTTCTTTTTTTTTTCTTTTGACAGCATGTATGCGACTTCATGGCATGATAATTGCGAAAATGAAGTACGATCCAGCATAAGGGATTGTTGCCCTGCTTTGCTCTGAATTCTTAACATACATATAACTTGCATAAATTACATATATGCCACATAATTATGATACTTTGCTGTGATTGCTATGCTGCAATTTGTTGAGTTGGTGAAAGCTTTTATGCTTTATTTTTAGATTTCATAAACATGAACATGTAATTCATTACGTATTTGCCAACAGCATCACACTTTTTTCTTTTAATTCATATGAAATGTTACTATCTCACCATGAAATCAATGTTGGCATTGCATCACCGGCGATATGGAAAGCAATTTGTCATTATAGTTTCTCTGATATTTTGTAAAAGATTTTTTTGTTTGTGTTTTGCATACCCTTATATGCCTTCAGCTATTGCTCAAAAAAAAAAAATCAATCACATGCATTTATCAAGTCGTTTTCTTTTGAAATGCTCATCTTTTTGCCCTGAATATAGTTTTAAAGATAGTACAAATATGCTTGGGCCATCATTATGTAAATTAATGTTATGTTAATTGCACCAAATAAAGCACTTGATTGCTATTGTATTGCTTCTGAGATGACATACTATTAAGATACTATGTATTTATTCAACTTTAACTCAATTTACATAAATTGCCACCTACTGCCCTGGCTTCTAACGTCATACTTCTTTCTGATTTTTCCCTGGAAAGAAAAAGAAACAAAAATTTTGATCTTTTTGTTTACATTTTTCACAGCCCCCATAAACTAACAGATTCCTTTTGATACAAATATTGTAACAGCTGGTATAATTGTGAGTATGACTTGAGGATTTAACCTCATTTGTTTAATACGTTTAATTAATGAACAAAGCATGGTGTCATGGTTATGATGGTACAAGACTTCAACTTTATCTGATTAATTTAGGATTTTGATGAATATTATATAGATGATTGAACTGTACTGCTGTGCATTAGTATGGGATACTTTGCAGATCTGTGCAAGCTCTAAAGGCATTGACGCATTGACCAAAACTTGAGTCTTAAATGAAAGAAAGCAATGTTTGAAAAGGAAGGGAAATGGAATAGCAACTAATGATTAATGGTATAAAAGTTAAGAAACTGAAGGAGAAGGGCATTGGCACTCCCCCTCCCCCCCCCCCACACACACACACACATGCACACGCACACACACGCATACACACACTAAAAATCGACTGGGAAACATGATTTTGTTGCTTTGCTGCTCTATAGTCTGTATATAGTTTTTTAATGTAATGGCATAATTGATCAACCATCATCATTGTTTCTCCTGTTTGTTGTGGAGTTAGAAATAACAAGTTGACCCATCAAGTCAAATGAACCATATGTAGTTTGGCATTACGTCTTTTTAGCATAATTATCTATCATTACATTTTGTAGTATTTCATAAAATAGGATGAAAATTTCTCTTTTATTTGAGCCCTTTTATTGTTCACATGATCCATAAGTGATATGGAACCAAGGTTTCTTTAGCATACTTACCAGTAGTGGACCTGACACATAATGATTTCATCACTCATGTGATAATAATTTTATGCTCATGCTCTGTTCGCAAAATGACTACACTGCACTGCACTATGCTATATGCTTGAACTTGTGCTGCTAAATCAGTACTGCTGAAGCCCTGTGCACTCAAGTGAGGTCTGAAATGCATGACTCCAACACAGGTGTTTCGGTATCCATGTGGCAATAATGAAAAACCTCCTCACGAGAGGCAGATTGCAGACTGAGTGAGAGTTGGCATATATGTTGCATACCAAACCATATATCATTTGTCATGAGGAGTGATAAAAATGAGTGCCTCATATATCTGGGCCCTGTTTCATCAAAAGATATAATCAATTCTAAATTTCCTCAACACACAGGCTGCCATAGACGTATGATTGAAATCAACTATACAATCAATTATATTTCATAAAACAGGGCTCAGATTTGACTTTCCTGAAGAGAAGTATTGAGAATACAGCAAACTCGGACCAACAGAATAGTTGAATACCTTCAAAATCGGACATTATTTTAGAAAAATTGTGAATGTAAGAATTTGCAAGTGTTCTCGCAATAGTGATATTTTGTAGTCTCTTTTGGAGACTCCAGAAGTAAAATAACTACCGTCTGTCCTACATGGTTCCATGACATTTGCTCCTGTGACAGTTGCTCCCATGAAATATGTGCATGCTAAGCCAAGCATAAATTCTACTGACAAACATAACCCTAACCCTAATCCTAATTCTCACATCACACTTAACCTAAAACCCTACCACAGCCCCCATACTAGCCCTAAGTCCTTAGAGAAAATAAGACCAGAGCAATTGTGGCAGGAACAAACATTGTCATCTCACCATCCTACATAAATGTCATCATGGCTATTTCATTCATCACATCAAGGCTTTGATGTAAAAGGGTATATGTGTGTCTCTTCTTGATTTCATGTGAAAAAAGAAATTCATTAGTGAGCAGGTCATTTGGATATTTGTGAGGTCACACTGTAATCACCTCATCTACTGTAAAACACAATATATTCGTGGCATGAAATTTTTGTGAATTGGAGCCGACAGCCTTTTTCGCCTTTTTCACTGCATTGGATTTTTGCGAATTGCCACTGGCATTCAATGTATATTATGTTGGTAAGAACTTTTGTGTGCATTTTAATTTTAAAATATTGGCTCTTGCGAAATTCACAAAATTTAAATGCATGCAAACATTCCTCGTTTTACAGTATTTTTTTATGTTATTCCTGCTAACAGCTGTTTCATGACAAAGTTTAAAACCTTACAATTCTGTCAGTTTCTGACTTTCAGTCTAATTTCATTTAAATTTCAATCTTTTTATGTCATTTTCTTCTGTAGATTTTGCTCATTTGCATTCAAATCCTTTTACCAACTTTTACTTCCTAAAAGATTCCATTTAACATCTAAAGCCAACTTTTTAACATAACATGAATAGCAGTGTCACCATACTTGTAGTGTGAGCAACCAAAGTTGGTGTGTACATCTCTGATGTGTGAACAGGGGTTACATTGCATTGTGTGGGAGAAAAAAAAAAGGAGAGGGAAAGGTGAGTGTTATCATCATATCACGGAGGATGACAACTTTATACAAATAGAAGCAACTCAAATAAACACAGCGGTGTCAAGATGAAATTTCCCCCTTTCTTCCAAAGCATGACAACTCTCATTTAGGTTTCAGAGGTAAAAATAAATACAATTGCCTTCTCGCTTTTCCACTCAACCCCTACCAAAAAAGAAAGAAAGAAAGAATAGGAATGAAAAAACAGAAAAAACAAGGAAAAACAAAGGAAGGAAAATGAATGAGAGATGGTGTTGACATTTCAGGCTCAGTGGAGAGGTAGTGTCGGTGTTGGTAATGGATACTTAGTGCATTACAACAACTCCCCTCCCTTTGCAAACCTAATTTGTGTAAGAGCATGTCGGTAATACTGTGAATATCATGCAGGAAATAAAAGCCTCGAATTGAGGCGAAAGGGTTGTGTTTTTTTTTTTTCTATTTTTATTCGAGCGATAGGAAACTGAAGTACAAAAACAAGCAAAGGGAACTACCGAAAGAGAGAAAAAAAAACCTGGAATCATTTCGAACCATTTTTTTTTTTTGACTGCTTGGCATGCAGTAACCTAACACTGATTTGTTTTACTAAGGGTGCATTCAAATTATTTGTACTCCAAATTCACATATCAGCATTTCAGTGAACTAGTTCATGTCATTGTCATTCTGAGCGTGATTAGGCAATGGGGTTCTTGACAAACACACACACATGATTTTTTGTTTTGTTTTGTTTTTGTTTTTGTTTTTTTTTTTTCAGAATGGAAAACCCAAGTAGTAAAACATATTTTACAATGTGCAGGGTGTGATATTTTAAACTTCAATGCGAAATGCTGCATTTACGCCATGTTCTGGCGGCTATGGCAGTCACGGCCCAGGCCACCATGGGCAAAACGGGATGGACGTGGGCATTATGAGGCAACGTGGTGGGACGGGGTGGGCAAACGTGACAGGCCATGATTGCCGTAGTTGCTGTGTCAGATTCTTAAACTGTCAAAAAATTTGTCATGGCCAGTCCTGGTGCTAATGAGAAACCTTGTAGGTCATAATAAAACGGGTGAACGCAATAAATTGTGACAGCACATAATAGGCTGTAACAAAACTTGGAGGCGACCGTAGTGAGATGTGACAGAAAGTATTGTGTAGTCTAGTCTGACCAGATGCCATGAGAACGACGTCTGATAGCTGTACATGTTCACCGCAGTGAGGACTGGAACAAATAAGACTAGAATATGGATGAGAAAAAACAGGAGAACTTCCATCTACGACGGCTCACTATGGAGCGGGCAAACGGGGCTGCCATGGCCACTGGGAACATGGTGTATGATATGCAGCACAACCTGCACCCAAGTGGTGAATGCGACTTACAAACAGTTTTGTCTGCATAATGGGGTACTACTGTAATGGGAACTCCACTTAATTGACGTTCATGCATGGTATACTTAACCTGATAATTGAGTACGCATAATGGTTAAGTGAGTAGACATTTTCCAGACAAATCTGATATCTTTTTGTAGTTTCCTGCAGAAAATCTGTGAAATGGTTGTAAATATTGATGGAACTCAGGTGCTAAGAGGAAGAAGCTCTTTACTTTTCAAGTTTGAATGTGTTAGATATGCAGTATACAATTAATTCCCTGTATCACTACAGCATTGACACACGTTTCTGTATGCCATGTAAAAACCCTTGCAGCACTACCACACAAATCATCCAAAATACACATCGCAACAGCGCATGAACAGAAGGGCAACGGTTACCATTTCAATAGATTTTATGCGCAGTTTGGTTGACAATGATCAACAATTAGTGGGATATTTCTGTCCATCTGACTGTGATGGGTGCAAAAAAAATAATGGTATTTAGATCGCAGTCGACATACTGCTATTTTGTCTGTGCGA
Organism: Diadema setosum; assembly: GCF_964275005.1. Lineage (NCBI taxonomy): Eukaryota > Metazoa > Echinodermata > Echinoidea > Diadematoida > Diadematidae > Diadema > Diadema setosum. Next base: position 13,414,279 of record NC_092698.1, read on the forward strand.
ATGACATTGCTTAGTGACGTTTCGTGTTATGTCTATGGTACAGATACACCTGTACGTAAGTGCATCATGTGGCAAAGTGTGTGGTATCTGTGACATGAATGAAACGTGCTCTTGGGTAAATCAGGTACACTGCTTGATTTGTTATTATGCTCTGCCCGACACTACCTGATTATGCAGAGACTACTGTAGTTGAAGCTGCTGCACTTTGCAGGAATAGATTTAAAAAGCATTGCTTGGTTGGCAGTTTATTGACAGTAAGCAAAAATGGTGGATTTTCACCTGGGAGTCGTTGTGACGTTTTGTCGTCCTTCCTTTGAGCTGAACTCAGGAGAATCAAATCCATCCTTGACTTTTGGAAGCGCTCCTGTCAATACAATTCACCTTGCATCTGGCAAGGGGGGGGGGGGGAGGATCTTCTTTTTTTTTTCCCCTCTCAGGGATGCCTTGTGGCAGATGATGCAAATGAAAATGAAGAGCAATGGACAAATGTGGCAGAAGGAAGCAAGCGGCAGAAGTACTATTTTGCATTATAATTTAGCAATGTGAATCTATCACTTTGGATTAACATGTAAACGTATCATACAATCTTATGCCATCTTAATGTGGGTACTTTCTCAGTAGGATCGCACACTCTGTGTGAAAGCATGAATAACTCAACTTCAGATGATTGATCATAAGCTTCCTTTTTTTCAAGGTTTGGCAGAAATACTCTTAGGGAATAATGATATGGCCTTTAGCTGCTTCCTAGCAAAAGACATAGCTCTCTGCTCAGGGGGTTTGTTGCTCTAATTTTTGAAAGGACTGCCCTGAAATTATGAAACACACATTCGTCCCTGAAGTATTTGCACAGAATTAGATTTAAGTACGTAATGTGCACTCAGATGCTGGTAGAATCTTCTTATACATGCACAGCAGTGTTCACATGAAGTCAGTCCTTATCATTGGTGACCTTCCTGTATACAGTATCAATAATACTCTAAACTGATGGTCATGATATGGTTCGATATATTAGATTGTATGTATTCAAATGAAATGCAACTGCATTGAAATGTGAGATGTAGAAAAGCAACAATGTATATCACACAACACCTAAAAAGAATGTAGCTATCTGATTGGTCAATTGCACATCACGTGACATACAGTTAAAAGTTTCATTACATGCTGTTGTTGTCAGCTGTGCAATTTTATTTGAGCAAAAATTGATAATTCATGACTGATGTCACCAATTTCCATTGACTCCTGTATTAAACTCATATTTTTTTTTTTCTGAAAAGAACCCGAAACAAACTGTGGAGTGAACTAGAGAGTAGTCAGTACAGTTTTTTAAGGAATTTCTCTTTCATGTGGTTACTCCAAGATATAGATAAGTAAGTCATGTTTGTATGTGTGTGTGTGTTTTCATTAGAGCAGAGTATAGTAGCCACATCTTGTGAGGAAGTTGGGGTGGTGCTATTAATTACATTTAGTGAAAATTCCAGGTGATTATGTTCGTCGAGGTACAAACAGTCAGTTTAGAGCAGCAAATACATCAAAATGATCACCAACATGTTTTTGAGTATTTGATCTGTGCAGCTGCCTATTAGGTAATTTGTTTTAAGAGGACAATTTTGATACACAAACGCATCAATTTGCAAAGTAAAAGCAAGAGAACCAGAAAGATGAACCTCAATATCGTATACATATGTTGTGGAGAGGTTAAAAGAGGAACTGACCCAAAGATGAATGTCACTGCACACAAGAGACAAGAGAATACCATCAGCTTTAAAAATTGTTGTGATTTTCACAATTCAAAAGCACTGCAAACCTGTTCTATTGTTTCTCTTGCATTGCTCGTTGAGGGATGTGTTTACTTGGCTCATTTATCATTCAATTTGTTCCATCAATCCTGATATTTTGAGAATTCCAGGATGGTCTAAAGGAGTCACAGTGTGCGTATGAGTGCCGTCATCAGGTGAGCACTGGTGCGAATGAAATTCTGCTGTATTCATTCATTATCTGAAGAGGCACACTTCAATTTCCTTGTTTTATCAGCAGTGATTAGATACTTAGCCACTAGTGAGTGCAATTAAGATAACAGGCACAGGCATCAAGTTCAACAACCGTAAAACAGGCTGTGCATTGCCTGCTGTATAGCATATGGCATATATATGTACTACATGGGAGCACATGTTAGTGCTATAGGTACCTACACCAATTAGTATTCTTTTTGTCGAGCCCACCGGAGGTGAGGGGAGACTAAGGCTGCGGCGTTTGTCCATCTGTCCGTCCGTCTGTCTGTCGTCTGTCCATAACGCTACAAAAACTTCACTAACTTTTTACTCTGGGCTTCAATTGCAATCAAACTTCGAGGGAAGAGGGGTCATACAAAGTTTCACATACTGTACGAGCTGAAATGTTCGCGTACAGATATTTTCGCAAATTGCTTCTTGGAGGACATTTTCGCGGTTGCGAGGGTCTAACTGAACTTAGTCGTGCGTTGTTATTTTCGCGTGTTGTTATTTTCGCGGTTCAAAGGCGATTCGCGAAATTCGTGAAAATAAAACCACCATGAAAATTTCAGCTCGTACAGTATTTTGTTTTTACCATATATGATATACCATATATTTGACCTCAAGGTCAAAGCTCACAGGCAGGGGTCAATGAACTTTAGGGCCCAATGTTAAAGTTTTTATGGCGCGTTTCTATTATGGGTCATAACTTTTGATCCATAACTCCATTTGTGACTAAACTTGGATGGTAGATGTCCCTTGGGGAGTGGATGGTCACCACAAGGTCAAAGGTCCAAGCATGGGTCAACAAACTTTTAGAGCCCAATGTTAAGTTTTTATGGCACGTTTCTTATTTGCCATTAATTTTTACCCTTTTATATCTCTTTTTATCTGTTATATCTCTTTTCTTAATCTGTTATATCTCTTTTCTTAATCTGTTATATCCCATTCGCGTACAATTTCTTGTACGCGAATGGGCGAGACACATTATGGCACTTGCCTTGTTTTTTTTTGGGGGGGAGGGGTGTTCTTGAATAGAAATCTGTCCTTTTAAATTTGAATCAAGCAGTAAATGTCACAGCAATAGGTTCATGGTTGTCGTCTATTTTGAAGTTTGAATGGTTTTAATCTCTTGCCACCAGAATTCAAATAGATAACATGAAAATAATTTCACAGAATACTATTTTACTGCTATAATACTACAGGCTATAAAGTGAGTGCTATACTTTTTAATTTCCAACTGAGTAAATTTAGCCATGAATGAAGAGTGATTGCAAATAAGATTGCTGTCTTTATAAGAGACATTGCCCAACAGGGAGAGATCTGTGAATGAAAGCTTAAAAAACCCAAACAAATTAATTAAAAAAAAATCATAATTGAGAACCCCTACCCCAGCATAATACAAGGAAGTAAGATAGTTATTAGGAACATTGTAACAATTGAATGTCATCCAGCCAGCTTATGTGCCCCTTCAAAATCCAGAAATAGCTTCTGAGTCAAATGTTTATGTTCACACGCACGAAGCTGTTCCGCTGTTTCTTATCGCTCATTGCACATTTTTGCATGCCTGCCAAATGAAGCTTTAGTGGAGTGTATACCGACACAGGAGTCATCTGGTCATTGTGATTGTTTCACTACTTATAGATGAATAAAATCATTTACTCTGTACAGGTTAATATATACCTTCTATCAAGTTTTTCTTTTTGTTTTTCAAAATATTCTTGGCTTCATTCATCCTGACTTTAAGAAGTTTAATTACTGATAAGTGTGAGAACAACACATTTCAGGGAAATCAAATATATCATATATCTAAAATCAATTCAAGAATTTTGGCCCAGAAATACCAGATGCAATTAATATAAAAATTGATTCATGTAACATATAATTTTCTTATTTTTTTTCTCACTTAGATATCCTTAATCTTGTGTGTAAGATTTGTAATGATTTCAGTTTGCTGCACTGTGAATCTCTCTCACATCTCACATTATTTTAAACAAATGGATTCATCTATAAAAAAAAAAGACTTTGCAGTAATATATTCAAGAGGGAGACTACAGTGCACCAATGGTGAATGAGGGGGCTGAAATGAAAGAAACTTGAGTCTCTCTGTGGTTGCTTGAATCCAGTGGTGCAAGTGTGAGTGTCACAGATGACACCCAAAGCAGGTGATTTGATACACGGTGTCACCCGAGTGTAAGAGTGGAGCTTTTGTGTGTGATAGCAGCATCATGACTGCTGCTGCTTTCTCTCCTGCATCTTAGACAGTTGGTTGAAGCATTATACATTCAATCCTTTGCGGTTTCTGTGCATGGCGAAAACGTGAAACCTCTCCTACATTAAATCTTCATGTCTTTTTTTTTTCCCCTCTTCATCTGTCTTTCAGCAAGGCATGTGTCAGAAATATTAAGGATATAGAACAGAAGTGTCAGCGGAATCATCAGGGCATGGTTGATTTATGTCTGAGAGTAATTACATGATTAGTCATTATGCATTAAGCGTTTAAGATGCTCATATAATCATTTGAGTGGAACTGTATTTCATCTTGGTGGCTTATATTCACGATCATATTTTGTGAGCATTGGAGTGAATCTGGAACTGGTGCCCGCACTTCAGCTTTGCAAGTTGCTCAAGGCAGATGTCCAGCAAATGATGAGCATTAACCCACGGAGGATGAGCTGATTTTGCTATTAACATGCATTTCCAATAGATACCGCATCCTGCCCGAGTACTCTAAGGACTTGTCTTCAATGGGTTGTGAAGGGCGAACTCAACCCCAATTTTAACCCATTGTGGATGTGTCCCGAGTATACTCGGGCAAGTGTCTATGGGAAATAACTTGTTGCAGCAAAATTAGCCCATCCTCAACAGGTAAAATTCAATGCAATAATTATACAGAGATGGTCAGACAAATCAAGCAGTTGCTTCATAACTTGATTATCAGTTCACAAAGAAAGATGAACTGAAATATTAAATCTCTTTTTTATGTCCTTGTCACTGCATCAATAAGCGATGCACTCTGATCATTTGATGCCGAGGATAAAATTTGTATGTAAAGTTGTGTTTAAAGATGAAATTTGTGGTAAAGATTATCATTCATGCAATTTGGAGACTTTGGGACAGTAATATCATCTCAGTAATATGCATCTGTCACATCTGAGAATAATCTTTGTTCTGAGAAAACTTGAAGCATTGAAATAACTTAACTTTTATTTTTTTGTTCACTTTTCAGTGCAACTTTTACAGTTGTAGAATAAGTAAAAGAAGTAAAATTGAATATGGCATGGAATTTAACCTTAGCAATTATCCAGACACTTAAAGGTTCCACGTTGTAGTAAGATACAAGTGTTGAATTGAAGATATTAAACCAAGTTGTTGCAGCATGGCATAAGCAGTTTGATGATAAGATCTGTGAAATAAGGCCAAGCATGAAGAAGATGCTCAATCGGAGGTAAAGGACAGCTTTAAAAGTATCAGTTTTCATGCAAGTATGACGAAAAAAAAAATCATATTTAACCCTGGTATATTGTTGGGCATGATAAGTTCCCGTTACTGACAGGAAACAGTAGTTAGGTTTTGGTTGAGCTCACAGTAGAAAGAGTTTTTGAGAAAATTACTAGTTTTACAGTAACTCAGTAAATACTAGCATTCATGATCAACCATTGCGCAAACTATACAAATTTAGAATGAAGAGCAAAATGAAATGATCACCATTTGGAAACAGCAAAATGTGATCATTTCGATGAAAGAAGAATCTTATCAAAGAGAACAGTCAATGTTGAGTATGATATTCTTAACTTTCACTGCTTTATCATGCTAGATGTAGTTGAATTTGCTTCATTGCACTGCATACATTTGCCTAATAGAACAGGGTAGTTATCTGATCAAATTGTTTTTTAAAATTCAATAAAAAGTCAAAGTATGTGAATTGGTTAAATGTTGGAAAATACTTTGTATGCAAGGAAGTGAAGAAGAGGGACATGTATTTGACAAAATTTTGTCAGATTTGATATATTCCTGAAGCATTGTGACCATCACCAAGGTGCCCTTTGAAAATGGAAATCCTAGAAAAAGAGGCAATATTATGTAATTTGGTTGAAGGTATAATAGAAAATTGTTCAGTTTTAGTACTTACAGATACATTTTTAAAAGATATTATTTTATGCTACAATGCTGAATGTTTTGTAAACCTTTGACTTGTTATTATAGAATTTTTGTATTACATATGAAAATGCACATTTAATCATCCACGTCTTTAGTACATCAAATGTACGCCACAAAAATGTTAAAAAAACAAACAAACCCCGAACAGATTGTATGTGAGTTTTTTTTTGTTGTTGTTGAAATAACCAAGTGGTTAAATTTGTGATTGGGGAATACGGTACTATTTCTCAGAGAAATGTATGCGTGCACATCACATTCATGTCGGGATGAGAGTTAATATTTTTGCATGTTTTAAAATTTTTGTAAAAGACCTGACATCACGAAAATAAAAACCACGCTAAATATTTGGCATAAACAGTATATTAAAATTTGGTGATTCATGCTTGTAATTAATCCAACTTTTAAAGTGGATTTACGATTGAAAACTGTGTTACTAATTTTCCTTTTACAAACAATGCAGCTAAGGCAGTGCTGTTTCCATGCCTGGAAGCAGAGGGATTTCAAAGATTAATTATTATGATTTTTGTATCAATTGGTCTCATAGAGCAAACAATGATAAATGAATCTCAAATAGAATATTTTGTTTTCCATGTTGAATTTTTAATTTAGAAATGTTTTCTCCAAATAATTAAATGCATTGCAACAGATAGGTTGTTGGAGGAGCTCAGGAATGACACTTCCGCTTTGTGTGCTGCGACTGTTTATACTGATAGCGACATGGCACAACCTCTTGGAGATTCTTCTGTGGTTGTGCTGGATGGTAGAAAATAGCATGATTTGCACCCTGTATTTGTGCTTTCTTTGTCCTGTATTTATGCTATTTGTTTTGCCTTCCAATAGTTTATACTGACAATGGAGGAGCACAGATATGACACCACTACGAGAGGGTATTCGTGTTCATGCTGCTTTTTTTTCCCTCTGTACAAATCGTTTATAAATTTCCCTCGAAAAGAAAATCCTATGGGGTTTGTGCAGCCTGTAAAAAGTTGCTGCTGGAAATTTCCACTGATTTGACATTTCCCTATTTCTGTTTCACTTAAAAGTCCTTAAATTGTAACTGAATTTTGACTTGAAGCCTGTACATGTTTTGAAAATTGCATTTGATATTTATGTGGAATTCAAGGTTTTAAGCCCTTTAATGAAACACTACATTCTTTTCTGATTGAGGGAAGGAGGGTGAGTGTTTCTATTTAGACCTTGAAAATGACTTTCTCTCCCTAAATGGTCCTTGCAAATAAGTCCTTGAATTTTTCAACTCTTCAAGCTTGTGAAACTGTTGTTTCATTGATTTGAGACATGACTGCAATAAAGGTCGATAGTATTTCATAGTGCTTTTATTGAAAAAGGTTTACAGAGATCAAACATCCTTGGCTTTCAGATGGCAGAATTTCAAGTGAATGTCAGTCAATAACTTGTTGGAGTCGTGCTTGGCGAGGAAGAGTGAAGGTAGGCGTGCCTTGCTTCCTGTCATGGTAGGGATGAGGGGAGGACAGACTGTGGTAGTCAGGGCTCGTCTCCTGTGGAGATGGAAATCCCACACGATCAGGATGTTGACGCAAACTGCTCATTAATAAAGGTCAGAGCTCATCCTGTCCCCCTCTTCTTGTGCCAAGGCTCCAAATTTTCACAACGATGCCCCTTTTTTAGTCGGAAGAGGGGTGGGATTGCTCTTTGTATTGTCATTGTCACCACTGATCACATGATCATTGGGTTTCTGTCCTGTTCCACTTCTCTTATCAGCTTCAAAGTTTTTATTATCTTTCAAGTCAGTATCATTGTTTTATAGTATTATCATCATCATCATCACCACCACTTTTGTTGTTATCCTTTACATTCTTACATGACTGCAGCTGAGTTAATCGATGGGAACAATTCATTTTGATTTGTTTACATTGTCATTATGTTGTCTTTTAAATCAATCATTGGCACTCAAACGATAAAGGACAGTTTACTTTTTATATCCTTGTATCTTGCAAATGTATTTTTGCTAATCTGTGCACTTGTGAACTGTGTTTTGAAAATTTGTGTATGACACAATCAAAGAAAGTATAAGGATTTTCAAGGAAAGGCAGCCTTTTGTTCTCAAAGCCTCGAATCAGGTAATGATGTGAGGTTTGGCACAGGCACAGGCCTGTCTAAACACCAAGTGATGTCCATCTCAGGATGCAAATCTAAATGATTCAGTTGCTGCATGCTACCTTTATAGAGAATGAAACTGATACTTGCTAGATTCATCAACATGACAGCAGATTGCTTGAGACCGCGCATGTTAATTTCCTGATAACTTCCCATGGACATTATGATTACACTGTCAAGTCTCTAATGAGAGACTAAGTGAATTGATTTAATGACATGGTGTACAATCAGTAAAGTGTGTGGAAAGAGGCTGATTGAAGACAGCCTGGGTATACGAGGTTTTAGTGTTTTATGCTTAAATATGAGATATGCTTTATATAATTCACTTTGGTCATATCCTCCTGAAATTGCTGATGCTGTGTCTCTCAATTGCGAGCTCAACCATCTTTGAAATCATTTTACAGACCTGATTCATGAAATATGTTTGTGAAAATACATGGTACAGTACCAGATGATGTAACCAAAATGGCTTCATGATGGCCTTCTTTAAAAGGCCCGCTTTGAACAGATCTTACCGCGACAATATCACGAGAACAAAATTCCTCACCTTGAGCAATAAAACCATAGGAGAGAGCGAGGGGTACCATTTTAACCCCTTGAGAACGAGTCTCGATTATACTCGGGCAGGTGTCAATGGGAAATACGTGTTGTAGCAAAATCAGCCCATCCTCAACGGGTTAACAGACACACACTGAAAACCTTCTGCAGGTAGGTTTCCACAAAGGAGGTGTGCCCACTAGATGAATGCGCGATAATTTTTTAAAATTATCAGAATGAATTGTTTGAAATGATCTGACAAATGATGAAATTGTAGTTTCGAGAATCTAAAATCTTGATTTCATGCAAGATGATATTGACATTTATCCTGAAGTTCATGCGTTCCAAAAATGACATTCTGTTACTTTAGTGGGATTCACACTGTTGTGAATTGGTGGGATACAAATCATGAAATTTGCATCACGATTAAAATCTATAGATATTTGCCGTTGTGGACTCAGAATTCCCATTAGTTAGTGCGATCAGCATTGCAATCCAAATCCAAAACAGTCTTGTGCATATTTCTGAATTATTACGATAATTCCCACTGCGTGAACGTTGGAACAAATCGTCGCCGGTCACACGAACCGACGAATCCCTCAGGTTTGCGTAAGAATGACAATTCGAGAAAATCGCGTTTGAAGTTAACCCATTTTTGACCTATGGTTGCTACACTTTCATGTCTATAATTTCCAATTATTTTTGTAGTACATCAGACTTCAACTCTTGCTCTAACTTGTGAAGTTTTTATCGAATTGTATTGTTAACAAATAAGCAGGAAATCGTCAAAGAGCTGCATTCATGTATTTTCGGTCTGCAAAGAACGTTGTCATTTTCCATGTGTGTCCATATGTACATGTACATTGAGCGTTGTCATTGTCAACACATGTATTACATAGTACGCGCACTGTGCGCGCGGTCAATGAACTGTTGAATCTCAAAAATTACACGTAAGTCAATGCGCACTGATTCGTCGGTTCGGTGACTGCGCGTACGCGTGGTCACCGAACCGTCGAATCGCCTGATTGTTTAACACACGCGTTTATGGGGAAAACAAATAATTTTCACAAATGGAATTACATACTTCTACTGAAATGATAACTACGTAAAAATTACACCAAATTACACACTGAGAATTTCAGAATATGTAGTATGGAATATCTACTATCGAAATGATTGAAAATCTCAAAATCGAAAATTTGACCCAAAATCGAGTGATTCGTCGGTTTGTGTGACCGGCGACGAAATGATCGTGAGATTTTCCATTCCATCATTCAAATCGCACATCAAAACAGCGCATGCACCACATGCATGAACACAAGGCAAGGGTACCGGGTCACCAGCAATGAGTATAGAAGCTCATGCAGTTAAGTGTACTGCGTATGCTTCTGTACTCTTTCTAATGCATAGGCAGATTTGTCAGCAAATTATTGCAAACAGCAAGTAGTGATATATTTCTGTCAGTATGAACACTTTGAAAAAATTCTTAAGACTGGGATCGTGATTGTTATCCCACTCTCTTGTCTGTGTGAATGCATCTCTAGATATTATCTATAATGTAACTTCAGAAATGACTTTAGAAATGGTTGCAGCAATTTTCATGTGAATTGTTCATGTCCATTTTGAGATAGTCAACTTAGAAATATTGGAAGAACGAATAAAAAAAAAGATTCTGACAATTATTATAGTTGATATGCTTTGACTGTATCTTATCATCTTATAACAAATCAAAGTTTGACAAAATAAGAGCAGTGAGAACATAGATTAATGTTGCTTGCACAGTGAGCTGACTGACTTAATTAAAGACCTGTATCTGCTCATAAAGCTCACTCCACATCCACCCTGTCTGCACCTGATGAAAGCTGGGGTGTCATTTTCTGTCCTGAAATATGTCATTAGTGAGTTGTCACTGAAGGATGCTTTGCTTCCCCTCCAGTAATAAGGTCTAGAGACCGCACCCTTACTGCCAGATGAGACTGTTGAAATGAAATGTCACTCCATCCATGTTCGAGTTGACTTGATTTGTAAAAGAGTGAAATATACCAAACAGAAGGGCAAAAGTCTCATCTATATTTGACAAATGATATGAAACTATTGAATTTCAAAATGTATGTGTTTTTGGGAAACAATATTGATCCCGATCACATATGCAAGTTACACGTATAATGAAAATGAGGTCACCTCACAAGACTCACACTGACCTATACTCCAATCTTTACCTAGTATTCCTTTTAAAATTATATAGAATGAGAACTGAATATTCTTCATAACAAATAATAGTAAATGTATAACTCGGCAATGGTGGCTTAAATGGGGAAGGGTATTGTAGGTGCTAAATGGACTGACTAAATATCACAAATTAAGGGGAGCATTGTTCAGCAATGACATCATCACCTGATATGGTTTACACATGGTTGTCACTGATAGCATTATACATGACAATATGAAACCTAAAAATCCCTTGATGTTCAGTTGTAATGAGGCTAATTTACCACTCTATGTATTTGATGTTAATCTGTTTGTATTAAATATTGATTGGGATTTTACTGTAATTTCACAAGTGCAAAACAAACATATGTGCCATATACCGGTACTTTGTACCACAAGCAAGGACTAGTCCTCTCCGAAAATGATTATTCTGTAAGATTGTTACCATCCTGTATGTCGTCAAATGCTTTTGTGGCATGAACAGCTAAACCAAAGTGCTTTGGTGAGAGGGAAACTCAGTCTCTGAGCTTCAGTGGCGTACCATGCAGTGAGCATATCTATGTGAGTAGAACACTATCACATGAGTACCAGAAAGCCAATGTCCCACAATTCCATCTATAGGTAATTTCTTTTGGCTGGCCCCCCTCTCTCTCACTCTCTGGGTAAATTTAGAGGGAGCCAGTGGTACACCTCTTGGCCTCTCTGTCCACTGGAAATTCCCCTCCCAGTGGGCTGCCAGATTTGTTCACTTTGCCTTGTTGTGGTGCTCCAATTGCTCCCAAGTGGAGGAATGCAACGCAGAATAATGGAATGAATGGAATCCTATTTAGCTCGTCTAGCTCTGCGATCTGGGCTGGTGATGTTGTGGCCTGTGTCTTCCGGGTGTCTTAGCAGCAGGTGAACCAAGAAAGGATTATGTCTGTCCAGACCCAAATGTCAGGCGAGTGCAGTGGCGCAGTGTTTCAAGTTCGTTAGTAAACTTGAGGAATAGAATCAATTCCCCCTACTGTATTTGTGTCCAGTTCATATGTGTGTTTGTGCTTAAATGTGATAATTTTGCCATGCATTCAAATTTTATGCAAAACACCAATAAAAAAATATTTTCAGCTAGAAAGTTTATATCCAACTTTTTTTCTTGTAAGCAATAGCTTGTGAGTACAAATATGATCAGATATAGGATTTCAACAGAAATACGCTTGAGATGAAAACTTTTGAAATGGTTGAAAGAAGTCCCTTGGATCACCTAAAAGAATGATTCATTAATTTTAATACATTGCAAATTTTACTTCATTAAAAGGGGTCAGATATTTCCAGGCTTGTGTGTATCTTAGTATCTGGTAAATCTTTACAGATGCTTCAATCAATACTGTTGACTTCCATTATAACGAAGTCCTCAGGACCGGCAGTTTTCTTTCGTTACATCAAAATTTCATAATAATTAAACAAATAAACGATAAAAATACATAGAGTGGATAATGTTACGGCCTGAATTTTTACTTTGTTGTAACCAGAATTTTGTTATAGCCAGAATTTCGTTATAACCGTGTTCGTTATATTGGGAGTACACTGTATTCAGAATGGCTGTTGCACTTGCAGTTAGGGCAATGTCCATCTCCCATAAAATGGTGCATATGAATGTCCTGAAGTATTAAGACATGTTTCCTATGCACATGTTCCTTGCTCGCCGTAAAATTTCTGATCTGTAGTCTAGCCAGGGAGGTGAGATCTAGCCTCATCATTGGACAGCTACTTGGTGGGCAGAAGTTGAAAGGTTTGGGTGCTGTAAAAGAGAGATTAACCAGTTGAAGACTAGTCTCAAGTATACCCGGACAGGTGTCTATGGGAAATGTGTGTTATAGCAAAATCAGCCCATCCTCAGCGAGTTAAGTTTGCTGTCTGTGATGTAAGTGCAGGGAATTAATAATAATAATAATAGTGAGACTCTTATAAAGCGCACATTTCTACCTAAAAAAGATACTCAAGGCGCTATAGAACAGAGTACATATTGTGTCATGTTACAACAGTATCACAGAAACTAAGACAATAAACCAACAAACAATAGGCCTATATACGTACACATACTATTCACTGTGATAAAACTTCAGCAGATACATGTTTTACTCGCCACAAACTCCCATCTTTTGATGGAATCCATTTGATGACTCAGACCACTGTGGTGTAGTGGACGAGGCTCTTAACTGTCACACTGGAGATCTCAAGTACAAAGCCTACCTGCTCCTACATACTTGGACAAGATGTTTTATCACAGATTTCCTTCATCCCTCAAGTATATGAATGGCTAGTATGGGGGTAAAGATTATAGCAGGACCCATTTAGAAGAGCAGTACTTAAACTGAAGAGGCCATATTATTACTTGTAATTTACAGATATTTACAGGTGCGGGAAGGGAAAATTCTAGTATGTGTGTTCAGGGAAAATTCTAGTATGCATGTTCACAGAGCATCGCCATAATTCTGATATCCAGTGTACCCTGGCATTTGTGCCACTTACCAGCAGGTGATGGTTTGTGGTTGAACATATCCGACACCTTTTCCATGTGTGAAGTTGGCACGACATTCGGTCCATAGCATATTGGGACTGATGTAAGCGTGTGTGTGGTTGTGCCCCTCCCATCCTGGTGTCATGAAATGGATGAGAAATGTGTGATGAGATCTGGCTCTGTGCAAACAGTTCAGAACTGGTCTCTCGAAGGGATAACCTTTCTCCCTCGCTGCGGTTGTTTTTAGAAGCAGCTACTTGACTTCGTATCCTCTCTCTCTCTCCCCCTCTTATTGTCCGTCCTTTGCATCTTACTTCTTACGTGCCAGTAACTGTGTTACCTATACAAATTATGCTCTCTGCCTGTCACCTGGTCCTGTTTTTACTGATCATCTGGCAAATCCAAATAGAAACGGCCCATTATTTCACAAACGCACTCATCTCCCCCTTGCTTTAAATCCATTATGCTAAGTGCTGTTTCTCCATTTTCATGAGCATTTTCTGTCGCTGCTTGCAGAATTTTTGCCCCACATTACTCTCCAAGACCATGCCACATGGTCAAAGCATAACAAAATAAAGCTTTTGATTTACAAGTGTATTCAGCTGGAAAATTAGAGTCTGGTAAGAAAAAGTAAAAAAAAAAGAAAAAGAAAAAGAAAAAAAAAGAAAATTAATAGCTCTATTTGTCCATGTCAATTGCAATACTTTCAACACTTTGATTCCCTCCCCACCCCCTCCAATTATTACAGCGAGCAGTGCAGACTGCGTGCAGGTTAACATGATTGTATTTGTGTAGGGAAATGTGACCCAAATACTGTATATGCTGAATATTTTGTGAGGTTTTTATTTTCGCGAATTCCACGAGTCAGGTGCTATTCGCGAAATTAAAGACACACAAAAATAATGACTCTGATCCCGATATGAATGTGACACACACGTATACATTTCTCCGTGCAGTACAATACTCCAAGATCGTGAATTTAGCCACTCGCGAAATTGTCGGGAAGTCCCGATTCGCGAAAATTTAGACTCGCTAAATATATGGCGCATACAGTATACATGTGGATTGAGTGAATGCAGCAATATTAGTTGAACAAATCAGTGAAGTTTGACAAAAATCAGACAGTCCATTGAAAAGTTACGAATTTTTAAAGTTTTGCTGCAGCCATTAGTGGATGAGAAGACTAAAACAGTTCGTTTATTGGGTATGGCTGATGTAAAGAAAATATAAAGAGAATTCCACAAAATTCAGATTTTGTGACAAGTGTAATTCCCTTGACTTTTTACTGACATTTTGGTGAAAGAGTTGAAAGAGGTAAGTCATGTGCTCTTTGATTATGTTAAAAAAAAGGAAAATACATTGAATTTTATTTGTATTTTCTTTGTATCATTATTTATACGTGATGTCACAAAATATTGTGGTCTTTTCATTCTAGTCATGGTGGCATTGAAACTTTTGAACAGATTGTCCAAATTTTCCTCAAACCTTCACTGATGTGTTCAACTAATTATTATCATCTTTATTATTCTTGTCATTATCATTATTCATTGGACCATGCATACATAATTGCAATATAATATAGTTGTGCAGATAATATATCAATACATGTACCGTGTACATATATGAATTTAAGATGTAAGGGAGTGACACATGGGCCAGGGCTCACATAAATTAGTTACTTTAACCCAGAGATATGTGATCCCTCGTGTCACTCCCTATCACATAATAAATTTAAAGGCCCTGTTTACCTGATTTAAAAAAAAAAATTCAAGATATCACATTCGATGCATATGTGTAGGTCTGTTGTATCACAAAACGTCCTACAATATAAAATTTTTGCAATAAAGCCTAAAATATAAGGAGATATCAGTATTTTTCTCAATAAACCATAACTGTAGACGGTTTAGTCTGGAAACATTTTTATCATAGCTATTGTTCACATTTTGTGTATTTAACAATACTTAACATCGATTATACGGATTTAAATTTTTACAGTGGTTGTTTCTATCCCTAACTCACATTTTAGAACTATTTTAAAGCACTAATGCTGGATTTTTGTTTCATTTGCAAATGGTAAATTATATCTTTAAGGTGTTTATAATATATAAAGAAAGCTGATGATGCAAAATTGTCAGTAAAAAAAAAAAATGGGTAAGAAATGATTTAGATGCATCAGTCATAAACGTTATAAGTAATATAAGCAAAATTTGCAAGGCGATTCATCATGTATGTTATTCATAGAGTAACCACACCATAATGGTTTTACTTTCACTCAATCCACAAATATCGTGGTTTCATTCTCCATTAAGTTTCTGTTTGTCGTTTATTCCCCCTTTTTTCACCAGCTCCATGTGTCTCACATTGTATACCATGTATGTATATACAATATGTATGTGTGTAAGTGTGTGTGTGTCATGTGTAATGTGTGTTTGTCTTCTCATGATTATATCTGTGTGTGCCTTGTCTCTTGCGTCCCTCTGTCTCTGGTCTGCAAGCTTTATATCTCTGTCCTTATTGTTGCTAATTCCAAGATGGCTGATGGTTGGTTCCACGGAGTCTTGCAGGTAATGTGCCATGGATAATCTCTTTACCGGCAGACGCCTGGTAAATACGATGCGAAAATTCATTTACAGGGTGGCCACGGTGACAGTCTTTTGAGGGGGAGGGGGTTTCGGGAGGTTTGAGCCACTGTCGAATCCCCATGGAATACTGAGAATGCCAGATGATGATTTGAGTGGACTTATACCTGTTTGTCATAGTAACATTGGGAATAGGGGAGGATGGCAAGTGGAAAAGGGTTTGTCTTTACCAGATGCTGACTCATTCCACAGAACATCCAATGTTTTGTATACATCTAAGCATATTTGAAATTAGACACCATAGCAAAAGTTGGAGGGCAAATTGGCACTCTGGTTTTATTGTCTCGCCTGTGTCGTGGAAACGAGACATATGGACATCACTATTCTGTCGCCGTCATTGGCGGTGGCAGTGGCGACATCGCCAACAATTTGGTGTACTTTCAACAGCTTTCCACAGCTTTTAGCTATGACCACCAAACTCATACCACGGGTACATCACCTGAAGATACTGATTAAGTTTGAATATTGGCGAAATTTGACAAGGTTGAAGGTCAAAATATTAGCGAACTTTCCCTGATAAGCATGATACTCGCAATATTGCGGTGTACTCTCAATAAGTTTCCACAACTTAAAGCTATGCCCACCAAACTCACACCACGGGTACATCACCTAAAGATGCTGATCAGGTTTAATATTAGTGAAGTCTAACAAGGTCAAAGGTCCAAAGGTCAATGAACTTACATTGAAAAACAATATACTCAAATATTGCATTGTGCAGGCGAGACATCATTTGGTGTTTGCCTTGTTTGTTTAAATCCTACAGGAATTTTGCAGCAGAAATTACCATTGGCACCCTTGAAATTCCCCGCATATCTTACAATGGAGAAAGATTAAATGTAAATAGTTTTAATTCGTCTTATCTGTGCAGAACAAAATTAACAAAAATATGCCAATTTGAGAGAGAGAGAGAAAGAGAGACAGGAACTTTACTCTTCTAAAATGTTGCCAATTTTAGAATCAGTAATAAGCCAGTGATTAAAAAGATGCTTTTAAAAATTGTGAAATCAAAACAAACAATTATCAGAACAACAAAGGATTCAGTGAAGTTGGGTTTTTTTTTTTGCACTATACCTTGTGAAACACAGATAAGAAACAGGAAAATGAAAGTGAAAAATAAAAATCTGCATGAAAACACATGAAGAGTAAAATGATAATAAAAAAAAAAATGGCATCAAACCACAAAATGTGGTTTCTTAGTCTTGATGGGGGATACAAGTAATGTTACTTAGGGGGAAATGTACCATTTCTCTGCATATACCCAGTGTGGTGTGTGCACATAGCTGTGGACATTTAAGTATTTTCCTCTAATATTTGTTGACTGCTTTTAAGAAATATTGCAAACTTAGACTCATTGCTCAGAGAGAAAAAAACCCTCACTCCAGCTTATACTGTAATGTCAGATTTGATTCATATTTCACTGATGCCATTAGGAGGCTCTGTACATTTAGGAGTGCCTTGAATAATGTCTGACTTATGAATACACTTTGTTCACAGCACACTGTGAAGATGACCAACATATAATTTCATATTGTCTTAATTATACTATTATTATGAAATGAAGTTGTGGACTCCTGCTGAAAAGCATGACCATTTCTTCAATTCATTTTGTGGATTCATTAGATTAGACACAAGAGTTTTTCACATTAGAGGTCCATCATCATAGCTGCAGACCTGTATCAAAATGCATTAATTATAATATTTTCAATGACACAGTAATTTACTACTTCATGCAGAATAACATGTGTATGCAAAAAAAATACAGTGTTGTTGTAGTTCAGCATGTATATATGTTGATATTAGATATGCTCTACTACAATGCAACTCAATCTAGACATATGCATATAATCGGATTAGCCTTGACAATGGTAACTGAAATTGTCATAGTTGTAGTCAATGGTTTTAATTTCAAGCACTATTGAAACTGCTGTAAAACACACACACACACACACACACGAAAGTGTAGCATGAAAGAAAACAACGAGAACGGCACAAATGGAAATTCAGAGTTATGTCTAGAATGATTAACTTGCAGAGTATGGTTGTGATGGGAAGGCAAAGTGAAGTCAAACTGAAGTAGAAAATCAGAAACAAACAAACAAACAAAGGAAATGTTTTGGTCATGTAATAGTGATAAAAAATGCCAACACAGCCACCGCAGTTTGATACTGTTTTGACTGACTGATATTCTGTGTGTGTATGTAATCCGTGATTTGATTTTTGAAATCTCATTTTCAACTGGATTTCTCGTGATACATCCATCCCTATCTTACACTGGTGTACACAGAGCACCATGCACCTCCTGAATAATTCAACCTTCACTTCAGTCAATGGACCTGCTAGATGTAAAATTTATGTATGCATATAATTCTTGCTGAAGAGAGCTCCACTGATGAGTTGTGATTTGCGACCTAATGCTAGTAGCAAAATTGTGTTATCCAAGAGGAAAAAGGGTAGGACTTAAGATGGGTTTCCAACAGCCCTCTCTCTAGGCCTTTTGGGATCAGCATGATGGAAATCCAAGTTTGAGTGGGTTTTTTCCATTGTCTATTCTCATCAGCCCAAAGAAAATTAGCTTGAAATTTTATTTTGAGCTATTTTGCCAAAGCACTGCTTCAAAAAATTGCTCGCACAATTGATCTTGCAATTTGCAGGCTGCAGCCAAATGCAGATCACACACATTAGGCATGATGGGATATACATTGTAACAGGTTAGTGTCTTTAAAACGCTATTTCCAAAATTTCCCCCCGAGTCCAGAGAAATTTTCTCAATCAGATCTGTCAAATTATAGCATACTAATTTGAGTTCACATTATCAAGTATCACGCTATTTCATGATCGGGTTAATTTCCAAAATCAGAAATAGCACGATAGTTTCAAACATTGGGCTGATGTGAAAAGGCCTACTATGTCTTGCCTCCTTGCTGGTGGCTATAGACAGTACTCATTGGGTCGCCCTCTTCTCACTGCTCTTGTAAATATCGCAGCAAGGAGGCCTTTGACAAAGGCCAATGTAAGGGATGTCATCTTTTTGGTGATACTAGGGAGCTTTAGATTTGCGGCGCGGACGTTTGAGACGACAAATGCGTTGGACGTTCTCCTCTCTCCCTGCATCGTGCTGAAAAGTAGCTTTAGAGTACACGGAGACACAACCTGAAAAAAATAAAATTTTGCCCCCATATGATCGGTGCATCAAGTAGCTCTGTACGTTGTGAATTGAGCGGACGTAGAAATAGCCCAAAAAGCGTCGTGAAAACTCAGACGACGCAAGCTATAAATAGATCGAGTGTGATAAGCAATTTTGCGCATGATCAGAACAGGTTTTTCCCCCTCTGAACATCTCCGTCGCGAAAATCTAAAAGCTCCCTATTGCTACAGGAGTGACAACTGTGCTCTCTTGTAAAGATTTTCTGCAAAATCATAATATTTCAGATCTTTGTTCTGAAGTGAGAAAAAAAAGCATTATATACTTATAGACATTATGTATTCATATATAATGAAATAAGCATTTTCAAAAAGCATCTCCTAGAGATTCTGTAATTGGATGTGTAGAGAACCTGTATGATTTGATATTTGTAATTGTTTGCGTCAGAAAGGAGAAACTTGAGCATGTGGACCTTTAACAGAGAGATACGGTGACCGATATTTAATCAAATTGCACTGTAGAAATATACGGGGGCTGTCAGCATCTGAAATGTGATTATGATTACCATGGATGTGTGCCAAAGCCCCCCCCCCCCCCTCCACTTTCTCTTCTCTATCTGGCCATGTTGGCTATGAGTAATAATTCTGAAAGGTTCACTCAGAGATTTTTTTTTGGAAAAAGAAAGGAAAGTCATAATGAAAATGTAAACAGCCAGTTTCCGCCATTTGTATCTCGTACTTGTAGTTGTCTAGTGGGAACTTCCTCGTGCATAACTTTTGTGTTATTATCTTGAGTATGGCTTCATTGTCAAAAGACCTGTACAACACATCACTAGGTCTGCAGAGACTCCAACCCAAAGCACCTTCTGATCTGGAGATTCTCCCGCCTGAAACCCCTAGCAAACGGGAGACTCCAAGTTGATGTGTGCGAAGCGCAAAGTTCCTAGGGTTCTAGATGCTCTCTGGTGCTATCTAAGGCTTATTTTTTTCAACATAAAATAGCAATAAGTAAGAAATCCTTTCCAACGGGAGACACAGAGCCAGGGCGGGAGAAATTAAATCTCAAACGGGAGAACGGGAGATTTTGCAAAAATGGGTTTTCGGCGGGAGATCTCCCGTCGAAAACGGGAGAGTTGGAGTCTCTGGGTTTGTACATGGCCTGCCACCACACATGGTTACTGTGATGAAGCCACAGACATTAAAAACAAAGACAACTGCAAAATAAGATGATTCAGTACAACAACAACAAAAATGGATTAGCACAAAAAGAAAAGAAAAAATCATGAATTTGACCTTTGTGCCAGAATAATTTTTTTTAAAAATCTTTAGCTACATCCTGTTTTTATATCAAAGTCCAATAAAATTTGCACTCTTTTCCTTTTTTTTTTATAAGATATGTGGTTACAGGGTCTTTTAATTGACCTATTGTTGTTAAAGGCTATGCCTGTCCTATGCACTTACCTTTGCCTCTTTCATCCTGACAGATTCCTGTATTCATCTTCTGCAAGAAAGATTCTTTAAATCTGAGAACTGCACATGCCTAAATACTGACTATAGCATGATGGTGTGCACCCTTGTTAGGGCGTAGAGAACTATGGGATTAAAAACAAAATTGAGCTTTAAAAAAAAAGAATTGAGCTGGACCAAACTTTGTATTGCAATATGAATCATGCCTTAGTTTGTGAGTTTTGTGTCCAGACACAAGAGTTCCTTCTTCTTTTTTTTTTTTGCATTCAGATTCCTGGAATTTTTGAATTTTTTTTTTTTTTTTTTGGTGAGGATGTGTTCTCAAATTGTGTACAACCTCCGCATCCTCTCCCTCCCCCCCCCCCCCAAAAAAAAAAAAAATCCTCAAAACAAACTTCAGTGCACGTTGAATTATTTCCATGCCTTTTCTTTTGTCAAAGTTTCTGCTATTTTCAACTTTTTCTAAGGATTCTAAGGATTTTCTCAGAATTCTAACAAGCATAGAAAAGTCACTGTGTGGCTACAATGTCATATTTGATGTGTTTGAGCAATTTTTCCATTGGGAATACAGTTCTGAAAGTTTTGCAACAAAGGTGAGCTCTCCAGGTTGAAACACATCAGAGAGATAGACAGTAATTCTTGCTTGGTATCAATCGTGCTTGACTGCTTGGCTGGAATGCCAAGTTTGCATCATCACATCCTCACCATCACAAGTGCTCAAAAGTCACATAACCAATCAATGATTAACATTTTTTGGTGAAATTTAGCTGTAAGTGTGATATGGTCAGCTGTTCCTTTTATCAGCTCACCTGAGCTATTTTGACTGTTCAGCAGCTGTCGTGTGTAAACTGGTGGCCAGATTTCATCCAAACTTAGCAAGAATCATCGATAGGGAAGGAAATCTTAGTTTACACAAATGTGGTGGAACCCTTAGGAGGTTCCTAGGGTGGGGTCCAAATATGCAAAATTTACTAGAGCTCATTTTTTTTTTTTACATTTTCATCTTCTTCTTGAAAAGAAGTCATTTGAATTTGACCAAACTTGGCAGAATATTTAATGGATGGCAGGAGATCATAGTTTGTACAAATGATGATAGTCCCCCTCCTTTCTCTCTGTCTCTCTATTTCTCTCTCTCTCTCTCTCTCTCTCTCTCTCTCTCTCTCTCTATCTGAGGAATCCTGGGGAAGGAGCCCAAATATCCCAACTGAGCAAATTTTCATTATTTTTGACATCTTTATCTTGAAAACTGGTGCAGGGTAATGATCAACCTTTGTAGGAATAATCAATGGGAAGGGGATTATAGGTATAGTACAAATTGTGATGATGCCCCCAGGGGCCCCTATGGTGGCGTCCAATTATTCAATATTAGAAGGGTGTTGCCAAAGGGGCCTGCAGTAAGCCCTAAAGCTCAAGATTAATTAAAATAGTTTGCCTCATCTGAAGTGAAGTACACTGCTGAAGTGAGCATGTGACCTGCAGGTCTTCAAAGTGATGTGGATGTGAGGGTACAATTTGTTGATATTTTTTACTATCTTATTAGAGCATAAAATATTTTATTGAGTGTATGATACAAGGGAATTCGCTGTTGCACACAGAAATTTTTTAACTTTATTTTTTCATATTCAACATAGCAGTCAGTCAAAGAGAGGGGAGAAGATGCAAACCAGCATAGACTTACAGAAAAAAAAAAGTATCAACAATTTACTGCACCTTTTAATTTTGAATAATTGGACACTACCATAGGGAGCCCCTGGGGGTACCATCACTATCGTAAAAGTGATAGTTTTGGCCTTGTAGAAATTTTTGTGGATTTGATGTAAAAAGATGATATCAAAAATAGAATGAATTTCTCTTTTTTTTGGGGGGGGGGGAGGGGGGACTGTTTTATCAAACACTATTCTGTGTTTTGATTTTGCAGGATCTAAACCAACTTGAAAAGCATCTTAGCAGGCTGAGCACACACACACACACAAATACTTGACCGAAATTTATTTTTATAGTACAGTACACAGTGTGTCATTCATTTTGACTATTTTCCTGTGCTCTGTGAGTAAGTGGGCAACTTGCAAGTCATTAAACCTTCTAGCAGGACTGTAGGAATCTTAGGAAAACCACTCAAGTCATTATGGCATTTTTCAGGTGCCTGAGGCGTTCAATCTAAATACATTTTTTGTTTGTCCATACTCTCAACAGGACATTTTCATTACTAGATTATTCAAACAAGACATCACATTCATTAATTACATTGTTGCCCCTTCACTCATTGTGTCTTGCTACTTGAGGCCACCTGGGTAGCCATTAATGGCAGGCCATGGGTGGTATGTCTTGCTAGAATTAAAGGGGAGTTTGACCAAAATGTATGTGTGTTTACTGAATGCAGAAATAGTGAAATGCATCAGTGAAGTTTGAAGAAACTGGGACAAAGATTTTTTGTTCTTTTAAAAACTTTTGTGGATGAGTTTACATGCCATCATGGCTTGATTTTTTTGTTCTTGTTGTTGAAAAGTTCATATGTCTACAACATGTTACTAATATAGTGTTGATGGTAATATTGTTCCCTATGCCTTCTTAGGAAGATATTAACCCGTTGAGGATGGACTGATTTTGCTACAACACGCATTTCCCATAGACACCTGCCCGAGTATACTTGGGACTTGTCCTCAACGGGTTGAAGTCAAGTGCCTTTTAATCATGTGAGAAAAACTTTTGTAATATGTTCTACTGATATTTCTGCTTTCAATGAATTTGCATATTATTATTTGGGGCATATTTCCCTTTAACCCATTGTCCCTATTGGAACTGTAATGTCATGGTATAAAATCTTTTGAAAAATCATCACTCATTGATCTCCCCGGTAAAGGATAAAGGGAGGGCTGCCCCTGTGAACTAAAATATCAAACTATTTGTGACAATATCTGTATGCCATGTATTACCAGGTTTACTTTAATATTTATTTCTTTTTCTCTCCTAATGTTTGTGCTTGATGCTGTACTTTGTTGTGATAAAAAATGACAGCATTGCCAAGTTGTTATTTTTTAGAATTTTCCATTAAATCTAATGGAGGTTCTTTCCAGCTTTGTTTCTTATTGTTTCTCTCAGTAAACATGAAAAAATGTTAAAAGTGATAATTTTCTTGTTCATGCAGTTATCCCATTTGTCCAAGATGATTTTGTCTTCATATTTTATGCCAACATCTCGAAATTGTTGCTGCAATTTTACTGTGTTTGTCAAGAGCAAAGGATATGCTCAGTTACTAATACATACAGGTACAAAGGTAACAGTGTATACTGACACTTCATAGCACTGCTTGTAAATGTTATATCGGTGGTGGTATTAGCCAAACAAAATTATTGAGGGCCACTTTTCCTGTCAAATCAGGTAGATCAGAAATAAAATAGATATAATGAGACTCGAGAAATGTGACAAGACTATTTTACTGCAATAGACTGAATCTAACCCACTTGGTATTCCCCTACTGGTTTAGAATTATCTCTAATTTGCTTGAAATGTAATAAAGATGGCCCTTGATGTCAATAGAGTGAAATAATTGTGACATGACTCACAGCAGCCATTATTTTGTGCATGTGTGTGTGTGAAAAATTGGAATGAGATAAGTGCATTTACAGGCTTCAGTTCAGTTCCAACGTCATGTTCAGTTTGTGTGTCAATCCACAAGGCTGTAGCCTCAGATTGGGTGTTATTATAACTGTGAATTACTTAAATCTAATTCCATTATTGGGAATCAGTGTGTGGGTTTTGTGAACAAGGAAAGTACTCTCTGTTGAACATGAAATCTTGAAAAAGCTAAAATTTGCAATGAATAAAGACGTATCTCTATCCCTCTTCTCTTTTAAGGGGCTTGACGTGTGAAGCAGAAGAAACTGCGGAAGAGCTTTCTGTAGTAACGTACGTGCCTAATTCAATTAGCACTAGGCATTAGTGACTGTTTATTAGATTACTTTAGGTTGATAAATTTAATATAATGCTGTGTCAATCTCCTTGCTTGGCATCAAAATTTTACTGCTTTTCTGTTTCATGCAACAGTGGAAGTGATATAGTGACAATTAATTTTCTTTCCTTCCCTGACTCATTTAACAATAAGCAAAAACTGCTTTTTGTGAAAGGTTTTCTTAAAGAAACAGATCACTGTACTGCATGAAATGGATTGAGGAGAAACAAACGTCTCAAACAAGAAGTGGGAAGTAATCCTGATTGGATGAAGGAAGATCTGTTGCTTTGGGAAGTTGTGAATCTTAAGTGAAACCTGTGCTCCAAATAATGGTACTGATAAATCAGTGTAATTATTAAAATATAATAATAATAATAATAGTAGTGGCTACTTGTATAGCGCACAGGTCCACTTTTCAGTGCTCATGGTGCTTCAAAAATGAAAAAAATATCATATATTTACATGCATTTACATATTCAAACATTTTAACAACGAAGAAAATGGTAAACAAAAGCAAATATATACCAAATAAAGAATACAACATATATCAATTAAAAATACAATATTGATCCAATATTAATGACATACAGCAATTACAGTCCTCAGTATGAAAGCAACAGATAAGTTTTAAGTTTGGATTTGAATGACTCTGTAGATGACAGTTCCCTTAACTGAAGAGGTAACTAATTATATGTATATAACTTATGTATTGTGCCAAAACATTTATCTTGGGGCTCCAACAACTGGTTTGCTGCTGTATAGATTAGGGGTGGGAATGGGATGGTAACTCATTTTTTTGATTTATGGAAGAACTATGTCATTTTTTTTCTCACACCTGTAAACAAATTCATGAATGATCTCTAAGTTGAAATTCACTGTTCTGTATGAAGAATCTGTACTTTTGAAGTTGAATAATTCTTTTGTTGAGGACCTAAAGAAATCATTCTTGCTTAAAGTAGGTGAGGGATGTGTCAACCTTTTCATTGTGACAGTTCAATAACTCATTTCGAGAAGAAAATCGAAGCAAACCAAAAATGAAATATTCATATCAGCAGAATGAAGTAAGATGCAAGTGCTATTTTCCTCCTGTCATGGATAACATAATTATAAAAGCTCTCAATTGCTTTCCATTCTTTGTCTCCCTTTAAAATGATTAAAGTATGTACAGTGTTTTTCACTTGATGATCATCCTGAAGACACTTATTCCTGCATAGCTACTGGCTAAAACCTACATTATTGCTTTGCTTTGCAACTTCCTAAAACATGGACAGCATGCAAATCTCATTTTTACCTGCTTGTTATTTTGGGATGTCTAGAAGAAAGATGGCAATTCAATGATATATGTACATATGTATGTATTCATATATGTGTGTATATACATGTTTATATACTTTTTTATAACATACCTTTTTTCTTCATATATCATTAAAGCATGTGAACACATATTCCTGCCCATAGGCAGGTAAGAGACCGGTTTACTAATGATATGCACAATGACGTCAACCCCAAGCAACCCTAGTGATTGTAACTATATCGGGCAAGCGAAATAAGCGCGGACGCGCAAGCCACATTGTTTTTGCATTCACGTGTGTATTGTCTACGATCGTTACTCACTGCGGATAATCGACAACTTTTGTTTCGTATAATCTTGCTTTGTGATGGCGTCAGCTTCAAGTTCTAGCCAAAGTTCGAGCAAGCCATGGAAGAATTGAACAGTTAAGGAATTAACTGAGTATTTGAGGGATAGAGGTGTGAGCACAAGCAGCTACAACAAGGAGAAACTCATCCATCTTGCAACTGCCATAGCTGATTTGGATTTACTCATCGATCCCGACCTCTCCCGGATGGACACCGGCCGGTCACTGCAGGAGAATCTCGCTCGGGTAGACTGCTCGTTCTCCGATCCTACCAAGCTCGCCGGGTTTACATCCAACTTCGAGAGTATTCCAGATTTTGGACTCTTTGACGTGTTCAACTACCTGATCATCAATCGGGCTGACTATGACCGGAAAAAGCTAAAGAGATACAAGTCATTTGAGGACTACGGTCTTTTCGCGGATGGGAATGTTTCAAGCCTGAAGTTCAATGAGGTTTCGGACATGAGCCCTGTTTGTGTTTTCCTTGGTGAGGTTAGGCCGACGCAAAAGGACTGGACATACCTCAACAAACCAACGTACCAGACCTGGGTCGTGATGAATTAGTCAACGCGGGAAATAAATGTTGCCTACTGGGAATGTCAGGGAGGGTAGGTCTATCATTGTTTTTGTTTTTAGGTCTATGCTACGTCTAGATCTACTCTAGATCTAGTCTATCTAGGGCTAGGTCCCTAACTGTTATTGTTAATAGAAAAATGGGTCAAAATCGTCATTCTATTTCATGAAGTCTAATCAGTCTGAGTCTTACTTTAAAAAATCCTTTGAAAATATCGACTATGAGAGATTCGTTGTCTACACTCCGATCCCCCCCCCCAAAAAAAAAAAATGTTCTGAGAGGTTTAGATTTTACAATCATTCATAATGCTTAAAATCATTGAAGTATGAAGTGAAAATGAATTTTCAGAAACTACAGAAGACAAAATTGAAACCAAAATTCAACAAAATCGAAACTATAGTCCAGATTGTGTTTGATCACAGCAGAATTTTCCCTCATCTAAGGTTGGGAATTGATTTAGAGCCACACAAAATGCCAGGAGGTAAAGTCCAAGTTGATGCATCGCACACATGTACACAACATACACGTAAGTCTACATGTGGGAACGTGTCGGGAACGGCTGCAGCAGCCGACGTTGCAGGCTCGTATCCTATGTTTGCCCGAGGTTGTGGCCGTGTGCAAAATTAAAGATCTGTGCATATATTAGTAAACTGGTCTATTACAAGGAAATATATTGTACAAGTTACAAGACTACATAAACATTTGTAAATGAAGACAATACATCTTAACCCATACTGGGCCATCTACGGGATATTCCGTAGTTCGTCCGATCGCCGCAGGGGCCATATATGGAACTTCCCGTAGTGAAAGAAATGACATATAAACGACGTCATTCCAAAGTTCTTTCACCTTCTATCCTTTGACAACATATCCTAGAATGCTTTGCTACACTGTGTGCGGTAGTTAAAGAAGGATTTGTCAGTCGAACCCCAACAATATCGTAAAAATCATCGAAAAAAATGTGTGTTTACATGGAATAACGCGAATAACCACGAAGCATCAGTGTGTGCTATCTACAGCTGTAAGGAATGCTCAATTCTGGATTTTCTGCCGCAGGTTTTGAGGAGGTTTGGACACTTGCCGGGCAATGATTTGACTGTGATAATAGTCCCACATGTACATCCTCATGTATGTACAACAACTGTATAATTCAGTCGAAACTGAAAAGCTGTAGAAGTGAATCTATCGTGACGAGTTTCGCTTCAACAAACTATAGGATGCACACATTATACTATCAATTTCCCGTGCACTCGCAATGGCTTCATCGTCATAAACATAAACATAAATCTGCAATTATTGTATCAATGGTCATGATATTTATATGTCCAGAAAGCTGACACTCTGATCATTAAAATGGTGATTTTTCATTTCTGGTACTGGATGTGTAAAATTACAACATTTGCTACTTTTAATCCATAAATGAAAGCAAACTAACAAACTCATTTCGTAATTTTTGGATGACTGTACTTCACTTCTGCTGAGTACTATGACTCACTGTGAATTGAATGGCAGCATGTCATGTACCATTTTAAGCAGAATTTTATCTTCTTTCAAATGACATATAACTTGTCTAGGCCTATGTTTTTTCAATGCTTGCTAATGAAGAGTGATTGTATGGAGAGTTGTCTGCCTGTCGGCGCGTGTGCGCAAACGTTGCTAGGCCACTGCGGTGTTTGTTTACACAAGTGCTTTGGCGCAATATGGGTTAATTATCTGTCTCAGAGAAAAAAAAATAATACCATACAGTCATTGCTTATGATAAATTGGTATAAAAACAATTCTGCACACTCATCCAATTACATAAAACTTCCAAAATACATTGTACACTATGAATACAATAACTCATTAAACCCACTAAGAATGTTCTACTCAATGTTATGCAAAGATAGCTACATTATATAGATATGTATTTAAATGTGCATGTCATTTATTTTCGGAAAAGAGGGAGAAAACGAGGGGGAGAAATGCTCATTTCTGCCTTGAGTGCTATTATTACATGACCTTCAATGTCTGCTTGAATGGAATGATGTGATATGGCTGAGGGTGTAGAGGGAATGATGATCATAGGTAGATATTGATGTAATCTATGTATGCACTCTCATGACTACGAACTGCATGACATAAATTAAGGGGAGGGTATTAGAAAAAATAGGCCGTGACAGCAGGAAAGTTACAAGTCAGGATTTTGAAAAATAAAGAGTTGGTAGTGTCATGTGCAATATGCTGTGTTGCAAAAGTGTGATTGGATTCTTTAGTTTTAGAGGTGATTGTATGAAAGTGTCAGAATGTTTTATTTATCATCACAGTATTATCAAGTATTTGTAGATTAGAATATCATGCATGTTTGGAGGGGTGAGGATTGGTATGGTGATTGACTTCAGTTGTTTGGTAAAAGATGCTGCTGATAGGTTGGCCTTTCTTTGAAGTTATCACCAAGTTTTCTACCAGAGATGGCATCAGTCAAGTGTCTGATTTTTTTGCTAGACTGTGCTCACGGTACCCCTTCGGTCATATTGGCAACATAACTTATATTCAATCTCAACAGCATTTAGGAGGCATGGTGAGCCTGCCTGAGAGAAATATTCATTAAGTGTATGATAAGGTGTTCCAGTAGTTTTCTACTACTGTATTAAAGATCTTATTGCATGCTCCAAGCTGTGTCCCTTCACCTTCCATCATAAAGGGATCTACTCAATACTTCATGTGCCCTGATACTTATCTATAAACTCACCAAGCTTTTTTTTTTCTCTCTCTCTCTCCCATTAGCATTGAGTTATTCCCTCTCCTTCCCCTTTTTGTTAAAGCAGAAATTTATAGAGAATCTAGAAATATGACAAGTTTGATATCTACGGAAAGCTAAGAAGCTAGTTAACAAAACTGGATATCTTTTAGACGATGTAACTTTACCCCCAAACTGTTTTTGAGATTGAAAAAACACCCAATTTCCATGACCACGTAGCTCCGTTCGCTATAAGAAACATCAGATTTGAGCGATGTCACCTAATGTGTATGAGCTGATTTGCCGTACGGCTATATGAGACCCGCTCTGGCAAAACCCGAAACTTCTCGGCAAATGTGATTTCGCGCTACAGCCCGAAAAAGGTCAAAAAATGACCTACCTCAGGGACCAAATTGACATTTTGGTATCACGTTGTAGGGGAAATTTTCTAGTTTCTGATTGATATCAACATATCGAAATACAACCTACAAAAAGTGGAATTTTTAAGAGAAAAGTGGGATGTCAATCTCAAATGTTGGCCAAAATCTTACATCTAAAGATCAAATCACCTTCGCTTACGGCGAAAATGACTGTTCTTTTGGAGATCGTGTCTTAGATATTCTGCATTGAACCCTGACACATTTGGTACCTACAGAAAGCTCTACCTCTGCTTATTCCAAATATGGTCATGACATGATGTCATGTTACTCAATTTCATTCATAAATTCGTCTGAAACATGCGTAAGTTTATGCAAATCGTCTCCCAGATGCGTAAACAGCCTTGTTGCTTACCAAAACATGTGATCGAAATACGCATTCACGATTGGTCAACTGCGCCGAGGACCCCCTTGTTTACAAGCAACCTACGTGTTATACTAATGGGGATCGCTGCAGCAGCGGTGCATGCTTGCATACAACACGAGTATCGTGACTGCTGCTCAGCACGGAAATGTTGCAGTTTCCCCGCTTTGTTAGACTGTTTTTTTAGCAAGTTGAGGTAGAAATTAGAATTTAAACCAACACACAAGAGAAAAAGAAGGTCACATTTATCTAACAAACCTTCATCATGCCATTTTGAAGAAGAATCAAGCTGAAATCACGGCATCAAGGAATACCTCTTCACTGCCGATTCTGCTGGTACTGTTGTGCGTACACCTGATCACGGCAATCGTGAATCTTGAGCTGATTACGGTAGGTTTTGTGCTTTTTAAACGTCGTATTTCCGTAAATTTATGGGTGTAAAATGATTTCCAATCAATTACAGCTCTTTGACTTAGTTATCATCCTTCATGAGTATGTAAGATTACCTCAGCTATACGCAGTTCCCCCACAATGATCGATTTGTTGTGTCAATAATAACAGCAAATTGTGGCTGTACGAAGGAACAGCTGATCACGGCAATCGTGAATCTTGAGCTGACGATAGGTTTTGTGCTTTTAAAACTTTGTTTTTCCATAAATTTATGGGTGTAAAATATGATTCCAATGAACACAAACAAACAATTTCACGACGTGAATAGATAGTTTTGGCGGACAATTTATTCTAGATTGACAACAAATTACACACCAATTTCCTGAAAAGTGCAGACAGTTTGCCTATAGATACGTAAATCTCACTGGGTTGCATACACACATGGTGACGTCACAGATTTGGCACTTTTCGTAGCCGCATCGAACTCTTTCCAGTGCTCAAATTTGGTACAAATAAAGATTCTTATATTCAAAGCAGAGACAACTTTATTGCATGATTTATATCAGAAATTAATCAAAATATCATTAAATGATGGAAAACAGTCAATTTATAAGATATTATTTCCTATAAATTTCTTCTTTAACTTAAGTTAGATAGCCCACTCAGGCATAGCAGTGCTATGGTGCAACAGAATGCATCCATAACACTAGGGGGATTAGAGAGATTAGGTAATCACTATTCAGTGACCATGAGTTTCAAGACAATCTTTGTACAAGTGAGCAAAGTTGACACTCTGAAGGATGTGTGGAACTAGGGCATGAAGCTCAGTAATGGTCAATTTATAACATAATAGCATGTACAACAAAACCCCTCCCATGCTGTTTGGTGTGTCTGTCCAGCTGTGCAAGAAAGGACGAATGTATTCTCAATGTTAAAAACCTGTAATAAAGAAGCATTCACAGCACTAGGGCTGCCTATTCATTTTATGGCCCACTGAAACCTGCAGTGTAATGGGACAAAGAAGAGCTGCTTGTCTGGAGCAGAAATGCTCAACCAAATGCTCTTGTGTATTCCTTCAGTCCAGCATCTGTTATGTTTATTTCATTGAGTATTGTGCACTCTGTTCAAACTGCTGACATAATCTGTTTTTTGTTTGTTTGGTTTTTTTTTTTTTAATATCAAGAGTAGATTTGAACCAATCTTAATATTGGGACAGATCTTCAGGTGCAGAGGATGTCAATTAGTTTTTTAAAATGGGACATTTTACCCTCAGGGGGATTATAATTGTAGTGCCTGTGTGACAGAGAAAAAAAAAATCATAATGATTCTTTTCTTTGTGGCCAAATTTTATAGATACGGAGTTTGTTTGGAGTGAAAGTTTCTCATTGCGAAGAGAATGGGAGTTTTTCATGAATGGTCCAATTGAGGCAGCTACAGGGGTACTGTGGGGGTAGGGTTTTGTGCGAGGGGGTTGGGGATGTAGGTGGTCTTAGAGCTGCAAGATTTGATAAATTCTAGATTGTCTGCATAATTTGAACAATACTGGTAGATTCATTCCTATCCTAGCAGCAGCCATCAAGAGGGAAAAAATGGTTACAGCACCTCTTAAAGGGATCGTATAGTTTTGGTTGAGACCTAATTTCGGGTTTCTGACATTTTTTGGTGAGATAATGAAAAACCTCTTATGAAATATTAAAGAACATGTAATTTCATGAGGAATTTAACGTTTATTTGATGAAAATTGGTTTTGAAATGGCCGAGATATCCAATACAGAGCGATTCTAATAAGTGTGGGACCCACACTTTTTTATGATTGCTTTGTTTTACTTTGTTTTTGGATGTTTCAGTCATGCCAAACCCGATTTTCATCAAATAAACTTTGAATTCCTCTTAAAATGTTATGCTCTGTACTATTTCATAAGTGTTTTTTTGGTATCTCGCAAAAAGTTAAAAGCCCAATTCTCATCCCCACCAATACTGTACTTTCCCTTTAAAATGCAAGATGGCATTGAGAGCATGTGTGAGTATTTAGGGGGTCTTTTTGTATACACTCATCGGCTTAGTATCGTATGCGCCTTTATCCAATACAGCAGTGCTTTATAACTGCTAGGAATATAGTGATGGTCATGGCAGAGGATGGTCTAATTTTTATTGTGGGGGAAGGCATTGGGGAAGTTTTGGCAGGGTAATGGGCACTAATGGAAATATCCATCAATCTATCTATCAACATCTACATGTATCTATCTATCTACATACCAATCTATATGATAATGCAACTCAGATATGTATCTTTTCTCTATTCTGACATGGTGCTTGGTTTCCAGGAATGTGTATGATTATCAAAATTTGTTGACTGTATAACCTGTGCAATGGGGATAATATTCATTCTCATGTGCCACAGATGTTATCACACACTAACACCAGACTGATGAAGTCACATATTCAGCTCTATTGGTTTTACATTTTTGTCTTCTAGCTGTTGTGTTTTGTTTCTGTTTATTTTCCCCAGGATCAGCATCTCAAAAAGTGTGATGGTTTACTTGTGATAGTAGAGCCCCGTTTTAACAGAGCTTCTCAAGCTGGAGTTACTGCAACAATGTTTGGGTTAAGTCAGGGAATTTTTTTTTTTTTTTTTACCCTACCTGTTAAAAAAGTTCCAGCAAAATGCTGCTCAGACATTGTTGCGGTAACTTTTTCTTTTTGGTAGTGTAATCTCCTGCTGCTTTATTATCTGAGCTGAGGAATTTGTTCTCGGTAAGGTCTGCTAAAATGGGGCTTGAGAGATGTTAGTCTTCTCAGAACAAGACTTCAAAGAGCCTCTGATATTTCATGCATTATAGTCGCCGATGGTGACGGTAGAGTTCATGTAGGGGTGAATGCGTAGAACGTTTAAGCAATGGTGTAAAGGAGTTTGGCTCAGCTTGGAGAGGCAATGTGCGGTGTTAATTGGAGTTATTAGTCTGAAAGTATGCTAAGATAATCACCCCTTTCACCAGTGCATGACTGTGCAGTTAGCTGTTTTCAAACTGTGTCGTTAGCCCAAAGTTCATTTCATGGCATGGATAATTAATCCAATCTTAATGAAGTTTGGAGGGAGAGAAAGAGGCACGGATAGATAGAAGCCGGTGTGCCCTCAGACCGAAGAGCAATTAGGAGGAAATATGTATAGCACTAGCTGTCTCGTCATCTTACATCCCTTTGCTAATAAGTGGAGGTATGGTTGTCCATTTTGACCCTGATAGCATGGCAAAAGAGAATAGACAAAAGAAAGAGAAAATGACCGTGGAAGAGAGAGAGAGAGGGAGGGGGGGAGGGAAGAGAGAGAGAGAGAAAGAGAAAGGAAGTGGGGTGGGGTGGAAAAACCATTTGTTAGAAAATTGGAGCCTATTTAGGGTGGCCCACATTATAATGTTGTCAGTAAGCCTAGTGGAACGAGGAAATAATGGGCTAGGGCATATCAACTTCATTGGTGTTCCTAAGCGTGTCCTGTTGTCAATTGTGTGCTTGTGTGTGGGTGTAGTTCTTGTGTGTTTATTTTCTTCCTTTCTTTTTTTTTTCCTGCTGTTGATACGGTCCCATGCCCAGCCTGTGCTGTACTGTGTGCAGGAAGCTTTAATACTGAGGCTATATGGCATGCAAGAAGTATGGAATGCTGTAAAAGTGTGGAGGAATTGGGCTGGGAACAGGTATCTCACAGGGTCTTCTCAAGATAAGAGATTCATTTGAGTTACAGAGTAAGTCTTTCTCTTCTCTCTGTATATGTTCACAGAGAAGTTGATCTCTCCCTGGTAGTATGGTATATATATATATACCACTAAAAATACACATGTACGTGTATATATAGGTGTGTGTGTGTGTGTGTGTGTGTGTGTATGCACATATTTTTTGAAGAATATTATGTGGCTTTGGAAACTTGCATCTGGGATATTCACCCGTCTTCCTGTAAAAAGGAAAAACGTATGATCTTGAATCATACATACTCTGTGTGACAGTTGTATTGTGTGTCTGTAGAATCACTAATAGTTGTCAAATTAGCTGTAGTAATATATGATGGGTGTGGTGGTTACTGTTCACAATAGCTGTGCTGTGGTAGATGGAGTAGGAGATATTAATAAGAAATTTTCAGTAGTTAGAGTGGTATAAACCATTATTCCAGTACAGGCCAAGTATGGTAAAATGTATTGAAATTTTTAGTTTAGTAAAATATGATAGTAGTGAAAGTAATAAACAAAAGAACATCTTTTGGGTATTATGAGCATTTTTGGATAAGATAGGTTGCGTTCAAGCACTCTTCTAAAGCAAAACGAACTGTACTGAACCTGCGCCAGAGGAGCCCTCGAACACTGAGCCAAAAGTGGACCGCTTCCCGATGTGCTCCAAAAGGGAATCAAAAGTTTGCATGTGATAAATGCACGCAACATCCATTCATGCCGCAATGCAAAGAGTTCATTCTCTTTGTTTGGGACACAAGTGGTTTAAGCATGCCAGATGAATGACCATCTTGCAACAAAATGCTTGACCCCCTCAAAAATAACGAAATGAGGTACGCTTTCTCCACAGAGCGCCTGAATGCTCCAAATCTGGCACAGTACGGTATGGTTCGCTTTGGTGTGGTTCACTTTGGTTCACTAGTGAGCACTCAAACGCACCCTTAATGTCAAGTTAAAAAAAAATAAGAAGTCAAGAGGTATTGTAGTTGACTAATGTGGTTTTAGTAGTACAAGAAGTTAACCAGTGTGGTATTAGTAGTATTAGTAGTAGGTTTTTGTTGTACTTGCCAGTTTAGATGCAGGGAAAGCAGTAGCTTTTTTGCTGTTAATAAAGTGCTTATCAAAAGAGATACATGTAAGTAGTCATTAATTGTTTTGATTTTGCTATGTTCGACAACCCCCAATTTTGATACTATTGAGCCATACTTTGACCTACAGAAATACAATAGATCAGCCCTTTGTCTGTATGGGAATTTGTAATGCAGTGATTAAACCTTGGCACACCACCAATTTGCATCAGCTTCGACATGCCGTTTTAAAAGTAAACACGGCACAAATGGCAACAACATGTTGAGTGGGGCAGATTG
Source organism: Diadema setosum (assembly GCF_964275005.1). Classification (NCBI taxonomy): domain Eukaryota; kingdom Metazoa; phylum Echinodermata; class Echinoidea; order Diadematoida; family Diadematidae; genus Diadema; species Diadema setosum. The sequence continues at coordinate 13,450,203 of NC_092698.1, forward strand.
TTATGATGGCCACATGTAATCGCAGCTCCATCAAGGGTAACCTGGCTTCTGTGGCAGAAAGCTAATTATTTGATGTCGCCCAGCAGTAATGCCCCAGCATGCTAGCAATGCACTCATGCTTGTGCTCGTTGTGTTGATACATTGGAAAATATCCCAGCAAAGTTTTGTGCATTATCTTACGATGTAGAGTTATACCTCTCCAGTCTGTCACATTATTCATTGGTCAGATGAATATCTGTCAGTCATGAGAATTTGCCATTCTTTAATTTCCCCTGCACAGGCAGAACATTATGGGATATTCTCCCTTGGGGTGACATTTTTATGACATTAACCCGTGGAGGACGGTTTGATTTTGCTACAACACACATTTGCCATAGACGCTTGCCCGAGTATACTCGGGACTCATCCTCAACGGGTTAAAAACAAATGTTTGACATCAAAGGATGGAAGTATATTTTAAGCAGAACCTATCTAGGAATGCTGGGCATAATATAAATGACACTACACTGTGCCACAGAGTTTGTAGTGATGCCACAAAATGGCCATCATAGGGAATTCAAGCTCAAGGTATATATCACAATCTGATTTATCACAAAGAGATAAGAATTACAGAAGTTATGAAATTGTGAACTTTCGCTAATTTTGGCAAAACAATTCTCGGACTGTTGATATTTGATATGATGCTTATGACTGAGCTGATGAGAGATGTCTTCACCTCACAATTTTCCATTGCTTGTTTACAAAAAATTGACAAAAATTCTTTTTTTTTTTTTTACAACAAAAGTGTAAAAAGGATAACATCATTCTGGCTGAATAACTTCAGAATAATGATCAATCAGATATGTTAGGATGTTAGAATTAGGCATCAGTGAATTTCAACCCCCCCCCCAAAAAAAAAAAAAAAAAAAAAAAAAAAAAAACCTGGAAATTTCAAGATATTGTGTGCAAATTATATGGCAAGATGTGAGGGGATGACATCATCACCTCACTCATTTGCATATTCATACTGACTATTCGAGAAGCATTTTGTTACAATTAGTGGAACTTCACAATTTCATAACTTCCTTAGTCTGTATCCAATTTTGATCAAATTTTCACTGATGTGCTTATATAATCTTACACTTTACTCATCAGACTGGCTGGAAATCCCCAGTTAGTATACAGAGTTTAAACCTCAGGGTCTGGAATGCTATTTAATGGACTTATGGCGTATTTCAAAACGCCCTTTGAATGGCATTTCAAAATGGTATTTCTAAACGCATTCGAAAACATGGTTGTATTTAAACCTCGAAAATGCTTTAAATGCATTTAGGATCATGGTTCTGCCTCAGAATTTTTTTTTTTTTTTTTTTAGATAAACACACCCCTTGATAACCTCCCTCAATAGGCGTAGTTTATATGTATAGTCTCCGGACATGGAACATTCCTGACAGTTTTTAGAACCCTCTGGATTGAACATCATGTTTGTTTTCTACCTCACCAGTCATCATCTAGGTTGTACACCGTTTTGAGACCTGGAGAACATTGATTAGTGCTTTTTGATCAGGAGGATTGGTGTGATGTATTTTTGGTTTTCTATCTCCTGTGCCTATAATGGCTAATTACCACATTGGCCGGCTGCAGTTGGTTTCAATCATATTGTGTAGTCCCGACTTCCCATTAAAGGGACTGTACAGTACTGGTTGAGGTGGAGATTCATGATTTGAACATTCCGAAGTGAGATAATGAGAAACCTCTTATGAAATATGAAAGAGCATGTAATTTAATGAGGATTCAACCTTTATTTGATGAAAATTGCATGGTTTTCAAATGGCTGAGATATCCAAAAAGTAATAATAACAAAAGGCGACAGGCCATGCCTTTTATTAGGATCTCTTTGTTTCACCTTGTTTTTGGATATCTCAGCCATTTCAAAACCGATTTTCATCAAATAAACTTTTGATACCCCTTAGAATTGCATGCTCTTTGGTATCTCATAGAGTGGTTTTTGAATATCTCGCAAAACGTAAGCTTAATCTTCACCTCAACCAGAACTGTACACACCCTTTAAATTCTTTGACATGCAATCTTCAGGGTAGGAATTTACATGAGCATTGTACAGCAACAGGAATAAGGGTTTTCCTTGCAATGAATATTACCAGTCAAGACTACCAAAGTGTGTATTAATGTGTGTATGTATATAAATGTTTGTATCTTTGTATTTTTTTGTGTTCAATCTCAACAGCTATGCCAGTAAGTAGGATGAAATGTCAGAAATGTGAAAGATATATTCAGTGTACAAATTATTACACATAAGGAATGGGATTAAAAAGATTTGTTTTTCATGTGCCGTTCATATAAGCCATGCAGGGCAAATGATGGATGGATGAGGGTTTAAAAACACACAACAACAACAAAAACTACTTTTTTGGTCTGTCTGTTTGTTTGTTTGTTTGTTGTTTTTTAATTTTATGTATCATATGTCATACTGTGAGAGTGAATAGGTTTTTTTTGTCTATACATAAGAATGAATGATTCATGCGTCTCATCGCAAAAATAGATCTTCAAAACCTTTTAATAATGGATGCAGGTTATAATGGGACTATAATTTAGGATTAAATTGTAAAGCTGTGGGAGATGTTTGTCTCATTGTTGAAATGAATTGCAGACCACTGTGTAATGAGCTTTTTTATGGTTCTGAGAGTCCACATGTGACTACAAAAGAAATTTGGTGACGTATAGGGATTAGGGTATTAATTTCTTTCAATCCATGGTGGAGGTAATGAACAAGTGACACATACAAAATATGCAATGAATACCCCTGTCATATTTGTTTGAATAAATCATAGCTTTGATGTATGTGGTTGAAATGAATAATTACTGATATCAGATATGATGATTCACGTGCAGCATTTTTCTTGCACCAAATATCTGTTTTAGAAAACATTCAAAGGCACAGACTTCTCAAATGTGTGTGTGTGACAGAGAAGGAGAATTTGGTATCTCCAAAAATACAGATGAGCATGCAAAGAATATTTTCTCCCGATTTGGTGATTATGATATTATTAATTGAAATCATTAATTTGTTGTCATTAGAGCTCCAAGTTTGATGCAAACCCCCACATGACAGATGCCATATCTGATATTATATCTGTAAATGTTTCAGAAGAAGAGAGGCTTTCCTTATTCGTGGCCAACTGAAAATTTTAGCTTTGACTCTTCCTGTAGAGAGCCCGTCTCATCTTGTCTCATGTCTAATATCTCATGTTGCTTGTTTTCTTGGAAGCAAAAATTTCAAGTGCCGCATTCTAGAAAAGCAACCAGTAACTAGGACTGGGTGACAAGTTACTCATGGCCACTGTGCCAGTGATACACTACACTGCTCCATTAGGACTTCTTTGTCCCTTCCCTTTGTCTCTTATGACGTTCAAGGAAGTCATCATTGTCTGTGATTATTCTGTGTATATTTGATGTGTCGCAACGCTACACCCCAGACCATCGGTCACATCATGCCAAAATCACCTCCCCAAGATTGTCCCATCACGCTGGGAGTCATCCTCCCCGTCACCAGTATTTCCAACTGCTGCCTCTTGCACTGGCCCATTTATGCAAACAATGAGATCAGCCGGGCCGAGATGGTTTATTTTTGCATTGCCCCTCCTACCGAGATCTCACAAATGTCTCTGCGAATTACATGTACCGCAACGTCATGCCAAAATATGGAACATTTATGATTGATATTGTCCTCTAACTCTCTCACTCTCTTTCCATTCTCTTGCTCTGCAGATCCGCATGATTGACCTGGATTCCTTGATTCGCCTGACCATTACTACGAGAGCCTGTGGTTCCCCCTGCTGGATCGTCCCAATGCTGAATCGCAGCTGAAGTGAGGCACAGCACGTGAACAAATTTTGACCGTGAAGAGAGAGAGAGGAGAAGGAAAAAAAAAAGGGGAGAAAAAGTTCCTATGTGCGAAGGATCATGGTGACAGGCTACTTGTAGACAAGTCATGCGTATGTTCCGCTAGAGAGGAAGACTAAGCGAGTAGGGAAAGTGTGAGAAAAGCTCGCGGAATACATAATCACAATTTCATATGGCTGGGAGACTTGTCGCTGGAGCTGCATAGTGTTTTTTTGTTTTGTTTTTTGTTTTTGGCAACCTCCCCCCCCCCCCTGGATTTGGGAGACGCGGAAATATCGTAATTTATCGTGCCTCTGTCGGGATTTGTCCCCCCCTTGACTGCTGCAAGCGCCCTCCCGCTTGTGACCACGGAGACGGATGAGCAATGGCAATGATTTGGGACAAGCTGAGCCCAAATGAATTTGAGATTCTCTTGGACTATGTGAGCTGTAAGTACCAAATTCATTTCCATTTTCAGTTTTTCAGTTTTTTTCTTTGCTACATTGCAGTAGTGAGGGAAATGAACAACTGTCAAGGAATATTCTTCATGTTCAATTTGGAGTGTGTGTGTGTGTGTGTGTGTGTGTGTGTGTTTTTCTTTCTGTTTTTCAACCCATTTTCTCTTTCCTAATAGTCAACTCATATTTTTGATGGTGATATGTAGATAACTTTCATACTTTTTCCACAAAGTGTATTGATGTCTCTGGCTGTTTCTTTCCACACACACACACACACACACACACACACTCTCTCTCTCTCTCCCTCTCCATCTCTCAAAAGTGTCTTTTGCATCCTTTTTGCTGTCTTATGCAACATCCCTTCAGAAGTCCTGACTAACCGGTTTAACCGAAACGTCTACCCGATTATCTGATAAATAAAACATGCATCAGAACTGTTTGTTCACTTTATATGTCAATTAAGCAGTGTGCCCATTTAAACGGTACCCAGTTAAGCTGAAACTACTGTAATCCTCTTCTCTTTCACATTGGTATTTATTCTCCGAGACACATTATGTACACACACACACACATTAATACACACATATAGAAATCATCTATATATACCTCACAATTAATTTTTCTGATAGTGCAATTTCTTTCTCTACTCCCTAATAACCTTCTTTTTTTTTTAACCCATTAGCAACTGAAATGCACACAACCACCCGTCTTATTACTCCCTAAAATGCCTGAAACCGCCCGTCCGTTTTTTGTTGTTGATAGTTCTATACTTGACCATTTTTTGTATTCATATGGAATATCTAATTACGTAAATTGGAAGAGGTCAAAGGTCAACAAAAGTATGTCAGAATTATTTCTGTGACACACCATTCTCTCGATAAAGTATTGATAGGCTTTCAAATTAACATAACTTGTGATAGACAAAAATGAACATGCAGAGAGCTATTTTACATCATTTAGAAAGTTGTTGAAATGAGAGCAATGTTGCTGTACCTTCCAGGGAACCATCTAGGTCATTATGTACAGAATCTTTAGCAGTTGCTAAAGGGTTAACATGTTATCTTATTCTCCTCTTCTCCCCCCCCCCCCCCCCCCCCCCCCCCCCCCCCGTCCTCTTCCCTAGACTTTGTGTAGCTCACTTTGGAAGAGCTGTACTGGTGAATGTAAAGCTGGATATGACATGTTCAGTCATACCTTTTAGGTAGTCCTTTACCAGGGGGATGGATATCTCGTCAGCGGTCATCCCAACCGTCGTATATCCCGATTTTCAGTCAAATTTTTGACTTGGAGATTCTTAGTCATTTCTATAGTGGACATTCCGTTAATACACATTTTGATGCAATTTTGGTGTGATTATCACTTTTATAGAGTCTTGTCAGCAATGTTTCATTTTGTTTATTTCCCCATAGGCCCGCGTGTTAAAAAACAGTGATATGCCATCCTTTACTATACAGTATATACTATGATTTGGATGAGCGCAAACACAATGGGCATAGTCAATCAAACTGTTGTATACATGGTAAATGACAATAGTCGTTGCTAACCGAAAAAACATATGTGTAGCTCTGTTGTGATTTCTCGCATAATTCCTAATGAACATTACAAGTGGACGAAAACATCCCATGTTTGGGTAAGAATTAAAGTCTGGCGTATTACAAAAATAATTGGGAATGGAATTGTCTCGAAATATCATTCTTACGCGAACATTGCATATATATAACAGTTCGGATGACCACCGACAGTATGTGAGAGAAAAAGCTACATGACAGTGCATGCTATGAACCACTCTATCCATTTTTCCTTTATCCAGAACTTGCAAATATGGATTAATAGATGTCTGTAAAGGAATATGTATGCAAGAATACATTAATATGTGCGTGTGTGTGTGTAAGAGAGATTGCTATAATGAAAGAGAGAGTGAACCAAGGCTATATATGTATGTATTTATTATAGATTAAAAATGAAATATTTTGTTTCATGGCAATGCCTGTTGGAACCTTCATTCATTTGTGAGGTTCATAGAGGGAGAGTGCCTGTTTGAACCATCAGACTCTTGTCATTTGCTTGATAGATGGTGCATCACCATACCAAATTGGTGCTGATGGCTCATGTAGCATTCGTTGCCTTATAGTGTATGTGTGTATGTGTGTGTGTGTGTGTGTGTGTGTGTGTGTGTGTGTGTACGTGTTTTTGTTTTTATGACTATCTTTTAATATCTTAATGTGATACTGTACATGGATATTGAATGTGTGTGGTGTGACCTTGTATGTCATCAGTAAATTGGGTGCACAGTGTGCTTCACCGAACATCCTGTCTGTACTTTAAAGCTAATGGAAAACAGAAAACAAAAAACTAAAAAAAAAAGTAGTGCACTACCAGCTTGATGAGTTTAATCCATTGAAAGATTTGAGCTCTGCTTGTTGCGGCTGTCTTTGCAAGTGCTTCTTACAATTTGCAATATTGTTTTTGTGTTTGCAATACATGCTACAAACTTGGCAAGGTCACCAGACAACTCTTTTATTGTTTATTTGTTTATTGTTGTTGTTTTTCAGTTATGGTCATATTCTGAAAGAAAATGTAATCAGCATAAGTAGAATATACATGTCTCATCAAAATCAGATTTTCCTTCAAACCACTGAAGGCAGCTATAGAAAAGGAAAATTTTAGGAAAATTGATTTTGACAATGTGAGATTGGAAAGCAGAGAATGGCAAAGTGAAAAAAAAAATCATCATTTAACATAGAATGTAGAGAGTAGCACTTTTCTACATATCAGATTTCAAAGGCTTAGATATTGACAGAAAGGAAAGGGATAGTTTTTCCAGTTTTGTAAATATCCCCAAGGTAACCCTTTTTGACCCAAATGTGGGCATTGTGATCATTTACCTTTAGTGCCACATTTTGTGGGGTATTGAATGCATTGTCACTTGAAGAAGGTGATATCATGATCCTCTCACTGAAACGAAGCAAATGATGTGCACACCAGGCATGGTGGGTAAATAATTTTCCACACATGTCATATGTGGAAACAGGAAATTATGCCCATATGCAAAAGAAAGGTAACAGGAAACATTTCAAGATTAAAAACAGTCATATTTTACCATAAAAAAGAATAGAAAAGAGAAACTTTACTGTCATCTCAGAGCAATGATTACTATTTTGAATGGTATATCAAATGGTGTGTTAGTTGCTTATTGGATATTAGACTATGTCTGCCACCTATTGCATGCTGCACAAGCTGTCTATTGAATGCTATGTTAGCAGTCCATTGCATGCTGAAATGAAATTATAATCTGACATGAAAGGGGCTGTGACCTTTGCAATATTTTTTTTTTTTTGCTAGTTCTCATTTCACTCACTTTTTCTCTCGTCAGTTACTTTAACAGTCAAGACCACTTTAAGTTCAGAGTGGCTTTACTTATTTAAGTGTAGCGTTGTACGTCAGGCTTCCTATTGTATACTTGCAATCTCATAGTGAAAACAAGGTGTCAGATATATTCATGCTTGTCTTGCTGTGAATCTATTTCTTGTATTCAGAGACATGTCCACAGTCCAACATATACCCAAATGTATATTCATCAAAAGTGCCTATGGCATTTTGACTTCAAAAAAAAAAAAAAAAATCAGGAGATGATGACTTCGAGTAAGCATGCATTTGCACTGTATGATTACCACATGAAGTTTTTCATCCAGGAAAAATTGATTCTAATTACATGAAAATACGACTTTCATAGTTTTGTATATTTTGTATGTTTTACTGTTTTCATTTTTTTTTTTTTTTTTTTTTGAGAAGGGGGAGGGAGTGGGGATTGCATGCATTGTGTGTGCCTTTCTGTTCCTTTTATGGCTTGTCACAATATTCTAGGCAGGAGTGAATGTGATACATGTGCCATATATGTTACAATTTGGGCCTCTTGGAGTATTTGGTGAAAACCGTGTCGTGCGAATCAGAAGACCACTCACTTAATACCAGAACACCCTCCCGCTACAGCTTGCATGTATTCGCAAGCAGGATCCAGCTCGAATTAGCAGGAGCTCCAGTTACCCATGTGGTGTATTATTTCATCATCTTTTTCAAGTCTTCAATGGCCATTTACACATTATGTACATGCATGCATCAGACATGCAGCAGACACACATACACACTTGTATGCCCACTTCAGTTAGAACATTTTAAGTGCTCTGTTTTGATAGGCAAGAATATTCACACAGTTTCAAGCATGGAGTGTGATTCTGTTCCTCTTCTGTTGTTTCTTGCTTCATTATAGATTAGATTTCAAGGCACGCGGTCCCATATCGATTCATTGGATGGGCAGAAGTTTTGTTATGAGAGTGTCATGTAAGAAGTGGGCAGAAGTTAAGATTAAGGCCCAAAAAGCAACAACGAAAAAACCAGTGTATTATTTCTTGTTTTTCACATCTGTTAATATCTGCTATGATAAAAAAAAATCCTTGCAGAAACTCAGAAAAATGTAAAGAAAATACTTTTGAAGATGACTGGTATTTCAAAGTCTTTGGTTTATTGGTGTTTTGCTTGCATACTTTGTCATTTCAGAACAGAACATACAGAATCGTTGGAATTTCATTTCAGACAGCTCATGCCTCCATGGGATAAATCTTACAAAAGATAATTGTATGGGTGAGAAGTGTAGATAAAAAGCAACAACTCTGTAAGACAAAGGGTGTATTACAAAACTTGTAGTGTGAGAGTGTTTGTGGGGGTTTTGTTCATAAGTATGTTACTGTTTGAACTGTACCACTGATCTCTATATTGTCAAAACAACTCCATTCAGACCTAGTGACCCTACATTCCACTTCCACCACACCTTATCCCAAGATAATCATTCTATAAGAATAGATGAAACTTTGAGACAAGGGGAGCAGGGTAGAGACAGTTGTGTGTTCAATTCTCATTGAGCATTGAGTATTGTATTGTATTTAGGAATGAAAAACATGCTTTCAGCTAAAAAAGCTTTTTTTTTTCATCAACTCAGTACAAGTTACATATAAAAGGTTTACAAAGTTAATACAAAAATAATAGACATGAAGATGAAGATAATGCAGTTTTATAACGAAGAACAGCTACATTGATATGTTAAAACAAAAAGAAAAGGAAAAGAAAAGAAACAGCAGTTGTACATAATGTGTGACAAAAAAAAATATAAAAAAAAAGAATCCCGACTGAATCCCATTTTCTTTGCTCATTTTTCCACCAAAAAAATGTTGACAGGAGCATCATAATGACATATTAGTTACAAAAACACACACACATACACACAAACACTGAGCCCCCCCCCCCTTAAAAAAAAAAAGGAAAAAAAATCTGTGGTAATTTTGATTGCTTTGCTCAAACAAAAGTGTATGCTTGCAAAATAGTCACATTATGGATAAGTAAACTAAAATGGTAAAGGATAAATGTGCAATATGTCTGCCAAGACATCAATGTTATTCTCTGTTTTCAGATTTTCTGGAAGTGTGTTGAATAATTTGATAGCTGTAAAGAACTATTCAAATAATGATTGAAGTTTTCCCAGATTCAGAATACATTTAAATGCAAATCATAGGCATTTTCCTTTAATGATATCCTGGAACAAAGACATTCTGGAGCAACTTGATGTATTAATTTAAAAGTCAAAATTAAAACATTTCTATACTTTAACTGTTCAAGAATCAATAAATAATGTATCCTTTATTTTCTCCTGTTATGCCTAATATCAACCTTAGGTTTGAAGTTTATTCATCTGAGTGGAAATTGGGTTTAATCAGATGATATTACAATTATCAAAATGAGATTGAATAATAGTATCATACAATATAACTGTGGTGTTTTGATTGATAAACGGTCATGCCCATCTGAGTACATTGACATTTCTTCACATTTTAGCCTTCACACTTCCAATTTGAGGTAACTATGATAAATGTTTGTCTAGAATTACATCCACAAATTTGAATTCATCTGTTAGAGGCATTTTAGCTTACAACCACTAATGTGTATATTCATATTCTGAAATATGAAACATTACTTTTTTCTGTGGCAACTATTATTTTGCTAATCTCATTTTGTAAACATGTTGTATGTTGTAATCTCATTCTGTAAACAGTCAGCAATGGTTAGTATGGGCTGCTGGAGGAAAGACTTGAATCGTGTAAATGCACAGTGAGCTTTGTCAGTGAGAGAGGAAAGAGAGGCTCTGAAAAGTGATGTAATTTCAGCTGTGTAGAGGGAAAATAGAGAGCCATCGATTCTTCACGGATGCCGTTAGCAGAAAGCGGAGTCTTCCCAGTGCCCACTGCTCACTTCCAAGCATTGCGCAGTCTGTCGCGGTTAGCACGGACCCGGTGCTGGAGAGGTTAAGCGGGTTTTGCGGATCTCCACTCCCAGCGTTAAAAGTTTGCACAGTTGCCTGGCCTTGGGTGACATTGAGCACGTTTGCCGACAGAGACTCATGAATGTGGATTAGTACCAGGCATCATTCTCTGCTTTGATCACCGATCCTCTCGCTCATTTCTGTCAATTTGCTCTTCTCTTACTTTCTCTCACCTCTTTACTTCATTCTGGCCGTAAAGCTCCAACTATTTCTCTCTCTCTCTTCCTGAGATGTGTACCGGTATGTGTGCATATAGATGTATGCTTACATTGACCCTTACTCTCCTACATGCAAGTGCATAGCTCTCATTCTGAGCTTTCTTCTTATTCTTTGTTTTATTTCACACAGTTTTCACCTTCATTCGCTCTCTCTCTCTTCCTATCGCTTGCTCTGCATCTTTTTCTCTATATATCTTCCTTTCTCTTTTTTCCTATCTTCTGCTTCATTCTGTCCGTCTGTCTATTTTGATACTGGTAGAGAGAGAGAGAGAGAGAGAGAGAGAGAGAGAGAGTGTGTGTGTGTGTGTGTGTGTGTGTGTGTGTGTGTGTATGTGTGCATGCTGTACTGTTATTTTCACTAGGAGTGAATGACCTGCAGGTTGTCAGATGAAATGCAGTCCCTGATAGCAGTCATGACGGAGTCAACCACCAATGGGACTTAGTGGCCAGGATGCTGGGAAATGAAAAACGGCTTCACTTGGGTGGAATCCATCCCATTTGTTTTTTTCTCGTTGTTGATTTTTTTTTCTTGTGTCAACCTATGAAACTCCCATCTGCCAGGCATTAGATGGTGTACTGTAAAACCCTGGGCCAGAAATGATGCATTGTGCATTGGCCATAGGGGGATTTTACTCAAATACCCCCTTGTGTCTCTTCAGTATTGATATGCATGTATGTATGTATGTATGTATGTATATATATATATATATATATATATATATATATATATATATATATATATATATATATATGTACACACACACACACAGACACACACAGACAGACACACACACACTCACACACACACATGTATATGCTGTACTACCTTTGGTTATATTTCATATTCATCCCCCAAGTATTAAAATGAATGTAGTGTATTCAGCTGCTTGCTTCAATATGATCATCTTTTACATTAATCATTGGACAAATAAAGCGACTGTACCACTCCCATTTTACTAGTATATAGTTGCATGCACACACACACACACACACACAAAGTTTTAGCAGCCAGGTAGAAAGTCGCTCCAAAGTTAAGATATGGATAAATAAAGCAGAACAATGGGAAGTAGACGGCATGGTGAGAAATTTGCAAGCAAGAAACATTCTGAAACATGAAAAGGAAAAGCAAACTCTTTCCTCTCTCAAACATGAATGCATGAAGGGGACCTGGTCTGTCAAGTATTAAAATTTGCAGGACAGTGTATTTGTATGTATTTATCATATCTCCAGAGCAGGGGATTAAGAAACCCCCAGCTATCAAGGAGATAAGAAAACAAAGTATTTACCTTTCCATCAATTCATGGGAGAAAAAACATCAACATGTCATTGCTTTATTTTCCCCACTCTATATCTTTCCATCAATCAATTCACTATAAAGTTGAATTCAAAAAAAATTGTGGCATTAAATTGTGGTGACTTGCCACTGGCATTCAATTCGTATAGTGTGGACAAGAGCTTCCACATGCACTTCTTGCAAAATTTGCAAAATTAGAATGCATGTGAAAATTTCTGGTTTTACAGTGCACAGTTTAAATCATTTAGAGCCGTTTTTGAAAATGTCATTTGCATTTTATACCAATAAGGATACTGGTGGCAGTGACAGGCTCTAAAACCAACCTCCTATGCAATTGAGTTATTGAGATGTCAAAGCATTACTCATTGATGCCAGAAATCATGCCTTTTTTTTTTTTTTTTTTACATTGCCATCCTTTTTGTCGCTGCCCACCCCACCCCAAACGTCTGTCTCTTTTCGATCAGGACAAGCATTAGGCAAACAGAACTGTAACACGTTTTGAGCAGGAAGGCAAACAGTTATTTTAAAGTGGTTTCCCTTCCTTCATACACTGTGTGAGCATAATATGCTTTGATATAGATGAATGCCACAGACTGAAAAAAGTCAAGGTTATTGCATTGGCTTTTTTTTTTTCCAAGGAGACCATGTCAGGGCATGACTAGCCACAAATCTGACTTGGAAAGCTAATGAAAGGGGCAGGGGAGGGGTGAATTTGCCATAGCAATTAGGATGGTATTGCTTTCAGCAGTTTATCAAGTTCTCAGAATTATGCAAAAAAACGCTGTGCATTTTTAGGGATGTTAGTTGGGAATTTATGACCAGTACTATCCTTATTTTTCCATTTTCTGCTGGTACTGAGCAAAAGTGCAAATGATCCCCATCTGTTCCTATATTTTTATTTGTGCTTGGAGAATATTTAGAACTAGCACTAGAAAACACCAAGAGTAAGTATTTTTAAGCATCAGTATTATGCATATACACTGTATATATAGTCCCTGACTTGTGACTATTGATTCACAGTGAGGGAACTTGTACTGGTAGCAAATGCCATCAGGAACTAATTTATGCAAAAATGAGGCTACATTAGTTTACTTTAGATGCTGTGGTGAGAAAGAAGGCATAAAAACAATGCATGATACGAAATCAACTTTTCTTGTGGTCTAGAAAAAGAAAAGAGTTGTTAAATGAATTAAAACTTTTGAGATGCCAAACTAATGTTCATTTATCTGTGATCAGTTATCAATTAATTTTCAAATCCATTCATTCACTCTCCAAAGTCCTTAGATTAGTAATCATAAGATTATGGTAAGGGACCAATACAAATTTAGATTGAGAAAAAGATTCTAAATCCATCAGATGGAGATTTTCAATTTGATTTTGGATTCGTCCCTCATCTCAATCTGACAAATTTAGAGAGCATCCATTCATTATTTCATTGTTTCATTCATCTAAATATTTACTTATTGTCTGTTTATCTTGTTCACTTATTTATCTCATCATTCATTTATTGAAGGAAGGGGTAATGTTTACGCCATGAATGTCTTCTCACTGCTAATAGGGAAAAAGAGTAAATTTGTGACACAAATAGTTTTTAAAGATACAAGTTCATTTCCAGTTGCCAAATGAATCGAGCTACTCTTGAAATGTAGAGGACAAAAATCTGAAGGAAAATGAATCAGGTGTGAGTTGTGCCACATCATTGCGACGTGGATCGTGAAGATGATACGCCCAGTGGGGAGGAAAGTGGTAATTCAATCACCGAATGAATAATGCACAATTTGCAAAGAATTACCAGACAAGGCAATCAACAAGGACATCAATGATTGAGATTGAGGCAGAAAAAAAGAAGAAGAACAGTGAGAGAGGTAGGGAAGATGGAATTGCTGTTCTTAATGAAAAAAGAACCCAAAAGCTGTTTGTCATCACAACTGCAGATGCTGTACATGTAATGGGGCAATGATGGTTGCTTGATCGCTTCATTTTCTGGCTGCAGTGACTGTTGGCGTTCTCCTGATATAACTGTAAAAACTCAAACAGTGGCAGCGCTATTTAATATCCAGGCGCACAGCGCTACCTCTATGTGATCATACACAAAAAGACATTGAGCACTTTCTCTATCTCCAAATTACCATGATTTTGTAGGTTTTCTCAGCAGCTGTTACATTTTGGGGAAAAGGTAATAAGCTCTGAAAATGCATTTTCATTTTGAAGTGACAATGTTCTAGTCATGATAAAAAGGGAAAATTTAGATGCTATTACAGCTTATAATCATTGTTATTATTATTATTATTATTATTATTATTATTATTATTATTATTATTATTATTATCATTATTATTATCATTATTATTATCATTATCATTATTATTATTATCATCATTATTATTTATCGTCAGCAGAGAACCAGAAGGGCACTATCACATTCTCAGATTTGAGCAAATATAGAAATAAAACTTAAATTTTTTTTTTTTCGTGAAATAAAAACTCTATATAATCAAAAGTGCTTTAATAGATTTAAGTATTGTTCTAAATGTTGGATAAAATAGTGACCTTTAGTTTTGATTTTTAGCATTTTACTGAAAATGACAATAATTGATATTGACACCATAATGTAGAGAAGATCAAGCTCTACAACACGATACCAAAAACTCAATACCCCCAAAATTGCGATAGTGACCGTCTGGTTCTCAGGTGACAATACGCTGTGCCTGTGTCTGTTGCACAGTAATTCCGCATTACTTTGTAAATGCACAAGTCGACACCGAAAGTGTAAACCCGCTTGACCTCTGTGTGTTGCGTATGGGTGCGTAAGATCAGCTTACAGACCTGACTGCTAGCGACAAAATCTTTACATTTACATACGATATAGGGAAAATTGATACTCATTTGAATCCCATTTCCCTTAACCCTTAGATTACCATTTTCTTTTACACATTTGGATGCCACACGGTGAGAGGCTGGCTTGCTGCAGTCAAAACTTTGCACAATCTGGCCGTAAAAGCTATTGGCCTCCATTTTTTTTTTTTTTTTTCAAAATGGCAGTCTTCTTGTGACCAGCTTCTGGTCTTCATGAAATGGGGCAAACTGTGTGTCTTTTGCATGTTCCAAATCTTGAAATTGGAAGGTTCTTCATTAGGACATTGTTATTAGATAATATTTTCAGGGTTTTATGATGGCAGACTGTTAGAGTGATTGTTAAGCCAACAAAGAAGATACGGTAATGTGAAGTCTCTGAAACAAAATGTGAAAGCTGCGATTGATGGAATGTCACAAGAAGAAAAGCAGATTCAAAATGTGACATGTAATGTGAATAGACAATACGTTGTCTTGGGCTTTACCTGGATATATTGATTCAGAATAAGTGGCGTGAAGAACAGAAGAGTGAGAGAGAGATATATAGAAAGAGAAAGCAAAAAGGGGAAAAATAGGAAGTGACAAGAACAAGTAATCATTGTTGGCAAGTTTCGAGGAGAAAGAAAGAGAAAAAGAGAAACCTAGGGGAAATTGCATAAAGTGCTATCTTTATGAGATGTTGACTTACTGCATTGTACCATCAAATAACACTGGATTCAAGGGAAAACGTGACAAATGTGTGGTCACATATATACAAGCATTTTAGCAACTTAATTGCTTTTGCCTTTGGGTGAAGTACTAGTAGTTGTGTGTCTGGACAGGAATGCTCATCTTGAAATGTCATTTTCAAAATCTTCCCATTAATGAGAATTAATAGAGGCAACCAACAACTTGAGTAATCTATTCTAAATGTGCACTGCACCCTAAGAATTGATAGTAGATTAACTTTGAGTGGCTGCTTTGTATTTTGTACACTTGAACAAAACAAGTGTAAGAGAATTTCTTTCCGTAAGTTGAGAAACCCCCCCCCCCCAAAAAAAAAAAAAAAAAAAAAATCAAGGATACACATTTCAAGTGCACTTTCAAGTGTAAGTCACTATGCTCACAGTGCAGGAAGAGTTGTGGGATGCCTTTAACATATTGTATAAGATTGAATAAAAAAAAAGGAATGTGGAAAGAGGACCATGCTATCAAGGAGAGGAGCAGATATGAATTTTGGCATATCCCAGCGAGTGATGTTTTCTTTTCTCACGCCTGGAGAGCCCTGGAGTAGTTTCTTGGAAAGGGCCTCGGGGAAAAAGAGAGGATGAGGGCATAAAAACAGTAAAAGGGTGCTGCTTTCCCATGTGAGTCTATCATGTCTTTTTTTTTTGTTGGCATTATCATGACCCTTTCCACTTGCTGTGTTCTCTGTCAGTGTGTTTGTGTGAGTATGTGTATGTAAATCATATATTTTATACTATATATATATATATATAATATATGATATTTTCTGGTTTGTTTGCTACAACACGTATTTCCCATTGACACCTGCCCGAGTATACTCGGGACTCGTCATCAATGGGTTAATCTACTTGGTGGGATGACAATATACAATTGAAGGGGTCGGTGCAATATAGTGCTAGCCCACACTTCTGTCAAAATTGAATTACATGCATTTTCATAATCCTTATCCTTCACTCTAACCTCCGTGAAAATATCATATTTGAATTCAACCAATAAGATGGTAAAAAATGCATGCATTCATGTTTTATCAATGTACAATGTATGGACTTTCCAAACATTCAACAGCGATTATCTCAAAATGAACATTGTGTGGGTTAGCACTATATTGCACCGACCCCTTCAATTATTCATCATAATGAATTTCATGCAGTGCTCTGGTGTTGGTTATGGATTACAGCCTGCACTCACACTGAGCCATGTTCATTTACACACCCATCTGTCAATGTCAAGAGTATGACTGGTTTTGATCAATTCCAATTATTGTTCTATTGTTTTATTGCCCCTCATACAATTTTGACTACATTGTATCCATAAATGGGTCCAGTGTCTGGTAATGCAAGGGTGGATATAATTATTTGTGTGATTATTTCTTTCTATTGAGTGAGACAAAATTTTGGTGCTTTAAATTTTACAGACTTCCAGCATCATTTCATACGTTCATATTGATGAAATTCAGTAAACAAAATACTGGCAGATTTTTATTTTTTTGCTGGTATTCACATAGCAAAATATTCTACATAAGACACACTTATACATGCACACATTTGATATACTGACTTATCTAGTAGCACTAAAATGATGTCTGCCTCAATTTTCAGCAACAGTTTCTAGTTTGTATTTTCAATGCTTGGGACTATTGGCTACCAAGGTCTTCTCCAAAGGGCTTCTTTTGTAACGAAAGAAATCAAGTAAAATGCACAACTCACAATAGAGGGCAGAATAGAGAAAATGACTGTCAGGAGCAATGCGTGAAATATTTTGCCAGTGCCTGCCAACTGCTAGCACAATTTCATCTAAGCCTCTTCCAAATCCCCAAGTCGGCAGGCATACATACTGTATATATCCTCTCCATTTAGAGAGAATTGCTGCTTACTTCCCACAGTATGACAGCATGACAACTTAAATCCTGACAGAGAAACAGGGATCTCTGTAATGATCAATTTCAGATGTCTTTTTTTTTTAACCTTTCTGTCTTTTTGTTATCCCTTCTGCAAGGGGGGGTGATATGTAGATTGTAGATTTTCTGTGCTCTGGTGGAGCACAGCTACAGTGGAATGAGGTTGTGAGCTTTGCAAACTGGAGATCCTCGATGGTTGGAGATTAAGGAAATTGGTTTGCGTCATTAGGTGGATTTGAAATTAGTATGAGTACTTGTATGAGTGTATGTCTTCCTATGTCTGTAAGTGGATGTATATTTATGAAAATGGATGTTTATGTGCATTTTTATATGTCTGTCTGTTTGTTGTGTGTTTTCATTCATGTATTTCCAAGTTGATTATGCATGGTGTCCATCAGCATTAATATTGCATGTGAATTATAGACTTTTTACCTTTTCTACAGAGAAGCAGATGTGTGTTCTTGCCTTTAAATGGAAGATCGCATATACTTTTTTTCTAAGAACTATTTTCTGTGCTCATTGATAAACATAATTTTTGTGCCTATCCTATGAAGTGACACCAGAGGCATTGTTTTCAGGTTGTCCATCCATCTGTCCTTAATTGATTATGTGGGCAACATAACTTTTCTCTCTCTTACTTTATCTTTAAAACAACAACAGAAAAATATTATGTTGGCAACTTATCTTTTCTCTCTCTCTTCCCTTTTCTTTAAAACAACAACAACATAACTTAAGAACTGCTTTAGGTAAAATCCAAGTGAATCTTGACATATGTACTGTATGAATGAATGGACAAAGCTTTGTCTAAACACACACACACACACACACACACGCACACACTCAAGGTCAAAGATCACAGGTCAAGGTCAAATTATTGTGAAACTTAGTGTATTCATTGTATGTGTATAACCAGATAAAGATTTTCTGGGTATAGTTTTACTATAGCCATGGGGTCAAAGGTCAGGTGACATCCATGTCTCTGAAATAGCTCAAAGTATCTGCATGAAACTTGGTACATACATGTATTGCCTGACAGTGATGGGGAAGTTTAGGTCATGAGGTCATAGGTCAAGGGTTATTAAAGGCAGGTTAACCCACTGAGGACAAGTCCAGAGTATACTCGGGCAAGGGTCTATGGGAAATGCGTGTTGTAGCAAAATCAGTCCGTCCTCAAGGGGTTAGAATGCTAAAATTGCACCAGCTGAAATTACAGTATTTTCCATACCTTGGAAATGATTGAATATATACATGTACACAATTAAACTTGGCGCACATGTGCATTAATTTTTACGGCACAGTGATCGGGTAGGGGAAAATTTTCGCTAGTGGGTCAAAGGCCATGTGCAAATGCTAAAATTTCAATATTTTCCTGTAGTTTGAAAATGGCTCAAAGTATGCGACGGAAACTGGTGTATGCATTACCATATAGTGATTATTTGCCAGTCTTTTGAGACTGTCATCTTACATTCCCAAATTATGCTTAGCAAGGTATTGGGAGAATAATGCAAGATAGCATCTCTAGGCATACCAGTTGACATAGACACTTCTAGTTTCTTTGTCTTTTATTGCAACTGATTGACAAATTGCCCTTCATCAACATCTCGTATGTGCACAAAAGTCTCTTCTAGTCACTTTTGTTACACGACAGCTGTTGCATTTTTGAATGCCTTTCTGAGACCTGAGAACAATAGCGATTGAAACCTGTTGCAGCCTGTCGGTACAATCAAATACGGTAGTCAGAACAGTCACAGACCAATTGTGAAAGGGGCTTTAATCTTTGTTAGTCCATCATCTATCCCCCATTGGTGAATGTACATGAATGTGAAAGAAGGTATTTTGCTTGTAGAAACCAGTTTTGTTTTTGTTTTTTTAATATATATATTCAATAACAGTATCAATGTCTTTCTGGGTTTTTTTTGTTTCTCCATTATATTGTATTTACAAGGACCAAAATCTGAAAATAATACAATATCCGTGTCATATGAATCTACCAACTGACTTAAGTTCTGCATGCTGGTGGAACATGTCACAATTACTTAACCCTCGAGATTTGTTATTTCAACTGTAAAAGGGTATAAGGGTAATTTGGTGAGAAATTTTAATCCAGTCATGTGTGAAAGATTCCCGTATGTCATGCTGTGATTTTCTGCAAAGAAGAAGAACAAAAGAGAACATGACACTGCTTCTGTATGATAGAAATATTATCACACATAGGTTTGCCTGATGCAAACTGAAGATTATGTACACCTTTACTTAGTGGTTGTAGGAAATGCACCATTGCTTTCAAGTGAAAAAAAAAAAAGAAGGGTTCACAGGTTGTCCTCCTTTTATGGTCTGTTGTCATTTCACATTAGTCTTGAGTGCCGACAAACTTCGATTCCCCCACGGAATGCCCCTGCACAGGGTGCTTGCCAATGGACGTATTCCAACCAGGACGTCGCCCTATGTCGTCGAGGTGCCAAATAATTCAATCTGTTGCGCGAGCGCGATGAATCATGCAACCTTCCGTGGGTCTGGAATGATAAGGAGTTGTAATTTATCGCATCGGAGACAGCATCTGCCTATGAGAAGAAGGATCGAATACCATCTCCCCCCCCCCCACCAATCCGAAATGCATATTTTGTAATTGTGTGTGTGTGTGTGTGTGTGTGTGTGTGTGTTTTGTTGATGTATTGTTTGTAGTTTCTCTGCCTCCTGAGTGTGGTTAGCCACTAGTTTTAAGCAACAGAATTCACCAGAATTTTATAGATTGTAATGTAGAAGGATGAACAAAGAAGAAGAAAAAAAAAAGAATTTGGAAATTCATCACATTGTCTAGGTATTTCCTGAGCAAAACGTAATCACCTCTTTCCATGTGTTTGATCTGCATTCTTGGATTAACAAAAAGTCTTTGCTTTAGAAAGAAATTTGTCTCTGAAAAAGAATTTGTTTACACTGATGATTCAGGGAGAGCTGAACTACTGTATACTCCATGATATTTTTGCGAGTCTAATTTTTTGTGAATTGGGACTTCCCGACAATTTCGTGAGTAGTTAAATTCATGATTGTGGAGTACAGTTCTGAATGGAGAACTGTATGCGGGCACATCACATTCATGGCAGGGATCAGAGTTTGTATTTTTGCATGTTTTTAAATTTGTGAATAGCACCCGACTCGCAAAATTCTCAAAAATAAAAACCTCGCAAATATTTGGCGCATACAGTAATTGACTGTAGGAATGTGACCATGTTTGCATATGTCTCTATATATTCTGTTCATTTCCTGTATTTTCCTTTTTTTTTTCTTTAATTGTAGCAGTTAAGAGGGTCCTAGTGAGCTTTGCTCCCAAAAGCTTGTCAAATTAAAGAGAATGGCAATGTTGATCCTGGTAGTTACGACATTCTAGAGACTTTCTCCTTCTGAATACAATGTGAAAAAGGATGAAGAAAAGAATGTGGATGTGAAAAGCTGGCAGGTACGTTTTTGGAAGCTCTCTATTTGGAAGTTGGAAGGTCAAAGTTGAAATGGCATGCTGTCTTTGTAACTCATGAGAAATAAACCACTCTTTGCAGGAACTCTGACTCGCACACAGTGGGCAAGTGGGTGAAACATCGCAAGTCCATATTTACCCTTTATGTGCTAGGGACAGTGTTTATTTACAGTAACCTTTACAGTAATGTAAAGGTTTTCTGTGCCAATCAGTACTCAAAGCCCACAGAGGGTCAATGAGCTGTACGTATTACCGTAAATACTCCTGTATTGATGGCCATTATCGTGTAAGTGATTAGCTGCCTCTTATTCATGCATCTCCACTTAGTTAGTAGCATGCCTGAGGGTAGGGGAATCTAGACTCAGTTTCACTATATCGTCATAAATAATGCAATTGGCTATTGTGAGAGAGTGTATCTACATATAATGAAATCTGAGTTTGCATTGATAGAAGGGGGAAAAAAAAGATGAGACATGAGATACACTTAGAATTTAGGTGATGATGGGGAAAATAAAGGAAAAGAAAATATATAATAGCGAACTTTAACTAGTGATCACATATAATAAGTGGAAATTGAAAAGAAATATACAGTTGTGACTGCAGGGCTGCCATCTAACATGTTTTTACAATACTTAGACTTTTTTTTCTGCTGATAGACTGCTGAAATTTATTTAATTTAGTTAAAAATGTTTTTTCTAATTTAGCATAACTATTATGTGCACTTTTTAAACCAAATTGTGATTTTTGCTTTCATTATATATATATATATATATATATATATATATATATATATATATATATATATATATACACAGATATAGATATATATTATTTTAACAGATGTTGGCTGGCTGTGACTCAGCATTAAGCGAAAGATATATGCAGAATCACAAATATATAACTTTCAAAAAGTTATTCTGATCCCACTTCCACAATGTGTCTTTTAAGAAAATCCCTCTCTCTCTCACTCTTGCACACACTTTTTTTCTGTGTCATTATGTGACATATTGTTCTGAAATTTATTCATTATATGTTCCTTCATACCTGTGCCTTCATTTTGTGTCTATAGATATGAATCTTTCTATCCTCCAAGTTTCCAGTATCACATCATAAGGGCTATGTGCAACTCTTAGTCACACTGTTTATTCAGTAACCTCAAAATGAATTTAATGTGCCTTGATTTGTTCTTTCCTCTCTCTCTTTACTATTTTCTTTTCTTTTGTTCTCCTTAGATTTCATTTTCCCTCTACAGAGTGTGTGCATTCTTGTACAAATTTGTTGTAAATGTCAAAGTTGAATGGAAGGGTTTGCATTTACATTTACGGTCCTTGCTCGTGCATTCGTTTGTTTGTCTCCCTCTAAATTTAGCAAGCCGATGATGAAACGATAAAACCAGATATTTCCCCACCATCTGGGTGCATATGGTTTGCTGTCCTAGCTGGGCTCCTCGCACCCAGACATTTGTGTGAATGAACACGATCAAGAGTGTGTCTTCGTTCCTAGGTTTATGGAGGGCATTCTGGCGTATGGAGGATGTGTACTGAACGTTGAGTGCTTCTCACTTGCTCTGCACTGAGTTTTGTTTTTGTTTTTAAATTGAAATTGCATTTACATTGCATCCTGTTCGTTAATGCAAATATTAATTTGTATGTATGTATGTATGTGTGTGTGTGTGTGTGTGTGTGTGTGTGCATGCATGTACTTGCATATTGCAAATGTGGAATAAATTGAATCATATCATGTACAGAAAAAAGCAACAACATCTGGACATGACTTTCCTAGTATCCCCTTAAAACTGATTACAATGCATTCTAATGTGAAGATTCATAGTTTCTTAGCAAACTTTCCAACCGTTAAAGGAATGTTATAGTATTGATTGAGATGAGGATTGATCTTTTAACTCTTTGTGAGATACTAAGAAACCACTTCTGAAATGTTACAGAGCATACAATTCTAATAGGAATTCAAAGTTTATCTGATGAAAATCGGTTTTGAAATGGCTGAGATATCCAAAAATAGAGTAAAACAAAGCAATCCTAATGTGATTTGTAAAATGTGGGTCCCACCGTTTATTAGGATCCCTATTATTTTGGATATCTCCGCCATTTCAAAACTAATTTTCATCAAATAAGCTTTTATCCCTCTTAGAATTACATGCTTTTTTACATTTTATAAGAGGCTTCTCATTATCTCACATGAAAAAATTGGAAACCAGAAGCCCCTCAACCAAAAACCATGTCATCCCTTTAAGAGGCACTTAAGTGTGAGAAAGAGGTGTGAAATTTTAAATGAATTTACTCATGGAGCCAATAAAGTAGGTGTTTGCTTGTGCAGTGGGAATTCATCCTGCACAAAAATTTTTGAAACAGAGGAAAAATTATTGAAAACACAGCACAAAGTTTCTCTCAGTCCTGTAGAATGTTTTGTCTCTTTCACGTTGATCTTACAGAGCTGTGATGTAAATGACCAACTATGTTGTAGAATAGACTCCAACCTCTGTTTTACAAGTGTAGCACAATGCTTTACTACAGATGACAAGGATTTTTCTTCCTTTATAGAATGGAGGTATGTCATCTTTGTAAATTTCATCATTTAATGATGCCTTCAGTTCCCAAGTTCCCAAGTCAGTCTCTGAAGTTTCATCAGAAAAACCATTCTAAGAGGATTTTTTGAAATCTCATTGGAAATCTCATTGCATTATAAAAAAACAAAAAAAACCAAAAAAACAAAACAAAACAAAACAAAAAACATTGTCATTGCTATCACACTCTGTGCAGTGTAATCTACATTTATATACAAATCTTGTAGAATCCTAGTTGTAATCTTGTTAGCTGTATTCCTCTTCATCCTCTTTTACTGCCATCTTCCTACATCTCTTTCTTCAACACTGTCACAGTGAGAAAAGTTTGAATAAATAACAAAAATTATATCATGCTTATAAAGAATTTTGGTGTGACATGCTATGCTACAGACACACATATTTCCACAAGGCATTTTTACTCAAGCATTTATAGTTTTTTGACCTCGAAGCTGAATCCTGTAGTCATAATACATCAAGTTTTTATATTCAGTACAACGTTAACCATTGGCTTGAACTGTTTCCTAGCTTTTTCAGGAAATATTTTGTTGTTGCAATTGTCAAGCACTCTTGTTGGGGCTCTGATGGGAGGAAATCATTTTGCCTAGAGATGTTTCCTTGGCTGTTCCAGCCACACTTCTAATAAAAGTGATTGGTGCATGGTGCAACATTCATTAGTTTTTGCAGCGAGGAGGCAAAATGCCGTTGAGTGCCCAGATGCATTTATCGGAAGCCTTCGGTGTTTCTGTGGTGCCGTTGTGTCATGCGGGCGTGTCATTGTGCTCGGACATTTACCTCTGCAATGCCACGTGGTCTTTGCATCAAATGCAGGGATGCAAAACCAAGTCGCCACCTCAACATCACTGGCCTGTCCTGCGGTAAAAAGAGAATTATGTGTACGTAAACAGGAGGGGGAAAAGTGGAACACAGCAGCTGGCGAACACATATAGATATTGTGTTGATTATTAACAGTACATGAGTTGTGGGCTAGGAGAGGGGGGAAAAAAAAACAGGTTCCAACTTGCCTGGTGAATGATGATGCGTGGATGCAGCATGGGATAAATGCAACCACAGTGCCATTTATTCAAAACTCTGCTTACTTAGCTTTCAACTTAGAGAAGCCAGAAAAAAAAATAAGTAAAAAGTTCTCATACTGGATAAGTCTTCAAATCAGGTTGAATTAAAAAAAAATGTATACTGGTTGACCCATATTATAGCATACAATGTTTTTGAAAATGATACGCCACCTGGTTTCACCGTGTATTTTTTTTGTTTTTCAAATGTTGGGTAATTATTCCAGCAAATAATGGATGGGTAAGCGTATATGTAAATGATGAAGTTGAGTATGGGGGGGGGGGGGGGAGAGAGAGGGGAGGGGAAGAAACAAATAGGGTAGGGGATTGATGTTACTATTGCACAACATTTCGCAAATTGATGCCATCATCCTTGAAAGATGCTTCAAGAACTCCTTTTCCATTGTAAAGTAATATACAGACAGAACATAAGGGAGCAACATGGAGAAGTATTGAAAACTGTTTTCAAAGGTGGAGGACCTGCTGTAGAAGGAAAAAGGAGAGGAAAGCTCCAGCGCTGGATGTATGTGTCGTCGTGGTAATGGCTAGCGATGCGATCCTTGGCCTGTCTCGCTGATGTAGGTTTCGGATGGCAAAGTCATCGATTGACTCTCTCGCATTCGCCAACTGAGATGAGTGAAGATATATGTTTCACGCCTTGGCGAGATTTGCCGCCTTAGCCTGATGCTAGGGCTAAGGCATATACATAAGGATATATCTGCATTCTTGATTAGAGCCTCCAAGACAAAAGAAAGCATGACAGTAAAAAAACAAAACAAAACAAAGAACAAAACTGTGTTCTTGTTTACTGTCCATTCCGAGCTCTTCGTCTCTCTGCTGTTAGCTTGTAACCCGGGGGAGGATCGGACATTGATCGTCTTCTTGGCTTGATGCTATTTTGGGTCGGGAGGATGAGTTTACAGCAATCACATTCTCAAATATTGGTAATGGAAGACAGGCAGCTTCCAAGAGTTACGTCTAGATGCGTGAATTGAAGGCTAGATTAACCCCCCATCTCGGAGCCATCCCATTTGAAGGATTCCCAGAAGTGCAGAATCATCCCCCCCCCCCCTCCAAACCTGATAACACTCTTCTCTTCGTCCTTTCTCAGTGTTCTTGGTGCAAAGGCGAGGATAGAAGAGAACATTTGATTGTGATTGTATTTCAATGAGAGAGGAGCCTCTACATTTCACAAACAATGTCAAATGAAGAGTTTTTGGCATGATGAGGGTGCGGGGGTCATGGGGGGATGAGTAGAGAGAGGGAAATCAATACTGATAAAGACGGAGCTTGTAGTCTTCATCAACTGAGGAGATAAGTTGTCTGGTATGAGTTTTAAGTTGATTTTCTTGCACTCGCAGCATGCCAGGGCGCAATAGTGGAAGTGAGGAGTTAGAGCAACATCCTACGCAGCACACGGCATGAGTGTCCCATGTATTACAATCAAGAACACATGAACATTTTCATGGCACATGCTTCCATAGATATACAGTGTTGATTCCACAGAGGAATATTTCATTGTAAATAACACAGCTGTAGGGAATTCTCACATCTCTGAATCAAGTTGATTGCATTCCAGGCAGAAAGACTTATGGCCAGGGAATATTTTTCTTCCAAGGTTTTGAGACTTTTGTTGAAGATGGATGGGAGGAGTATCTCTCGCTCAGCTCGAATTAACCCCATCAGGCTCATTAGCTCAAATTGTATTAATACTGCACATAGTTTCTTACCTTTGGCAGTGAGAGAGCTTTGACTTAATACTGTCTACTTTTATATTATCAATGCATACCTGTAGAATCTGTGATTCCTGCCACTGCTTCCTGCAGTTGAGAGTGACACCCCCCCCCCCCATTCAATGGTATTTCTAAATTTGCCTATTTTTAGTTCAAATCTGCAACTAGGACCTCTAGTTGAGCTTTGTTAGGTCATTTTCTGCTGATGTGTAAAGTGTTTGTTGTGGCTCACGGCAACTCAGCCTCTGAAGCAGAAGTGCCCCTTTAAAAGACAAGACTCGAGCAATTTAGAATAAGAGAGGATGACGTCAAAGCGATTTGACCCCATCACGATCGTGTCAGTCTTGGTTTGTCCTGTTCTCCAGGATTGGGCAGCATACAGAAAGTGAGAATGAAAGGAGACGAGAAGAGATGATGATATTGGTGGCAAAGAGGAATAGGAGAGAGAGAGAGAAGGAATCATCTTGGAGTGGCTAGAAAACAGTAAGGACCAGAGTGACAGAAAAAAAACAAAAAGTTTGGGCATTTTGTTTGTTACAAGTGTGACAAATTTGTTTTACCTCTTTTTTGTGTGCACTCAGATGTCTTTCAGACTACGACATTGCATTGCATTGCATCGTTGTAGTGAATATTGTGCCAATATTTAGTCACACCCAATGAATTCAATCAATCAAGCAGGTATGCTGTGGCCTACCCTCCACTTCATTCAATAGAAACAAAAATATAACCCTGCAGTATTTCATAGGATAATCTCATATATATTGTACTGAAAGTCCCTTCAGTTTATAGTATAGACAAATGTTGGGAAAGTTATATGGACACCAACAATAACCATTAAAAAATTTGGGACACAATATTACATTAGATGGGCTACTAAAAAGGAAAGATGGGTTAAAAAGAAATAATGATGTCTTGTTTGGTCTTTTCTGCAGAGCTGGTTTGCATATTTATCCTTATTATTCCAGTTTCCATTCGTCATTTCTTCATTGCATACAGTACCATACAATAGAATGGGTATGTAATTTTGTATGCAAGATGCAAGTTCTGTTTGGATTTGGAAGCACTTTGAAAGGAATTTACGAACAATAAACCTATACTTTGCAAATGTGCTTGTGCCAGAGCGAGTTATACATTTGAGGTCTTCACTGGTTTGATAAACTGGTGGCAGTAGGGAAATAAAGAAGTAAAAAATGTAATGTCCTGACCATGATCCCATCTCCAACAAAGAGTTTCACCCACAAACAGGACAAGCGACAGCTGTTGAGTGGGATTTGCTGTAATCGCTTGCCAATGCCAACAAGAGAAGACCCAAAAAACACAGTCACCTTCGGAGGAAAAAAACATCTGCCAGTCCTCCATCTTCCTTGACCAGTGTACAGCACTGTTGACGACGACTCATTGCAGAAAGAGAAACCTCTGAGAAGCTTTAGAAATTCAGATATACGATGATACAGTGACAGCTTCAGTATCTCTTTTTGTGCGTGATTCTGTCCTGCAGAGCTCATAAACTTATATCTTCTATGTCACTGGGTTGTTGTTGTTGTTGTTTTTTCCATTGCTTTGATCACTTTGTCCTCCTTGAAATGGAAAAGCAGGAAAGCTTAGGTCTACTGTTGCATGGAGGGGAATTTCTTCGTTCATATAATGCTTTCAATTATGAATAATAATAAAAGAAAAGGATATATTGATTAGCACACTTTGATATGTTTGATATGTTGTATTGTATGCATGCACCCACTTATTTCTTCTTTTTATTGGTCTTGTACAATGTTACGTACAGGATGCTGATAAGAGGGTAGATTTGTCAGTCTAACCCATTGTAGACTAGTACCACGTGTTTCATGTATCATCCTTGGGGAATGAACACATCTAACAGCTTCATCTTTTATTGGATAATACACTTCTTCTGCATCCCTGTTATAATGCATTTCAGTACAACATGCACTTTTGCATCCATGCACCATAGGAGGTATGTGCAATCTAGAGAAGATGTTGAAATACTGGACAGAAGATCTTTGCGCCAACATCATGTTTGAATATGACACAAACCTTCAAGTCATTTAGTGGATTTTGTTTTGCACTCATATGATACTAGGAAAAAAAAAATATCATTCACACAAATTTCCTCTCCCAGTTTTTGTGAATTCTGCAATATATTAATTACAGTAGGGTGCATTATATCAGTATTTATGTGACAGTCAGTTCCAAAGGAGCATTTATATGTAATAAGTCATCAGATTATTCTTTTAGTATAAGATCATATTTCTTCTCAAGAGTGCATAAGGCATAATCCAGTCATAAATGTTTTGTTTGCCATAGTGATTTTATGGAAAATGGATGGGCCATGTATTATCGTAATTTTAAGTTATATCTTGGCAGCAATTCATAGAAGGGATCTATGTGTTCACGAGGTTATTACACCTACGACATCAATGAATATGTCGCTATAGCTGTTAAGATATCAGACAGAGAAGGGTAAAGCTGACATAAGATAAAGATTGTTGAGTTTAGTTCATCAGTAGGACAGTAGTACTATGAAATATCAGAAACATTTATTGAAAATAGATCAAATCTGAAAATGAAGGAAATATTTCAATATGTTACTCACCAAAATGCAAATATGGTTTGATCTCGAGTTTGATTTGTGTCATTCTTAGATACCTAGGGATGTCAGAAAGAGAGAGATTTTGTGGAATTTGTGTAGGCCTGCAGTAAACACAAAGGAAAAAGACTGACTACCACCTGCCGCTAAAAAGCCTGAGTTAGCAGGAGGTACCTGGAATAGAAATGCATACTGTTTTGTGAGCAGAACAAATTACATAAAATGACCATAGTTTGTTTCTTCCCCTCCCCCTTTATTGAATAGTACCTTCTGCTCTGTAGATGTGGATTGAAGAGTGATGTTTAGTCAAACACAGAACTGGCAGTATTTCATCTTTGATGATATTGCTTTATTTCTTTAAATAGAGAATAGGAAAAAGCATGCATATTTTGCATGATTTTGTTTTTTCTATATTTTCTTTCTTCTTTATGTCTACAGTCTCATGCAGATAATTATAATTGACAACTACAATGTGACAGCAATCTAGCCTCCAGTGACAGAAATTGTATGTAAAAGTGTGACTCTCGCTTTCAACTGGAGTAATTCACATGCTGCCACGGAATCTTGGTTTACGATTTGACGTCATTCCCCTCGTAGATATGTGGGCTATGATACATTTCTCACTCTGGCCCATCTCGGGGAGAGAGAGAGTGCGGCTTATTCTGTCGCCATGGTTATGGACAAATTGAGAGAAATTATTTGTGCTCGGCAGAGTCTTCCAGTGAACCTTTCACTTAGTTCTCAGGGCCACATCTGCAAAAGCGAGTGTCCGAAATTGATGTTACTGACCTTGCGATATCCCGGAGGAGCCCAAAACGATGCCCAATGGTTGCGAAAGGAATCGTTCTGAGAGGTTCTCTTGTCTCCTTGGTCACATGCATCTCTCACTTGGAGCTGTCAGACAAAGGCAAACATTATTTTCTTGAATATGCCAACACTCAAGCATCTTCTCTGCAGCACATTACATGATGCTTGTCAAGCATTTTTTTTTCTTTCACACCTTGCCAATTGTGTAACTGAAGTGACATTTTGAATCCTATATCATTTACTTAAAGGGGAAGGCTAGTAACCGATTAATGCCCCATCACTGACCAGGCACGCTAACCTGGGGCCTGTTGCATAAAAGTTACTATTATGGTAACTCAGCCATCCAATGGTAACTACCATGGCAACAATACTCAACAGCCAATCAAAATCAAGAATTCCATGGAAGTTACCATTGGATGGCAAAGTTACCATAATAGTAACTTTTATGCAACGGGCCCCAGGAAACATTAAACTGCACATTACTTGAATATGAGACCACTCTGAAGCAAATAATTTTCACACAACAATAGATAGATAATGTACTCTTACATGAATCCCACAAGGATTGGAACAGTCATCCTCCAGCATTCCCACTGATTCCCACTGTTCAGTTACTAGCCTTCCCCTTTAAGAGGGACACATATACATCCCCCCTTTTTTTTTCGTGCGTGTGTATGTTCTCCTTATTTCATTTTTCTCCATTAAAGCAGGTTTTTGTGAGGATGGATTCAAGAGATACCATTTATCTTGATACATATTTGGCCAGGCAAACCATCTCTGGTTCAAACCTTGGGGAACATTACTGACACTAGGGAAAAGCACTACCAGTGCCTTACTACCCAAGACAGAAGCGACATAATAAGGGGGATGGAGGGTGGGGGGGGGGGGGGGGGGGGAGTGAGGAAGATATGAGTAATGAATTAGAAAGTAAAATATGGAATTTTGAGTTGAACTTGTGTCTCTTCTTTGCACACTTGAGGTAAAGGTCTGTCATCTTGGAGTCTGGAATTATTATTACCTCATTATGCTGTAATGAGGGATTATCTCTCAATGTGTCTGTTTTCCCTCTACCAATATAGGATACCCCAAGGATGCTTGTGCAGCTGTAATTGAAGCAGTGAGGTGTTTATGTGAGTGGTGTGTCATTGGAAACACTCATTTAACCCAAATGGATACTCTATGAGAGGACGAAGGGGTGGGAGGGGGGAGAAAGGGGTTAGGGTAGGAGGGAGAGGAGAGGAAAATTTAGGGGAGGAAATGATATAGGAGGAAGGGCGTAGGTAGGGAAGGGGGGTGAAAGGATGGGGAGGGGAGGAAGAGGGGGGAAGAAGGGAGAGGGGAGAAAGGAGAGGGGAGGGAGAGAGGGGTAAGGGAGGAGGGGGAGATATGGGGATAGAAGAAAGAAAGTGGTGGGCCTGTTGCAATTTAGTCCTCAGGATTTGGAAAACAGAGGAATTCTGTGTGTCATGTAGTGTCCTCTTTGTAATGGCATGATATGATCAGGGATGCGATCTGATACGATCTATCTAATAACCACATAACCAGAGTATGTAGGTTGTTTGTGTGTGTGTGTGTGTGTGTGTGTATGTGTGTGTGTGCTTATGAGTTCTGTGTTTTTGTTTGTAGGGAGAATATGCATTGTTGGCCTATTAAAGTGATATGCTGTATAGGTAATGTGATTGGTATCTCATTACTTCATGTTGACACCTTGTATCATTTTCGTTTTCATCACATACTTTTGTGGGTCACATGTTGCACAAGTTGCATTATGCCACTATGCCACCATGGCAACATATTAGCAAGATGTATAGATCAATGTACATCAGCATTGGTTAGACTCCTGAGCAGTCATTTTCATGGTAATATCAGGATCACACTGGATGAACTTATACCTCCTTTTGCTATAAACAAAGTCAAAAACAAAAGCCAGCTAGCAAAACGAAACTCAACAAAGTGATGCAGATAGTGTCCAGAATGTGAAGAATCAGCATCAGAGTGACATCCTTGTTAAGCTTTTCGTAGTTTATGACGATCCACACAAAATGTATAATAACATGTTTCATGTACAAACTATGTATATATTTGTGAATAATGTATGTATATGCATTTTGTGAATAAATCAAAATCAAAATCAAAATCAAATCAAAATCAAATTCCTGGATATTTTTCATCCGTTGCCAGTTGGTTTGTGAATACATGTACCCGATAGAGCTGATGTTCTGCTTAGGTGGCACCATCTGCATTTGTTTTTTTTTCTGAAAGAATCAATTTCATAGGAAACGACCCTTTCAACAAATAGGTAGCTGTAGGTAATGTCCACAAACTGCATGTAAATGGTGATGGACAGTTTCTAAAACACATTTTGAAGGGACCA
This sequence comes from Diadema setosum, assembly GCF_964275005.1. Taxonomy (NCBI): domain Eukaryota; kingdom Metazoa; phylum Echinodermata; class Echinoidea; order Diadematoida; family Diadematidae; genus Diadema; species Diadema setosum. The sequence goes on from NC_092698.1 coordinate 13,482,531, forward strand.
AGCATGGAGAAGAGCAAGTTGAAGCTGTACTGACTGAAAATCAGCCAGGAAGATTGATATCAAAATAGATATAGAAAGAAAGAAAGGAGTCAGAGAGAGAGAGTGATATATTGAGTGCATTCACATTAAAATTTCCACGATATCAAATACCACAGAAATATTGTTGTCACCATTCTCACTGGCTGAATACCACAGTTATACCACAGTATTTCAGTTTGTACCATTCTCATTCATGATATATCATCGTAAAGGAGACAAAGTGAATCAACGATGGAGCTCGTGTACACATAAACAGAATGTAGTCATAGTCAGGTGAGACATGTCCTGGTGAACTGCAGAGCTCGCATGTATTGTATATCTCCTGGGGTTTATTGGGTAATTGGGTGCCATATGGAGGCATTAAACCATGCAGTCATGTTGGCTATACATTTGATCCTGAACCTAGACTGTACTTTCAAAACTGGCTCTATGAGCTTTCAGTTATGTAATTGGCTCTAGAATTTGGAAGTGGTGAAATTTATTCCAACCCACTTGAGGGCAATAATGATATGACTGTCATATTCAGTCTAAAAACCATTTAGTTGTTTGAATTATGCAATCCCTGTTTATTGGCAGTTTAGTTTGGGAACATCCGTGTGGATGGAAAATATGACAGGATACCATACCATGTGTCAAGTGGTACATTATAGAACGTAGTATGGAGCAAAACTGAAGTAGGCGTGGCAAAATAGTTGTGGCAAACAGGTTGTGGTAACCTCCTGCTCAGACGTGGCATGATTATTGTGATGCACAAAGTTTGTACTTTGATACCCGCTGAAGAGAAATGAACACAGTGGCCATAGACTGATCTGTTGTCAAAGAAACATACATGCTGCTGTGTAAAACACATGGACAGGTGCTTTATGGGGATTGAAATATGCTACTTCTCATCTTTGGATCCTAAATAAAAGATTATGAAAGGTGAAATTTGATTCTTTTTGTGGATTTCTTTTTCATGAAATATACAACTTATATATTTAAATGACCAAATACTTAGTCAATTAGGATTAAGAGCAACTGACTGTGCCATGTGTTTGTAAATAAAGTGCAAGGTAGCAGGTAGCAGCACATTGTTATGTAAGTAAACAAGATAAAATTATGTTGCTTACACCCTGACCTTTACATATGTTGATTAGCTCCCCACCCCCCCCCCAAAAAAAAAAAAAAAAAAAACGAAATGAGAAATGAGAAAAAATTTTGGAACCAGTCTGATTGTAGATGTATGCCTTCCGGGCACGTATTCCAAAATCAGTGGGTTATGAGAATCAGAAAGTCATATGGCGCACGAGGTTCCTGGCGTCTCATTGCATCGGCTGAGTGATGCCCACGGATCCAGGGACCTGGTTTGCTGATTGTTGCCGTGGTAAGTAGCCAGGGTATCCCACCATCAATTGATAGATCATCGACGTTGACTCTTGCCCTTTTCCGGGAGAATGTCACTGTGAATGAATCGCCCAACGTGAACTCGGAAAAGAAGCGAAAAGAATAAACCACCAAATTGTCTATTACTTAGCTTGGCTCGTGAGGCTTTTCCTCATTGTGCTTTCCTCTTTTTTTTTTCATTGTTTTTGTTTTTGTGTTTCGTTTCTTTTTTTATCTACCAATTTTGACTTGATCAATGAGGTAAGAGTGCTGACTTTCTAGAATTCACTATGCCATGTCTTTTGTATATTCCTTTCCGTCCTGGTCTATCTTCTTGTCTCTCTCTCCTTTTCTATTGTTTGATATCCTTGCATGATGTCTCTGTAGAGGGCACTCTCACCATCTGTTATAACTAATTGTTGTTTAGCTATAGCCTACCAGTGGATTTTTGATGCTTGGAAAATCCCTTTCTGTCCTGGATATCAATAATACCATGTGATCCAAATACTGTGTAGGACTTAAAGAATTTGAAATTGATATGATAGGGACATTTAAAGTTTCATATTTTTTTCATGCCTTTCAAAAATACAGTCAACACAAATACGACATATATTAATATTCAAATGTGAAAAGAATGCAGAATATCTTATTACATATCATATTTCATGGTGGAATCGTTACTAAAATGCAATTCGAAATTTATGATACAACATAGACAGAAACAAGGTCAAATGACATCATATCACCTGGTACAAGAAAGTGCAGCAGATGTGGAGGGGGGGGGGGGAGGGGTGAGCAACATTGACCTATCAGGGCTAATCCTTTTTTCCTACTCTTGATTACAATTGCTACAAACAGAACAAAACAAAATAAAGAGCTACAGAAAAAAACTTAGCCCCCCCCCCAAAAAAAAACAAACAAACAATAACAAACAAAAAAACAAACACATGGATGAAAACCAGGCAATAATTAAACTTACATAAACCTTACAGTACATTGTTTATTCTTTCTGTGATAAAAAAAAAAGAGATTTATACTTCCTTTTGAAATTGTTAAAAGTGGAACACTGTTTAAAGTTATTTGGCAGGCTATTCCAGACTGCAGGACCTGTATTAGAAATTACTGTTCTTGAGAAATTGTGTCCATAAAAATGAATATACATTTCATGAGAATTTTTAGTTTCATTCATGTGCTGACATTGGAATTATGAATAAGATATTTGTTAAAAATATCAGGATTTTTTTTTTTTTTTGGTGAAAGAATATGTAAATACAACAATTTGGAATTTGTATACATCTAATACATGCAGTTTTGAAAACAATCCTGTAGTAATGGTGGTCCCTTGCTCGTCTCTTGATGTTGTATCTTTGATGGAAATCAAAATTGGGAGCCTGATTCAAATCATTAGTTGAAAGAGGGGAATGAAACTCAAATAGTCGTAATGATGTTGATTGAGGAAATATAGCAATATTAGTAGGATACATTTGCCAAATTTGAGGATATCGTATAATCCGTTCAAAAGTGCAGCCATCACTGATTGAAAAGACTACATTGTGACTGTACATTGTGGACAGCAATATAAATAAAGATAAAGAAAATTCAACAAATTTTCATTTTTATTGCATAATGAAGAGCACTTGACTTACCCTATTTAGAGAGGAGGGAGAATGATATTACCTAACATAATTATGTCAGTAACGAATTGAGAGAATGGGTGCTTTTCAGTAAAAAAAATAAAAAATAAAAATTTGTTGAATTTTGTGATGCAGGGTCACATTATATATTACTGAAATGCTCATTTCTTGTCTTGTTTCATGACTGTATTTGAATGTTTTTCCTTTAAACATGTATCATGGAGGAAAGCAAAATTTTCTGTCAGGTTTGTTTAGAGAGTAAATGAAAGAAAGAAGAGGAAGGATGGGAATGAGACTGTATGTGTCAATTATGAAAGTCCATGGAACTTAGGTAGAGCCTGAAGAGAATAATCCCATGGGAGTAAACAGACGGTTCAAGCAATGAAAGAAAAAACAAGCAGTGAAAACAAGAGTGTGACAGTTCTTTTTTTTTTTAGCGAATACGTGTTTGCGCATACACTGCAAATTTTCTGTGTGTGAACATGCTGGTCCTGGGTTTGATTTTACACTCTGCGTATTTAGCCAACCTCGCGATGGTATTTATTCAGAGCAAATGTTTACGCAGCGTCTGTCATATCGCCGGCTCATCTTTCTCGAATCCCGAGTATGCCCGGGCTGTTGGCCATGTCACAAAGATGACACCTTGCCATGCGACACGTAGGGTGCCCCGGGAATTTAAGTCCACGCAGATCGCCGTGTCCGGACGGAACACGATACGAGTGCTGATGGACAATTTATTAATCGGTAATGCTTTATGGGCAGCCAAGGTAGTGTAAATTTCATCCATGTCATACAGATCTGTGTAGGGAGGTAAATTGCTGTTTATGCAATAAGAATATGGGTAAATGTAATGATTCTTATCAGTTCTATAACATTCACTAACACCTTCACTTGAACATGATAAATATTTTTTCCACAAGACCTGCTACGTCCTAATTGCATGTAACAGGGAAGTCCTAAATTGTGATAAATTATATCACAGCTCTTTTCATTAGGAAAGAAAATAATCAGTGAAATGATGTAGCAATATGATATTGGTGGTATATGATTAGATGAAAGCTCAAATTTCAACTTCTTATGTTAAAGCTGACATACGGAATAGAAGGTTTATTTTCTTGTTTTCATCAGACACCATTTCCTGCAAAGCTCTCATGTGTGCTCTGTCATATGTTTATTAAGAAGAAAAAGAAGAAAAAAGGGGAACAAATTTCCTCTGATCTAGTTCTTGTAATTTGTCGCATGAACATAAATGAAATTTCTGTAATGGATGAGTTTCCATAGCAACATGAGAAGGGGATCCGATGTAATGCCCATTACACCCACTGCAGTCTAAGATAATATGAAATGGAGGGAGAAAATGCATGTTAAAGAGGTAATTGGGACAGTAATCAACCACATGACACCACTCTTTAAATGTACTTAACTCCCATATTTAAGAATCCACCCCCATCGTTACGTCACTTGTACCCCCTCCCTCCCTCTCCATCCATTTTCCTTTCCTCCTCTCTTTCTCTCTTCCTCCTCTCTCTTTTTCTCTTCCTCCTCTCTCTTTTTCTTCTCTCCCTCTCTTGACTGCGTAATTTCCTTCTTAATTGAAATACTCCATATCTCTGTCTGTCTCTCTGTAATTCTGTCGTGCTGTTTTTCTTGTCTCTTTGTCAGGTGGACAAACTGTGGGCCAAGGTGGGGGGGGGGGGGCTTGTTATTTCACGTCCCTATCTCATTTCTCCTCCCCCTCTTCTTCTCCCTCCTCCTCCCTCTCACACTCTATATCTCTCCCTCTGTCTCGCTGTCTGTCTGTCCGTCTGTCTGTCTCTCTCTTTCTTTCATGATCTTTCCTTTTTGTCAGTCAAGCCATCAACCCCTGCAGCTTGCCAGAGATCAACTAAACAATCAATTAACAATTTATCTGGCCCATCAATAACTGCGTGCTATGTCAGAGGTGGCTCACCACCGGGGGCTGGGAGAAGCGTGGCTGCTGCCTCGATCTGCTCGTGCCCTGTCCTCCGGTGTAGGCGTGCGGTCTCGTGTAAACCTGTGTGTTTGCAATCGCTTCGTTGGTGGCACAGAGCCGCCACACGACCCTGCCCACTTTGTATTCTATTCTTTTCTTTTCACTGTGTGTAACATCATGACTTCAGTGCAATTATATAGAGGTACATTGAATTCTCAGTTGATAATGGATTAAAGTTAGTGCGAGAAAAGATGCGGGAGAGAGAGGAAAGATGACAGGTGTAATAGAGCTCATGTGAAATTCACATATTTCATATTGTCATACAAAAAATTGATCAGAAGTTACATTGTTCGATGTCAACTTTTTATATCATTGTCCTTTAAAAAAAAATCATCAAAATGACTGCAAAAAAAAAGTATTTGAATTATATGCTTTGACTTCTGAAATAATACAATTGATAGTAATTTGACAAAAGTGATATAAAAAAAATGACGCTGGATTAAGCACTGAACATCTCATCTTGGATAAGAAGATAGAACAGTTAATGAATCTAGTCTTTATGAAAACTCTCTAAATGCTGATATCAAATAGTCAAATGCTACACCTTCTCCTGTGACCCAGTGTATTGCCGAAGTGTATTGGATTGCATTATCACTTGTCTTCTTCTGTGCTGTGCTCATTATATTGAACTGTGCTTGTTGCAGATGGGGGAATTTTGCACATATTTTGATACATTCAAAATGTCTGCATGTCTTTTTTGTACTAATTTGCTGGAGATCAAGATTTGTGAAAATTTCTACACCACAAAATATTCCATGTTACCCCTTCCTCATCTGGCCTGCAGTTGAGTCCTGCTTTTTCATGCCGACTCTTTTTCGTGCGTGATCAATGCTTAGAGAACTAGAAAAGCACTCTGAGAGCGCAGACCTCCGCCAAGCATGCAGCTCACTTCCACCACTGATCTTGTTCTTCCATAGATATGAGTGAGCATTGTGTGCTGAAAGTCGCCTGATTTCCCAATATAGAAGCCTTTGTTATTTCATAAACCCTCAGCTGCACGGCGCGCCTCACCCTAGCAAAAACTAGAGCACGCACTTAAGTGCGCGCATGCAAACCTCAAATACGCGAAGCCTGAACTCCCTAGTTCAGTGACCCTACCTGCCAAAATACCAAAAATCCTTCATAAATTCCCCAAAAATTCTCGGATCACCACCAAAAGTTAATCGTTTGTTACTTGTGTCATTCTCAACCTTTCCTGCAAGTTTCATCCCAATCCGTTAACTAATTTTTGAGTTATTTTGCACACGGACAAACTAACTAACGAACACACAAACACACAAACCAACGGTAACGAAAACATAACCTCCTCCCTTGGCAGAGGTAATGAATGTATGTCCGGGTGTGCCCATGTTGGTGTGTATTTGTGTATAAAGTATTGTGTGTGCATGCATTCATGTGTCTCTCACATTACCCCTTGTCTTCCTCCATCTTCTTTTCCTCTCAAACCCAACCCACCCCACTCCCTTCCCCCCTCCGGTCCCTTCTGATCCCATCACATCACGTCACATTAAGATATATACTGCTAAGTGATGCCGCAAACTGAGACAATGTTTGTCCACTCCGAAGTTCTCGAAAATAGGTCACGGCTTGGAGGTATTTTTGTTTCAGCCCCCATCTCCCTCGCTGACGACTCCCTTACACTGCCCTGACAGACAAGCCCGACCGTATGGGGTGCATCAGGGCAAGAATGAATGATTAGAACCCAGCACTCACCTAGTTCAGTATATGTGCATGTATGCCCTCCATGAACATCTTCAAATGAGATAAATATGCGGTGATGTAGGTTTCCACCAGTCCCATATATTCATAAAGCAGAAGTGGAGAAGCCTTTTTGATGTGATCAATTTGTATAATCCAACAGCCTTTACGTTCTTTTCTTTTTTTCCTTTCAGTTATATTGATATAGTGGATGCATTAGTAATATAGACAATTTGAAATGTCATGTTGTCTTTAGCATTTTAGTATGTTCCAAGGGAGCTGTCTTTTTTTTTTTTCATTGAGATATGACTGCCCTATGCACCATGCCCTTTAAAACAACATTAGAAATCAGCACACGTTCTCTTTATTCTCTTTTGTTTTGTTTTTCTTTGAGTGATGATAAATCCATGGTAGCTGAATGCACATCCTGGACACAGCGTTTGATTCAGTTTGATGAAATTTAATGTCATGTGTTTCTGGTGTTCATGCTCTGACTTCCAGCCAAAAATCTGCATTACTAAAACCTCAAGTATATTTTGTCTTGCATAATAATTTGTTTTCCGTAATGCCTTTTTACCTTCTTGTTGATCCAGCATTGCCAAGTGTTTTTTTTTTTGTTTTGTTTTTTTTTTTTTTTGGTAGTATTTCATAGATTTCATGGGAAACACTGTTTTACCTAAATTGTATTACTACACATGTCTATTGCAGGTACACCTAGGAAAGACTACTGTTTTTCCACTAAAAATATGATTTTTCAGCCCTTAGAATATTACATTGCTGTTTACAATGTTGGTGTCGCTTTTGTATAATTTTTGCTTCAGAAGAACTGTAACATGTACATATGATTATGTATAGTTTAACATACTATAAAATAAAAACCAGAAGTTAAAAACAAACAAAGGGAGCATCAAGATATTGAGTACAGTTGACATGGGATACTGAACAAATGTGTCATTTGACAGAGAGAACATGAATGTCACTTGTTAGTCATACATTGAAATTTATTTACCCCACTGGCCTTCTGCTCCGTAAATAGATCTGGAGATCAGCCCCCCCCCCTTTCCCCTTTGTGCTGCACATTTATTGCAGATGCCTCAAGTATGCCTGCTAAGATTAATTTCTGCAGCGTCTTTGTAGATATTAGGATGTTATGTAAACGTTTCCGCTGCTTATTGCCCGCCATGGTCCCTAACTGCTTCCCCCAAGGCGATTCTTTGGTAGGGGTCTATTGATGAGATTGCTGAATTTGAATATGAGACGCGAGCCACTGCTGTAGTCTAGGAGATGAACGTGTCAGGGTGAAAAATGGGAAGGAAGAGAGCATCACGGGTGACAAGGGACATGATGGCAGATGAGGATGCTGCCAATCAATACCTTATTCTGTTATCTATGACCTACTGTGATTACTTTTCATCTTACCATACTCCATACTAATTACTATATCTTGCCATCTTGCCCCCAAATACCTGATGTATAGTTGTGTATGCATTACAGCTGTATGTGCTATATCTCATATTAGTTTTACTTTTCAGCTTTTCTTTCCTCCCATCACTCTTCAATCTTTTTGCCTTGCCAGTGTGTTCTGTGCACTCTCTTCATTCTGTGGAATACCTTTTGCGGTTCTGATTCAGTGTTGAGATTGTCTCATACTTCACATGTTCATCATCATTGTTACTACTGTTATTGCCATTGTCACTTCTGTCTTCATCATCACCATCATCATCATCATCATCATCATCATCATCACCACCACCATCATGTTGTTGTTGTTTTAAAGAAAAAGAGAGAAAAAAATTGGGGCCCTATACAAATAATTTGCAAACCACCATCATCATCATCATCATCACCATCATCATCATCATCACCATCACCATCACCATCATCATCATCACCATCATCATCATCATCACCATCACCATCACCATCACCACCAGCGTCACCATCACCATCACCATCATCATCACCATCACCATCATCATCATCACCAGCATCATCATCACCATCACCATCATCATCATCACCAGCATCATCATCACCATCACCATCATCATCATCACCAGCATCATCATCACCATCACCATCATCATCATCACCAGCATCATCATCACCATCATCATCACCAGCATCATCATCATCACCATCACCATCACCATCACCATCACCATCACCATCACCATCACCATCACCATCACCATCACCAACCCCAACCCCATCACCACCACCATCACCATCACAATCACCATCACCGTCACCATCACTACAACTTTCATCATTACCGTCATCCTCACCACTACCCTCACAATCGCAAGGGTGCATATCCATCATCATCATCATCACCATCTCCATCACCAGCAACATCATCTTCACCATTACTCTACCCATGGCCAAGGTGCTGAAGTCTTCATGTCCACCATCATTACCATCACCATCATCGTCACCATCACCATCATCACCGCCATCAACATCACCATCATAATCATCACCATCACCATCACCACCATTATTACCATCACCATCACGTCACCATCATCACCATCATCATCACCATCATCATCACCATCACCATCATCATTACCGTCACTACTACCATCATCACTACCATCATCATCACCACCATCATTACCATCACCACCACCATCGTCACCACCATCAGCCATTTTGTGTCATGATATTCACAACAGCCTCATCATTCCTCTCTACCTTAGTGTCCTGACCCTATTGACAGGGGCCAGTTTTGTGGGAGGTCAGCTTGCCTGCCAATGGGGCTTCCCTTGGCCCCTGGGTGTGTACGGGGACAGGCCAGTGCTATTTTTAGCCCTCGTTTGACGTCATAGCTGAGGACGACAGCCTCCTTGCAATGCTCTGGGTCAAATCAAGATTGACTTTCATTAACGGCAACCAGCCGCTTGAATGCTCGCCTGAGGGAGAAATGTAACAGAAAGCTCCCTTAGGGCTCTAACTGTTCATCTTATCTTTAAAGGACTGTACACCAGACCAAGGCTACCCTCTCTGTTTTTCTCCGTCCATCCTTCTTTGTGTCCCTGCCCCATCACGTTGTTCATTTCTTATCTTATGCTTTAAGATTCATCTGTGATTTGCATGTCATTGATATGTCACATGTTGCTTGTCTTAACAGTTCTCTCCACTTTTGATATGTTCATATCATTATCAAACTTGTTTTCATCTCTACATGGTCTTACTGCTACCCAGTCATGTCTTATATGAAGTACAACTGTATGTGTTTACATTGTGTCTGTTCTTTTGCCTACATTTGTTTCTATATATTTAGTCAACCAAGAGATAAAACCTTTCTTGTTTGGTCCTGCCTGCTCCAAGCCTGCTTTGTTTAGACTCCATTGTGCAGTGGGCAGTTAAGGAACTTTTTTTCTTCTACCCATCAAATGAATTCTTCTACCTGTCTGCTTGTCAGGTCAAAACATATTTTACTTTTCTTTTTCAGTCTTATCTATCTCTTTTCCTTTAACTATTTGAGTTATATTTTCCTAATAGTGCTGTGCTCATTCTGGTTACATCAGCTGTTGAGTAATTTGTGCTCAATTTTGAGCATTTTTGTAACTGATCTACCAAAAGTGCATACAGCTAGGTCTCTGGCCCTTGAGTGAAAGTTGCAAGATTACAAAACATATTCATCCATGGTAAACATGAAGTATGCATACATCAAAAATGTTCTGATCAGGAAATTGTGCTCCTGATAATGCATTCAACATTTGAATGCACATAATGCTACCCAGAGGCTCTGAAGTATATTATGGCCAATCCATATGTATGAGATGAATCTGTACAGAAACCAGCCATGAGGGTAAAATGCTTGCCGATTCAGGAAAGCCAAAATCTCATCTCATATCAATATTGTGGATGCATATTCTCCCAGTTATTGCTACAGCCCCACTTGGAGTTATTCTTGGCTTATGCCCCCTCCGCCCTTCCTCTCTCTTCGCATTTTCTCCATCTCATTTCTCTGCGCTGAAGATGGCGCCAAGGCAGAAGGCGTTTGTTTGTATTTCTCCCGAATATCTGCAGGGGAGGGGTTGATTTATCATTGCTGCCTATGTGGGCAAATAATGCCATATGTACGCATGGCAGTAGCTATTAATCTGTGTGTGTGTGCGATGTGTTTGTATCTGTGTGTATGTTTGTCCGAGAGTTAGTTTATGTATATATATATATATATATATATATATATATATATATATATATATATATATATATATATATGTGTGTGTGTGTGTGTGTGTGTGTGCATTTGTGTGTTTATTTGTGTATTTGTTTGTGTGTGTGTGTTTTAGTATTTGTATCATGACATCTTGCACAAAGAAACAGATGATGACATTGCCACAGCAATAGAGATTTTCAGTAGCATACAAGTTGTATTTGTTTAGCCTGATACTTGTATAGAAATATCTGTAAACATTAGTGTCCTGTATCTCCTCTTGGAGAACAGAACACCTCTCCAAGCTGCAAATAATGACACCAGCATCCTGTTGGGTCATGTCAAAAACTAGTTGTCAAATTATTGTACTCCATTTCCCTTTTTTCACCTTTTTTTTTGTGTGTTTTGTTGCATATGCCACTGATTAACCCATATCGGGCCAACGCAGTGGCCCAGCACTGTTCGCACACACACACCGACAGGCAGACAACTCTCCAAACAATCACTCTTCATTAGCAAGGAATGAACAAAAGTTACAAAATCAGTTTGTTTGCTTGCTTTCATTCATGGATTGAAAATAGCAAATGTTGTAATTTTACACATCCAGTACCGGAAATGAAATGATCAGTGTCAGCTCTCTGGACATATATCATGACCATTGATACAATAATTGCAGGTTTATGTTTATTTTTATGACGATGAAGCCATTGTGAGTGCACGGGAAATTGATAATATAATGTGTATTTCCTATAGTTTGTTGAAGCGAAACTCGTCACATTAGATACGTAAAATACATGTACAGCTTTTCAGTTACTGCACTCCGTACAGCTGTAGATAGCACCCACTGACACTTTGTGGTTATTCGCATTATTCCATGTAAACACACATATTTTTCGATGATTTTTACAATATTGTTGGCGTTCGACTGACAAAACCTTTTTGAATTATCGCAGACAGTGTTGCAAAGCATTCTGGGATATGTTGTCAAAGGTTAGAAGGTGAAAGAACTTTGGAATGACGCCATTTCTTTGTCATTTCATTCACTACGGGATATTCCGTATGTGGCCTCTGCGGCGTTCGGACGAACTACGGAATATCCCGTAGGTGGCCAGAAATGGTTTAAGAAAAGCGACACTAATTCAGCATTAGTATAATGATGTAGGAGAAAACACACTGTACAGGAATGTGTTATCTTTTCTAGTGTTTATTCAAGGCATGTGCAGAAGAGCGCAACCCTACAAGTTCTTTAATTTTGAAGTAAATCTGGTGTTTGAGCAAGCTGCATATAAAAAGTGATCCAGTGATACCCACCACTACACACTGTCATTTTTTAATGTTGAATCAAGGTTGTTCACATGGCTGCCATTTCCCCACATTCATGTTACATTGATCAAGCAAGCATGAATAAGGAAAAGCCGCCATTACCTACATTATTTGCGTACCTCTGGTATACGCTCTTATTGAGGGTAGTTTTATACAATATACTGTATACGCCATATATTTTGCGAGTCTAAATTTTTGCGAATTGGGAATTGCCGACGATTTCGCGAGTGGTTAAATTCGCAATCGTGGAGTCCTGTACAGAACAGAGAAATGTACACGCGTATGTCACATTCACATCGGGATCAGAGTCAATATTTTCGCGTGTCTTTAATTTTGCGAATAGCACCTGACTCGCCAAATTCGCGAAAATAAAAACCCCGTGAAATACAAGTATTTGGCGTATGCAGTATCTTTAACCACATCATTACTCCAGTTTCCCTTTACATCTATTGCTCTCTCCAGCAAAGTCTGTGCACAATATGCTCTACACACTTGTACCTAGCCATCTTGTTGTTAGTTATCTAGTACATTTCTATCCTATCTATGTACCTGACTACATATTGATATGCCTGTCTACCATTCTGTCTGACTGTCTGTGATCCCATCCATCTATGACAATCTAAATGGCTGTCATATTTCTTTGTCTGCTAAATATGTCCGATTCTGACCCCCCAAACGGGCAGACAATTGAGTGCAAAGTAGTCACATGGGGGCGTTTTTCTCCACTACCGACGGGAGCCGGCCCACTCGTTTGCGCTGCCGAGAGTATGAAGACCTAAATCGGATGCGACACGGTGATTGAGGAGCGATATCTGATGGGGCATTCACCCGTCTCATGGCAAGGGACGGCGACTCCATCAATCAAACTAACACATTGGATATCAAATTGGCCACTCTGTGCTGGCCTAGTCTTGTTGCTCCCAGACCCAAGCATTGCTCTCCCCTCCAGAATATATTGATCTTGACACGCTAGAGCATCATCAGATATGGATGCAGTTATCTCATTTCAACATCTGTCATCCACAATGATCTGGTCTCATCAAAACGTGAGGAATTTTGAATCCGTAGAGGTACTTCCTCTGATGGGTGTTGTAGGTTGATGGACTCTTGTATGATGACTGAAGACTGTGATTGAGAATCTATTAGGCTAGGTGGAAGATCGGATGCAGGAATCTCAACTCTGTCTGTATAAAGTCTATTTAGGTAAAAAAAAAAGGGGGAAAATAATGAGGAAATGACATTAATTGCAAAATATCACTCAGTAAATGCAAACACCATCTTGGCTTGGGGTGATTTATCATGTGCTAGAGTCACTGCATTCAAAGTAGAGACAAAAAGTTACAGGATTTTTTTTTGTGTGTGTGTTGGGGTGATAAAAAGAGATATACTGAAGGTAAAAGTGATATACGGTAAGCTGTTTCATCCTCCCTGTCTCATCAATGTGCATTAAGGGGATTACTGCTGGAAATTGTCCAGGAATTTGCAATGCCGCTGTATTTGCAGGAAACAATATGGGGATGTAAAGATTTGCCTAGTATGAACTATCCTTAATTGCCTTTTAAGGAATTGATTTGGCAAAATAAAACTGTAAGTAGGTGATGTCTTTAAAAGGAAACATATTATTATGCATATTACTCACTAGGACAGATGTTGTCTGAAGATATGTATTCAATGTGGTTTGATTAATGATATTGTCATCTGGAAAATCATGTCCCTCATGCAGATATCAACACATTGATCAGAGGTTTATAAGGCAGACGGAAGGAGGGAACCAACCATGAATTGAGGAAATAAGTTGTTTACTAAATGGTGCTAACAATGGGGCATACAGTGTAGATAAGCAAATATTTCATGGGACAGGATATGTGTACATGCCGCAGATACACAGTTCCCATGGTAACGGTTACCAGTAACCATGGATCATTTCTTCTATACAGAAAACAGAGAATCGTCTCTCTTTGTTTTCCATCCCAGTGTGTTTTCATGAGTTTATATATTAATTGTCATCAAATGGTATCAACCAGACACATTGTGCCATTCCAGAAGAAGAAAAAGATGCCTTTATATGTAAATATTTCATGTCTGTTCATGTTACTACTCTAATTATTCTTGTCTACCCATCTTTTTTTGTTCATCTGCTTTTAAGTTTTTTCTTCTTTTCTTTCTTCACCTGTTCATCACCTCTTCTTTTTCTTGCTTTTCTTTTCACTACTCTTTAATAGTTCTTCCCTTTTTGTTATCTTTGTGGGGGATTTTTTCTTTTACTTTCTGGGCTTCTTCTTTATCCTCCTTTCTCTTTTATCCTTTCATTTTTACCTCTTCATCCTTTATCTTTCCATTTTCTGTCTCTTCTTCTTTCTCCTTCTCATGTGCTGGTTTATTCCCTCCCCTCCCCCCTTCCACCTATTAAGACTCCAATTCCTCTTCCTCTATCTTTCCTTATGTGACCTGATTGTGAAACTCATTTCTAATAATTGATTGCATGTATGCTGACATCTCCCACAGCTAGTATTGCTGTTCAAATTTGATGTACAAGTACGTGGTCACTTGTTGCTCGGGTTCAGCCTCCGTTAACTACTCTCCCTCCCCTGTCACAAGAGGGCAGTATTACACTTTGCTTGAGATTTGGGCATTCCTCAAATCTGAATGGCCTTGTTTGGCCTGTGACAGAAATGTTATCACTCAGCACGCAGCTTATTACTTTGTGGAAGACATTTTCTGTATTTCTGCATATAACACTAATTTAACATTATTTTAGATGCTGTTTGTTTTTGTTTTTTTTATCAACCTGTCTATTTTTGAAGTAGACTAGTTATGTGACAAATACTCTTGTTTCAGTATTTTGACTTGACATGTTAAAAAAAATTCTTGTGAGAGACTTTTGTGCACATATGACACTCTCATGACACATATCTTTCTTTTTTAATGTTTTGTATCTTAAAAACTTTGCATTAATGAGTATGACTAGTGGTATCATTCTTGTAGATATGAATCATATTATTTCCAATAATTAAAATTGAATAAAATGATGCTACCTTCATCTCAGTGTCTGAATATGTCAGTTGTGTAGACAATGGCATTGTCCTTCAGCTAATGTTGTCCAATAGAATTTCTTTGTCCCTTTGATGTCGTATTTGTTCAAGTGCATAAAAAAAATACTACATCTCCTGACAAAAAAAAAAAGAAGCGAACAAACAAATGTAACAGAAAAGCATGAATTATGGAAAGTATTTATACCAGGATGTTATACAAAAATAATAACTTGATATACACAATTAAATACACATATGAGAATATATACATAACCTTCTGATCTATCTACCTCCTGCAGAGAGAGAGAGAGAGAGAGAGAGAGGAGAGAAGAATGTATCTACTGCACACACTGTAAAAAGAAACCTAGAACACATTATACGCCCTGTAACTATAGAGGGTGTCCTAGCACAATCAGTGAGATCTAGAGTTTTCACTGCCTTGGCATGGATGCGTACATTTTATGAGCTGTATACCTATTTCTTTCAAATGTTTTGCCACGTAATTGAAAATAACACTTAGTGTTTATAGAGAATATGTTTTGTTTTTTTCTTTCATCAGCTGATGGCACATACATATTGTTTCAGCTTGAGTGGCATATGTATGGTGGGATTACAGCTGAGAGCTTTAGAGAAACTTAGGTAGCAGTAATACACTTTGAAAGAAGTTCAAGCTTGCTACAAATAGCTTATGTAATGACTACAAGTCTCAAGCATTCTTGTTCTTAGTTATGCATATAAACTAAACTGCTGATTACATGCAGAATATATTGTGACCTGAAAATTGTTTACATCAATTCAGGTACATGTTTTTGAAAAATGGTAATAAAAGACCAAAAAAAAAAGCAGTATCATGTGACATACTCATAAAAACTATTCAAAAGAAAGAATGAGGTGATGCATTCTTCTACAGTTTCCTGCTCCCTGTAAATCTTTAAAACATACATACATACATACATCTGCTGTTCATATGTTCATATGGATGCTGCTTTTAAGTCAACTTGAATATCTGTCTGTTTTTAATCTGATGTGTCAAAAAGTGGGGAAAATGCATCTCAGACACATGCAGCTGTTTAAGTCTACTTGATTTCTCTTTTTGAACAAAATGTGTGAAAAAAAGTAAGAAAAATGTTTAGTGTTCATGGAACCATCGGCACTTAGAAGATATCCATTCTATGAATACATGCAGGTTAATAATAGATGTATAAATTTGTGTTAAAAACATGAATCTATCATGACAGTCTGTAAACCTCTTTGCTTCAGGGTAAGGACATTCTCATAGACTTTGTATAGGAGCCACCAGGTTGATGTGGGCAGTGGGTCAGTTGTCATGGTTACTGAGTCAATCAGCAGATGACACATGCCCTCCTCACAAGGGTACTATATGCTTTCTGCACTGCCCTTCAAATGATTCTGGAAAATGAAATATTTAACAAACTTATTCTTTTACAGATTATTGAAATATGGGCAAAATTGTAATGCAAACTGGATATGCCACTGTTTAATATCATCAAAACAGTCAGATCAGTTGTTCAGAGAGTGATTGGAAGGAGTGTTTTAACACCAAACAAGAAAACTTGAAAGGTACATTTACAGTCTCCTGCTAAATTCAGCAGCAAAAAGACTTGAAATCTAGAAACCAAAGACTTTTTAATACAGACCTTTTTAGGATAAACGGAATAAGAAACAGAACCTCAGTATGAGAGAATATAGTTTCCCTATAAAGTCTGTTCCTGGGGACCGTTTCATGAAACTTTTTGTCAGTGATTTACACTGACAACTGTTAAAAGCTACTGAAATCTTGTCTGATTGGCTGATAGCAAATTTGTCGGTGAAAACCTCCGACGAACTCGTTGATGAATCACCCCCCTGATACTGATGTGGTTTTTCTAAGCTTTTGATTAGCTGTAATTCTCCCATGGATGAATCAATCTGGCTAGATGTAGTTTTCCTGCTGCATGCATTACTGATCAGATGCATTTCATACTACACCACATGATTCTATTTCAGAATAAATCATATCTGTGTGGAACAGTGACAAATAGCAGAATCTAAGTTGTGTCATTTGAATCCCAGTGGTGTTAGCAACAAAGATTCCTCAAGGCTGTAGTAGAAAAGGGAAGGGAATATGTGCCATCACCATTACTTATGGTTTGAGTAATTGGAAGCGCTTGTTGATACTACCATTATCTTGGGAGAGAAATCAGTACATTAGCAAGCAATGTGCCATGACCCAGTCTTGGTGATGCGCATACATTATGTTGGCAACAGGAATATGTAAAACAAAAACAATAACATTGTGGGAGAGACGGTAATGCCTGTGGGAGCTAAAACGTCGAGCGGTAAACTGTTTGGTAATGATCAGGAAGTCCCGCAAACTACTTTCTAAAAAGGTGATATGCCTGCAGCCTGCGCACACATACCGCATCTTGTGTGATATGCAAAGTACTTTAGCGGGAGCCTGTCGTTTGTCATAAATCGGACAGCTGTCGCGAGGATAAAGAGATTACGAGTTTCTTCTTCTTCACCTGGTTCCCCCGTGCGATATGAAAATTAGTGGTGTACTCCAGAGAGGGAATTATGCAGACAAAAATTCCTCTCTCAGGCCACATTACTTACCACTCCTTGCGGAAGATTGAAAATGAGGAGCTATGAAGGTTATGGGGGGGGGGGGGGAGTAATTCTTTATCGAGCGATTTAAAGCCGTACAATAATTATCCGAAAGAAATCCTTCTGTATTGTTCGGTGTAGGCAACAGTCATTGTGTCTCTCAGTTCTGTTAGCCTTCCTTTTTGATGCTGCTGGAAAAGACAGCTAAAGCTTGTGATATGAATACTAGTGAGAAATATTTTGTGGCTATCTGTGTTCTTAACAAACTCATCCAGAGAATTGTCTTCCATTATTTTGGATTTTGAACGTATTCAACCTTGGAGGGGAGGCAATACTGATTTTGTGATGATCAATCAGGTTCAAAAGGACTCATCATGTCAGTGTCATGCAAATTTATAAGTCATCATTTATATTTGCAGTTGCATGATAATGGAAATCAGACCATTCAACAGCAGGTTCTGTATCATACCCCCTTCTTTACCCATACCCCTAAAAGACATGTCAATGTTTGGACAGATGAAACAAAGATTTGTTCTTCTGCCTATACCATTTTCTTTTTTCTCATATACATTGTAGGTCGAGAGCTTTTTGCTTTTTTGAAGAAATGACAAGAGGAGTCCCAATACACATTTTTTTTTTAAATTGTGCTTTGTTGTACAGCTATTTCTGTATTCCAAGTTTTACTGATGGTACATAGTTCCCTTTTGTACACATAAAAATCTAAAATGTTCTGTTCAAAATCAAGATAAATGAATTGAAAAGTCATAGTTACAACAACATGAGATCTGCTTTAGAGCTAGCTGCCATTAGTGAAGATTTTGTGCACTTCACGAAATGGTGTTTTCATGAGTCAGTGTGTCTGATCATGGCATGGTTTGGTGGTCTGAACGGAAAAATCAATATATTCTGTGTTCCAGTCATGTTGGAGTAATAAAATGAATATGTTTGATTTATCATATCATTTTTGCTCAGAGTACATAGAAACATTTTTGCCAGATGAGATTTCTCAGTAAATCTGCCCCAGAAGGGACATCATGCAAACTGCCGGAACAGAGCACCAATTGAATAAAAACCAGAGTGAAATTGAACAAATAAATAAAAGGTTATGACTCTTTGGCTGCCAGTATTCTCAACTGCAGAAAGATCTCCCTCTGCACAGCATCATTGTTTCTTTTTGTTTTCTTTCTTTACTTTTTTCGGAAGACCTTACTACAATATGACACTCGATGATGCCATTGCTTACTTCTTTACTTTTGGGATGAGTTGAATGCATTCAACATGTCATCCTAAAAATCATAATTTGAGGAAAAAGTGAAATCACTGACTTCTTAAGAATAGATTTAATCACAGTAATCACATTAATGTACAGATTTCAAATCATCAGATTTGTGCTTGATATCTGCATAAATGCTGTCAGTTGGACACACTATGAGGAGAATTCACTATGTGTCGTGTTGTGAACAGTGTTTCTCTGATCTTTGGAGCTAACTTCCCTGCATATACAATATGTATGGAGAGTAGATTTCTGCTATCAAGTGCTTGAATGTTAGCTCATGTGTCAGATTATGACAGTGTTGAGTCTATTATTGTTGACTATGTATCCTTATATACTCCGTTTTCATTGCTGTACGGAAGAGAAGTTGTGGCTCAGTGGTTAAGACCACAGGGTATCAGTCATTAGGTCCCTGGTTCAAATCCCAAGAACATTTCTTGTGCCTTAAAGTGAAGCACGTTTCTCATTGCTGAGTCCTTTTGGGGGGCACTGAAAACCAACAGTTCCATGGTTGGTTGTTAACAAGCATTCATCATTTCCGTAGCTGCCAAATAGAATAATATCTTGAATTTTAATAATGAACATTACTGCACTGATAAAGCAGGGGTGAATGAAAAAAAAAAGACATTGTAAGCTCTTGCCAATAGTTTTGTCATTGCATAGACCAAAGTTGAAGAAAAGAGAATGCTCAGTCTCACAGAAGTTTTCATTCACTTGCAGACGATTTGGGTAATCTCTGCGCAGCGATGCTCTTGACATTTATCAGTGATGGTTTTTATCGCGGGTGTCGCCGACACTCTGTAGCCCTTCCCGCTCCAGAGCACCTCTGACCGTTCCTGCTTCACTCCAATCAACAAATAAACCATCCATCTAGATCCATTTGCTGTTTACCGACCCAAAGGTTAATTCACTCATTAATTTCCCTCGCAACATGTTGAAAAATTTCTTGGCGCTCTGGGCGTAACTGAGGTGACGAGAAAATCTGCAGCAAAAACTGCCAGGTTAATAATTGATCACCATGGCGTTTTCAATAATACTCCAACCTCTTCCTCAATGTGATCACCATCATCTTCTGAAATTTTTTCCCCTCATTTCCATTCCTCCTTTCCTTCATTCATTTTGTATTCTATGTAAAGTAAACAGCCCTTACACGCCTGCGCCACTCCGGTGTTACTTTCTGACTATTGATAAAAGCATCAATTCCACCATTGCTCTCACCTCCCCCACCCTTCCCGTCTCGGACTGAACTCTGGCATTTTGTCAAGGCGCCCTAAATAACTGTTGATAAACCACGATCTGCTGTTTATTGAAAGACCGCGTCTGGCTGGCGATCTATCTCAATCGCATAAATAAGCACAAATTTTGAAATCGACATCCTGAAGTCGGTGCTAGCTTACCCCTACCTTTATATGTATGGAGGGGGTAGAGGAAAAAGATAAGGTGAGCATTTGTCCATGGGGGGGGGGGGGGGGTGGGGGAAAGGAGTGTCACGCCCGTGTGCTCATAGTTAGCTTCCCTCTGCCATGATCACAAGAGGTTTGGAGTTATGTAGAGACTAAAGATATGGAAAATAGATGAGAATAGATGAGCTGAGGGGGTTGGATTTTTTTTTTCTCAGATCGTTCTTTAACCTGTTGAGGACGGTTTGATTTTGCTACAACATGCATTTCCCATAGTCACCTGCCCGAGTATACTCAGGACTCATCCTCAACGGGTTGAATGGCTTCTTTGTATAGTTGTTCCTAAAAAATATACATCTATGATAGAGACCTTCTCTGAAACAGGAGGGAATCTTTGGTGGAAACAAATACAGAGATGAAAGAACATCCTACAGAATAGGAAGTGTTGGACCACAATTCGTAGAAGGGGAAATTTCCTATTGCACATGCAGGCTTTTGTGAGAAATGAATGAATGAATGAATATTAGATGTGTCTGGAGAAGGAGGATTGGGATAGGGAGGGGGAGGGCTGCTGATGGCAGAGAAAAGGAGAGAGAATGGGGGGGGGGGGGGTATCCCAGAAACAATCCATTAATAAACAAGCGCGCATCATCATTGTGCTACATATAATAGTCTGCCTGTGGGCATTCACGTCTCAGCTTCTTTGCTAGTGCTTTCATGTGATAAATAAACAAGCAAAAACATATCTTATTGTATGTTTCTGATAAATATTACTAAGCCACCAAAGAAAAAGCGTGTGGGGAATGATTTTCAGGCCCTTTGAAGCATCAAACTATTCATTTATGGAGCTGTTGCAATTTCAGTTAAATAATGTGAATGCGTGAGTCGAGTCTCCATTAAGGTTCAGCCAACCATAATGTCTCTAAAGAGACTCCGTCTCATCTTCTTGAAAAAAACAAAACGAAAACAACAACAACAACAACAGAAACCCTCAAAAGAAGTCTGCTTTTGATAAAAAAGTTGTGACACAAAGTGATAGATTGGAAGTGAGCAAACATAATTGCAGATTTGTTGAGACTGGTATACTCTTATAAACATTACTGCAGATTTGTTGAGACTGGTATTTTCATATAAACATGATTGCAGATTTGTTGAGACTGGTATACTCTTATATATACTGCACAGACAGGAAAATGTGCCTGCAAAATGACGTATTTCAGCTAACATCTGTCTCTTGCATATACACTGTATCTCTCTATCTATTTATATTTTCAAACTCTTCTTTCTTTCTCGTACTTTCACTCAATGAATGAGCAGAAATGTGAGTATCTAATCGTAACCCGTTGAGGATGAGTCCCGAGTATACTCGGGCAGGTGTCTATGGGAAATGCGTGCTGTAGCAAAATCAAACCGTCCTCAACGGGTTAATAAATCAAGGTGTCTTGTCAGTGGACTGTCTTCTCCTTTGACGAAGTGCTGGAATGCATTTTATGGATACAGGTGTATTGAATATGAAGCTCTTTACCACATACTCTCAGAGACAAAATTGTCCATAATATACTAGTAAAATCTCTCCCTCTATCTCTCTCACTTCATTTCTTATCAGAGTGAGTTCATGAGTAGAAGGGGACAGTGAGAGAGGGATATTCCAACTAAAAAAGAGAAAGAGATATCAAGACAACTACTGTAAAACACAATATTTTTGCGAACTGGAGCTGATGGCCTTTTTTCGTACATGAAATTTTCGTGAGTTGCCTCTAACATTCAATGTGTGTAGTGTAGACAAGAACTTTCATGTGCATTTTAATTTCGTGAATCTTGGCTCTCGCAAAAATCGTGAAATTAAAATGCACGTGAACATTCCTCGTTTTACAGTATTCTCCCACACTCTACCAGCTTTCCTTCTGGTCAGAAAATTGTAGAAATCTGGCATTTTCAGGCGAAAATTGTACACCCCTAGCATTGTTAACTCTTGGTATTTCCATTCTGTAAGAGTACAGTAGTGTGACTCATGGTTTTTCCCATTTTTGAAAATTTTTGACTTTATTTTAGAGAGCATTCAATTCTCTGAAGAATTTTTTATGAAAGTTGGTTCTGAAATGACTGAGATATCCAAATCTAAAAAAAAGGTCCTAATAAAAGGTGGGACCCACCTTTCAATAGGACCACTTTGTTTTACTTTGTGTTTGGATATCTCCGCCATTTCAAAACTAATTTTCATCTAATAAACTTTGAATTCCTCTTCAAATTGTGTGCTCTTTCATATTTCATAAGTGCTTTTTAATTATTGCAAAAAGAGTTAGTATCTGAATCCCCCATCTCAACCAAAACTATTTGAATAGTATCAGTAAATGTGGTGGTACAGTATGTGAAGAGTTTGTTTGCAAAAACCGATAAGTCCATATTTGTCAAATGGAGATATTTGCGATTAAAGGTCAAGAAAAATAAAGAGAATAATGAGAAAATTTTTGCTTCTTTTGACCATAACTTCAAAAATATACCTTTATATGTAGTGACCATTATATCATTCAAAAGGTATTATTTTGTACATTATGACAGAACTTGTACTTCAAAATCTTCAAAAATGGACTTATCGCTTTTTGCAAACAAATCCTTCATGTATTACTGTATACATTTTACTCTATTTATTTTGAAGTGGAAACAATGCATAGAATTCCTTTGATATATGGAGATACTATCACATTTTCTCTCTTCATGTTATGCTGCTGTTGTAAAATTGAATATGTGGTTTACACCAGTTTATGATGTATGCAGAGTTTACATCTTGCTTGGTGGAATGGATTGGTTTGTAGAAAATAAAGAACTTCATTTGTAATGTGTGGTATAGAGTAGGTTACAATTCTAATCCTTTGTTTCTGGTTTGTTCTTTCTTCTTACAATGCATCCTTGCCTTCTTGCTGATCTGACTGCTATACTTCCATTGGTACATTGGTTGGTTTCAGGTAAGTCATATTTTCCAGACCCTCCTAGTGTTTGCTTTATTACAAAAACATAATTTTGACATTGATGAGGTGATATTTTGAAGGAATCTATTTACAATTTAAAGTTGAGTGGTTGATTGTGTGGTATTTCACATACTCATGTGTTAGGAGTGAGTTCCTAATTCAATAGGTGACAACTTCATGAAAATAGCACCCTCACAGAAAGACAACTTCATTTTATCATTTGAGAGAAGATGCAGTGTGGTGTATGTATGTGTGTATGTATGTATGTTTAAATCCCACTCATATCAAATCATCCAAATATCAGTCACACAACATTTGATGTTATCATTTCCTTGTCAGATTTGTATGCTATTGACATTCCATAGATGAAAATGAAAACCAGGGGAAAAAATACTTAAAGCCTACTATGTCATGAAGCTGTTTTCCAGAGCGTAGGCTTTGATTTTATTCATTTTTAAATTGCAGTTTGGACTCCACACCATGTTCAAGTTAGATTTGATAGAACAAAATCAAAGAAACAGCCTGGCAGAGGTTTCATCAAACTCAGAGATAAATCATATGGAATTGCAACATTTCATGTTACACAAAAGAAAACATCAGCAACAATTACATGCAAACTAGAAAAGCACTCTGAGAGAGTAGACTTCCGCCAAGTACCTCATTTCCACCCATACACACAAGCTGAAAATTGTCCAATGTCCCTATATCCGCATTCACACATACAAAATAGAGGGATATCGATCGCGATCCAAATCTCGAGATATGTTTTATAGGGGTGAATCCCACTTATATTAAAGAAGCCTTGTGCTCATCTGGTATCGCTTCAGCTTCCTGCATGCTGTGCAGCGCCTTGAGCAGAGCATGAGCTTCAGTACACATTACTTTATACAAACCTCAAATACGTGCAGCTAGAACTCCCAAGTTCATTGACCCCATTTGCCAGAAGATTTTTTTTTAATCCTTCTATATTTCATAAAAATTCCTGGATCACTGCCACAATTCAGTCATGTGTTCCCAGTGTCATCAACTTTTCCTGCAAGTTTCATTCAAATTCATTCTCAACTTTATGAGTTATTTTGCACACAGACAAACCAACACCAACTAAAACATAGCCTCCTTGGCAGAGGTAATTCATTGATGTGATCATGTACCTAATAAATATAACATGGACTTTTCACGGTAGTCTTTCTTTGATGTAATGATCGTCACCGACACCTGATTATGTGCATCTTAATGAATACATTCAGGTGTCTTGACAATAACGATTGTGTAATCATGTATCGTCACTAACAAAAGAATCGTTTCCACCATTTCAGTCTTGTTTCGCTGATGGGCCTTTTTTTCAGACGGAAATGTATTTGTAAATACAGATGATGAGGAGCAGCAAACCTGAGATCATTACAAATTTTGTGTCTAAAGATGGGTAATTGCTGATTCGCACATTTTCGCACATGCATAAGACCTTGCCTAATGGCAAGATATATCTGTTCTCTACCATTACCGTCCCTTTTTGCTCTGGAATAAGCTGGAGAAAAGTGAAATATTGAGATTACAAATGACAATCATTCTGCCAAAATGTTAGCTTTCTTTTAAAAACTGCCTGCTTCTCCCAAGCGAAATTGTTTGAGGTATGATTTCCTAACATACACCACAACTGCACATTCACTTTACTTGATTTTTGTGAGTTATTTTCTTCTGCGCATATAGTTTTAGATTTATCGAATCTCCGTCTTGTTCTTCTCTCGGCTTGCTGGCAGTGACGATCATGGGATCAAAGCAGTGAAGCATGCTAAAAATGTCTTTGTGGCGCTTTTGAGATGTACGGGTGCATGAATTAATTAACGATACGATGAATGTCCATGTGTATTAGGTCCATGATGTGACTAACCGAGTATACTCAAGACTAATCTTCAACACGCTAAACACTCAATTATGCAATCTTGCCCAAGCCCACACATTCAAAGTGCAGCTGTAACACTAAACTCACAGGAAACTTACAATAAACAAAGTGTATATACAAGCAGTATTACCAATTATGTGTCATTTGCATATGAAAAAGGTAGCACATACACAGATGTTATTCAATTGCCTTGCATCAGGAATGATTGATGGTTTTCCAGCTGCCTTTCCGAGGCATTGTGCTGAATACAGACTGTACAGATTTCTTTCTAGTGCCACCGGCTGCTTTAGGTCCTCAAATGTTTTCTGATCATGATTTGCCATTCATCGGTGCTGAATTATAAAAGTGTAAACTGCGAGCGGCTTTCACACAGGGCTTGCCGAGTCCCCAGATTTGCTCCAGCCATAAGCATCGTGGAGTTCTGGAGGGAAAGAGAATGAGGAAGGATGAGAATGACAGTCTTAGCCTGAGATGAAAGGATGAAAAAGACATGGCTGGGAGTTGGGGATGTATCATCAGTCTGGGTAGATACTAGATAGCAAGAGGACTCATATTGTTCCCCATTCCATCCCCTCCCCCCCCCCACCCCCCGAAAAAAAGAAGCTGCTTCGAGGGCTTTCATACTTCATGAAGAACTGCGTCTGAAAACATCTTCCTCAGCACATTTTCATGCAATTTGAGTGTGAATGCAAACTTGTATGACATTGCTTTCAGACATGTTTCTCAAAGCACAGCTGGGCAATCGTGGTTCCAAAGGTTTTATCCAATTGAGTCTGCTCTGGTCTTGGAGCATGTTTTATAATCTGGATGAGCCATTGTGACACCGCTGTTGTATGAAATATTGGCAGCTACTAGTAGCAACAAAACTGAAAGCATTTTAACTCTAAACAGGTTAAGATATATGACTTCAAGATACTTGACTACCAGAGAGTTTGTTTGGTAAGTGTGAAAACCCTGTGAGGAAGCTGCATCACATATTCAAAGAGCAGTGAGTGAGAATGGTGATGGGATAAGAGTTGGCCCTGTGAGGTTGCTCATGAATATTCATAAGGCATTCAGGCATCGTGTCAATACCCTAGTCCAGGTGTATGTATCTTCTCACATTACCCTAGCTGGCTGTTTCGCCTACTGCGGGAGAGAGAGAAAGAGATAGAGGGAGAGAGAGTTGGAAAGAAGATGGGCGAATATAATTTCCCCTTTGCGCATTGTTTTTCTTTCTGTAGGGTTCTTACGTAGGCATGCAAATTAGGCAAACTTAGGCGAGCAGCGACGTTTTTCATGTACGTACGAACATCCACTCGGGGGCATGTCTCGCTTATTACACATGCTGGGGACGATTGCACAAATTGTGAGTAATAATCGCTCCGTTGCAAGGTCTTTGCAACCCACACAGAAGTGTAAAGCGCGAGGGCGGCCACGAAGTGCTGGGCATTTTATATTGCTTCCCACAGAGCAGCTGCGGCTTTGCCGATTCTCTCGGCCTGTGATTTCCAGCATCTTGGTTGCATAGATTACAATTTGGCTGAAATCATAAACCGCGGACTGATAGTTTTCGAGCAGTCCTCTTCCCTGACCCAAACTGTTCATCCATGAAATCTGAGATTTGTGTTGACAAGTAAGATTCACATTTTTTTTTTCCTATCTGAGTGAGAAAAAAAAAATCTCCTAAGATATGACTTCAGGATTAAAATTGTTAATTTACTTTGTAACTTCTTTGAATTGCTAAGATGTATGCTCCAAAACAGATGTCAATTATTTCATAGCTCTTCCTCTCCATACCTCTCCCTCCCTCTCCCTCTCTTCCATCTGCTTTCTCTCTCTCTCTCTCTTTTCCTTTCTCTAAAAGGCAATCTTCATTTTTCTTTTTTTTTTTTTGTGTCACATTTCTTCCGTAATCAAAAGAGAATATGAAAATTGAAGCCACTTCAAACTCTTGGAGTATGAAGTCATTTCATGTTTATTTTCATTTTTATTTTAGAGCTCATAGTAAAGGTACAAATGTATTAAAGATTGATATGTAAGATGGATTGCTCACAGTAAAGATACACATATATTGAAGGTTGATATGTTCAATGTTCAGTATAATGATATGTTCAGTACGAATGTTAGGGAAGCTGAACTGATTGATTGCTGGAACGTCCTGTTTTGAGATGAGCACATTGTCATAAATCTTCCTCTTGATAGCACTGTTCAGTCTTGGATTTTAGTTTAGTAGCATTCACTAATATGTTGCATGAACGGACATGAAGCATGAATAATTCTTTTCGAAGGGACAAAGTTAGACTTGCTGGCAGTCATGATGTAAAAGTAAAAAAGTATGATCAAGTCCAGTCAATGCTATATCAAATACATGTCACTATTTTGCAAAAGTTACTGACAGACATAAATGAAAGTAATAAACTTTTCAATTCAATTCAGTTCAATTCAATTCATTTTTATTCGTCCAATAAAAAACATTACAGGAAACTCATCGCGGGATTTTCACATATAAATGACAATGCATAACAAATACAGTATATACATAGAGAAAGAACAACATGGAATAGTACTTTACAGATAGATAAATAACCGGACATCTATGCAAAAGTTAAACTGAAAAGAACAATCGTATAAAAACGTGGCATAAAAACGGCATGATGTTAAAAACTTCAGAAACCTTCCCTGTTGTTACGTCCCAATCTCAACCCCCCCCCCATGTCAGCCCGTAGTAAACTGAAACCTAAACCAACTCGCCCTGAAATACAACACAGCAAACAAATCAACACATACATACATACAGAAACAATATCAGTGATTATATCATCATATCATATAAATTTCTTTCTAAATCCACCAATATTGCACATAATCACTTCCCAAATTCTGAGATCAAATATTGATAACAAGTACAATCATTGTAGTTGTACGTCAACTTGCCAGGGAAAAAATTATACAATTTTTGTATATATGTATATAAAGGGAGGATCAGCGGTAGAGAGAAGAAAGAAAGAAAAAGAATAAGAAAGGAAAGGGAAGCATATATAACATTCCTGTCATGTTTTCAGTTCGATCCCTTATAGGTTGTTGATAATTGGATTCCATAATTAATTCAGTCTGATGGATGGGATTGTACTTTGTTTCTTGTCTTCAAACCAACTGATTTTGAGTGGACCAAAACTCAAAATATTCCATGAGAACTGCTCAGTACTCTCATGGTGATAAGATGATGACAGCATCAGTTCACTCATTTGTATATTCACATCAACCGTTTGAGTTTGTTTTGTTTTGTTTTGTTTTGTTGTTTTTATGCAAAAATTAGCAAAACTTCATGATGTTACAACTTCATTTATTTTGATCAAATTTTGATCAAATTTTCACCCATGTGCTTATAAGATTTTGTTCTTTCACTTTTAATTGGTCTGGAATTCCCCTTAAACCTGCTTTAACCACAACCTGTCTATACAGTATGTCCCAAAAAAAATTACAACGGGGCCCTCCGCAATGATATCTTTAAAGATAGTGAATCAATCCAAATACAAATTCAGGGTATGAAACTATAATTCATTGCCCACATCTTACAGAAAACCCCACTCGATTTGCTTCAGTGGTCAAAGAGAAATACAGAATTTTGTAGAGGATGTCAGGAATCTCTTCTGTCCAAGTTCTGTCTATTTATTCGCACACAAAATCATCGAAATGCTAAACTCGGAAGAATCCGATTCATGACATGCTTTGCAACAATCCATATTTCTCTGTGACCGCTTAACCAAACCGAATGGGGATTTCTGCAAAATAGAGCTAATATGTTATATATTAAGACCCTGAAGTAGCATTTAAAAAATGTAATCATATTGGGCGTTATCAACGCGAAAATCTGATTGTAATTTTTGGGGGACATACTGCAGTATGTCGCCCCAAAAATTATGATCAGATTTTCGAGTTGATAACACCCAATATGATCACCCTGTCTAAGTGGTACTTCAGGGTCTTAAGATATAACATCTTAGCTCTATTTTGCAGAAAACCCCATTCAATTTGGTGAAGCGGTCACAGAGAAATGCGGATTGTTGTAAAGCATGTCATAAGTCTGATTCTTCCAATTTTAGCAATTCAATGCTCTTGTGTGTGAATAATAGACAGAATCTGGACAGAAGAGATTCCCGACATCCTCTACAAAATTCCTCATTTCTCTTTGACCACTGAAGCAAATTGAATGGGGTTTTCTGTAAGATGTGGGCAGTTATAGTTTCATACCCTGAATTTGTATTTAGATTGATTCACTATTTATAAAGATATCATTGCAGAGGGCCGCGTTGTAATTTTTTTGGGGACATACTGTAGAGACCACCTGTTAATCCAGACCAATAATTTGTTTCCCTTCAGACCATTTTTAAGTATAGCAAAAAAAAAGCTGCTGAAAACTGTTTATCCAGTAGTGGCGAGTGTGTACAGTATGTGGAGGCACATGCATGTTCCTGATTCAAGTTAACTCAGATCGGGACTTAACCATGTCTTAACAAAAGGCACCCTGTAATTCATGCAAAATCAGTGGCATGTTTGAAATAGTAGTTGTTGCAGATTTAAAGCAATTCCAGACCTGATGTGTAAAAGAATTTTGCAAACTAGTCTTGCTGCTGGCATCTAATCAATCATGTGTAATATAGAAGAGTCAGATATGTTTCCAGAATAATATCTGCAACGCATTTATCCTGCGTTGCAGGAAGAATTGTTATTCATCTAGAGAGTATGAAGTCAGGGTGAGTGCTTTTCCTGAGGTGACGCTTTGTCATGACATTGTGATGACACGGATAGGATGGCAAAATTTTCACCAAGAAATGATCGGTAAAAAGACTATATGACTTGTGTCTGTTTGCTTATGATTTTTTATTATGTGCATGACTGTGTGGGGGAGGGAGAGATTGGACAGAAAATATATGGCATAATTGTGTGGGTATGGCTCATAAAATACATGTATATTTACATTATATGACTGAGTTTCAAAGAGTATGTGTGTTTAATCCTAAGTGTGATTTGTTTGCTCCAGTGGCACTTCATGCTGCAGTGCTTTCTTTGCCCATTGGCACACAGTTTTTTAACACATTGTCAGTGAATAGGGATTATCGAATCCCCTCGATCCCCATTTTGTCATAGCCTGCACTGAGGCACATGGTTACACCTGAATGGACTTGCTCACTTAATAGTTGCAGGTTAGGTTTTGATGCTTTCTGAACACTGATGTAATAAAAGTTAACCCGTTGAGGACGAGTCCTGAGTATACTGTGGCAAGCATCTATGCTAAATGCGTGTTGTAGCAAAATCAAACCATCCTCAACGGGTTAAGATTTGGGATGATATGGGATACATTAAGAAATGTGGAGAAATATAGAGTTAAAAGGAGAGAGAATATCTCAGAAAACATACTGTTTGCATGTAGTAAGATGATGAGAGAATGGCAGGTGTGAGTATTGGAGACAGTTTTTTGGCACAAAAAGTATGATAATATCAAGGTATTAGTATGTTTATTTGAGTGTTTGTCATTGGGAAGTAGAGATACAAATTTGTAGAGGATGAGCAAAAGAGAATGAGTTAGTGTATGTGGAAGGGGAATGGATAAAAGAAGGGAAAGGAGAGAGGAGTCTGTGTCTGTGTGTGAGATAACGGGTGGGAGGGGAGAGAGAGGGGGAGAGACAGAGCTAAGGAAGGAAGTTCTAGTGTAAAGAGATGTGTGGGAGAGCGGTGGCTCGATGAGGTTAAATTCATTCACGAGCTTGACATCAGAGCTTGTCAGACACCAAGCTCCCATCCAACGCCCACAGGAGAACCGAGGGGGATAGCCAACATCTCATCTTGACCAGCAACAATCTCTTGCTTGCATGATGAAGTGGAGCTGCTCATTGTTTTGATGTCCCCAGCTGCCCCATTCATTCGCACATTTGTCCTCTCTTCCCCCTCTTCCTTTTCTTGCCCCCCCCCCCCTTTCTCTCACGATTACAATGCTGCACTGAATCGCAAGGACAATGATTGTGTCTTCAATAATTGGATTCTGGCTACACCCACCTCGGTTTGAGTTCTACTAGTTGAGTGCAGAGGTATTTGGGGTGCCTGCTGATGCGAGACTCGGTCTAAATCCGCTAATCATAAAATCAGTGCCTGTTGTCTGCCGTTGCACTATGCTTGGTGTTTGGGTTTACTTCTAACAATAACACATGGCCCATGTGGTGGGACATGGATGACTGACTGCGATTGAGAAGAAATCTGGATTCTAAAGCATTCTGCCCTGTAAAGGGCAAGGAATTTAACGAACAACAACTCCCCCCCCCCCCCCCATTCTATGCAGTGTTGACAAAAAAGGTATGTGAGGAGGTCTAGAGTATTAATACCTCTACTGGATGTACGCCTACTCTTCGAAAGTTGAGCCACCCATGCAACATATCCCTCTGACTCGTCATTCAATCCGAGCTTTGCTTTATATGGTCTTCTTTGCTTCCCCCCCCCCCCCCCCCAGTGCATTTTGTTTTGGTCTGTTTTGGTGTTTATGCTCAGGGAGTGGTAAGGAGCTCAAGGAAACACTCTCCGCTTGGGGAAAGAGTCGCATGAATCGGACCGGGTGCAGCAGACACAGGACGCACATTGTCGCTGATATCCATGCCAACGTCAGCAGCAGGAAGACCGGTGGCTTGCGACGATAGTGCAAATCACTTCCTGCCTACTGCCGCTTAGTTTGTTAATAGGTTTCCACCCAGTTACTCAGCTCAGAGAGGTTTTGAGCAAGAAGAAGGAGTAAACAATCCCCGCCTACAGAACACATCATAATCAGCTGCTTGGAAAAAAACGTAAACCGCAGCTAGTCCTCAATATTGTATGGATTTGTGACTGATTTTTTTTTTCTTCTCTAGTGTTTTCCTTTTCATGTGTGCCGTGAGTGATCACAGACTTGTGAACTTGCCAGACCCCTCCACAGGATCTACCTGTTGTTGTTGCAGACAGTCTAGTGTGCATTTGGTTTATACTATAGGAAGCCCAGCTGAAGATCGACTGCATAGCAATCTACCCTCATCTCTGCCTGCTTCCAGCCTGGGGCATGGTGAAAAATTATACCCTCTGAAAAAGCATGTGGGCCGTAAAATATGAGCGTGTACACACTGACTAAGAAGATTATCTGCGCGATGTATCTCCGTGAGATCGGCTTTGAATGAACAGCTTGTGGGCCATCAGGAGGGGTGGTGCAGACGTATATTTGACTCTCTAGCTCTCTCTCCACCCATAAAAAGCGATGTGGAACTGAAGGAGGGTAGGAGAAAGGAACTAGTGAGCAAAAAGAGTGAGACTTTTGGACTGCTCGGCAGTTTGTGTATTTTCGCCTGAGAGCGACTTGCGGATGCAGTTTTTGCTTTGGGGATACATGATAGTGTCACACAAACACTCTGTCTGTTTAGATACACGTCCTGCAACGGTATTCAGCCCTCCCCCCCCCCCCTCCACACACACACACATATACTCTCTCTCTCACTCAAGGGAAAGGTCGCTACTTGTGTGTCCAGTAGATTTCTTACCCTCTCCAATGTCTGTCTCCCTTTTCCAATCTTACATCTAGCTTTTTCTCTCAGATTATTCTCACTGCTACGTGCTGATCCTGACAACATTATCTGGGAATAGGAGGCTGCATGCAAACAGCAAGGAGTAAGAAGGCAGTCTTGGCCAAACTTTGTGCACACCCCTTCAGAGTGTGTAGCATTGCAATCTGCACGGGAACTTTTTCAAAGAGCCAACAACAACAGAGCAAACAACAACAACAGCAGCAGCATTTCCTGATACGCATATTTTGCACGTAACTTGTGCCATTAGGAGTGGAAGACAGCCAGCGCCTATTAGCATGCGATAGGAGTTTGCGTGCCGGCAAGTGAGAGATATGCGAAGAGGCGTCTGCAGAGCATTCGGGATTGATACCAGGCCATGTGCAGCATGAGATAATAGTGGGAACATAAATCAGGCCGGCACAGAAAGATGGTTGGACTCTGCAGAATGAATTGATTTGACATCCTCTCTCGTTTATCAGCTAGCATTGAGTAACGACAAATTGCACAGTGTTTGCTCATTAAAGACTTTTGTATGCTGCCCGTCTACTGTCCCATCAGTTCAACCTGCTCCCACATATGGAGAGAATAATGCAGTTGTGAACTTTGTCTCTCCAAAAAGGGGGAAAAAAAAGCAGTCTGCAAGTCAATCTGCTTCTTGGAGAATACTATCGCGTCATCAGAGAGAAAGGGTAGGGGATTTCGCCAAAGGAATGTAACCTCATCATGCTGTGGTTAATTGGCAAGTTTTGATTGTGGAGGTGTCGCGATTTGGTGACACTGCTGGCAGGAAGGAGCTGGTTGCTAGATTAACCACACCGGTGGGGGGAAGTGTAGACTGTCGTCAAGGAGATCGTGATAACTGACATCTAACCCATTCCAACCCTTCTGATGCACTACTGGGGCTTGTACACCAGGGATTATGCAGCTACTGTAGAGGTGTAGGTTGACAGCCAGTGACATTGTGTACGTCATGTGCTCAGAGGAACTATGATTCAACATTTTCTTTGATCAGCGGAAGAAACAAGATTAGGCGAGGAGACATCAAAACTCTAGATCCCAAACCCTTGCCCCGGAACCAGTTTGCCCATATGATTTACTGCATAGTGACCTGTTTCGATGGGATGGGGATGTATAGCACCTAAGGTTTGTTTTATTAAGTTGGCAAAAGAAAGACTTTAAATGTATATGGAGCCACACTTGCCCAAGCATAAGTGAGGCAGTATACCAAGCAGGTAATTGTTGTATAGCTCGTTTTTGTGCTTTTGTAAGTGGGTATTAAAATTTGCAGTCAGTGAGCTGTGGAGATTTTTGCCCAAAATATCCAGTCTGCATTTATCAAAGAAAAAAGAAATTAAGCTTTGCCTCAGAAGCTCAGAGCTAGCAAGGAGTCATTGCATTTCTCTATTCCCTTGTCAGGGAACACAAAGATATTTCCGAGTTTGGGAGAAGAGAGAGGAATAGAGCATCAGAATTGGAGGAAGGAGACTGGTTGCTATATATATCTGCCCGACGGCGTTACGTTCTATGTTCCTGATGAGCTGCTGACCAAATGCATCCTGTGACATTTAACTTTTTTACCCTGTTTTGAGCCTACATTCAAATAAAAGCTCATCAGTGGTTTGTAGGGTATAATCTCTTCCTCTATCTCTACCCCCCCCCCTTCCACAACTCATACTCCCGAAATCACCCCAGGTTTTTGAAAGTGAAGGTTGTGATAAGTGGTCTCTTTTGCCTACCATGCTGGGCTGTGAGTGTGTGGATCCTTCTTCGTCTGCTGTTTATTGGGCGAGTCTCCTATAAGGATTGACTACCACAGTTGTCTTCATTTTCACCAGCCAGCCAGAGGAGTTTATTCGGGGCCCATGAATTGCAATCACTGGCTCTGCACACATCGACGCTCAGGCCACAGAAACTCTCCCCTTCGACCAATTGAGAATGATGCGATCAGGTAGTAGTCGTCTATCACCTCCCCCTTTTTCAGAGAGAACTATTTTTGTTTTGATTTTTATTTTGTCTTCCACTTCGAGCTGAAGCTCATCATAAATTTTCACTTCTTCCATCGATCCTGCCACTGGCTTTTCAAATCCACGGAATTTGTGTGACATTTATGTACTTCAAGAGCTGCTTATTAGTCTTCCCACAAACAACAACAAAACTGCACCTGTGGAGAAAGCAGAGATCTGTGAAGCAGTGCTGTGTACAGGCCTGCAATTTGATCAATCCACCCTGTGAGCGAATACAACGTTAGAGAGTCTCGAGGACAGGATGCCCACTTACCGGCGCTCGTGGCCTTTCTCCAAGCGCTACAATGCCCTTGAGAAGCGGGACCAGGGCAGCAAGAAGTGCGCCAAGTCAGTTCGGGAGCGCCCCAGCTGGCGCTATCGCCTCTTCCACAACACCAAGGGTGGGGATGCACCCAATGAGGAGGATGATAAGATCTCGCGTCCACTTTTTGTGCCTTGCACCTCGGCTCTGGTGATGGCGCTACAGGGGCAAGCTCAAGATGTCGTAAACCTGGTCATGGTCGGTCAGTATCAGACAGTTGATTTAATATGTTCATGTTAACTATCATCATTGAAAAACTATTTTCGTCTGATATGTGCATTGAAAAAATGAAAAGTAAATGCACCCCATTTATCCTCATCTGCCGCTCATAAAGATAAAACTAGTTGAGGATCATTGCTAAAACAGCAGCTTATTCACAATGAATAGATTTCACACACATCTACATTTCACACGCTACCACAGAGATGCCCTTACACTCCCATATCAATATTTTCGAGAATGTTATCAATGTGAGCACTTTAAAGGGAAGGTAAACCTAAAAAGCAATGTGGATTGAGTGAAAGCAGCAACATTAGTAGAACACATCAGTGAAAGTTTGAGGAAAATCGGACAATCGATGCAAAAGTTATTAATTTTTAAAGTTTTGGTGTTGAAACCGCTGGATGAGGAGACTACTAGAGGATATGACGTATGAGTGGACAACAATACAAAGAAAATATAAAGGAAATTCAACAAAAATTCACTTTTCTAGAATTATGAAAGAGCAATGGACCAACCTCTTTCAGAAAGCAGGGGGAATAATTGCTACCCCTAACATATGTCAATATCAAGTTGATGGAATTTGTAATTTTCATGAAAAATGGATTTTTGTAGAATTTTCTTTATATTTTCTTGGTATTGTTGTCCACTCATACGTCATACGCTCTAGTAGTCTCCTCGTCCAGCGGTTCCAACACCAAAACTTTAAAAATTCATAACTTTTGCATCGATTGTCCGATTTTCTTCAAACTTTCACTGATGTGTTCTACTAATGTTGCTGCTTTCACTCAATCCACATTGCTCTTGGGGTTTATCTTCCCTTTAAAGGGACTGTACAGTACTGGTTGAGGTGGGGATTCATGTTTTGAACATTCCTAAGTGAGATAATGAAAAGCCTCTTATGAAATATGAAAGAGCATGTAATTTTAACAAGGGTTCAATGTTTATTTGTTGAAAATTGGTTTTCAAATGGCTGAGATATCCAAAAAAGTGGTAATAATAAAAGGCGACATGCCACAACTTTATTAGAATCTCTTTGTTTCACCTTGTTTTTGGATATCTCAGCCACTTCAAAACCGATTTTCATCAAATAAACTTTTGATACCCCTTAGAATGACATGCTCTTTGACATCTCATAGAGTGGTTTCTGAATATCTCGCAAAATGTTAAAAGCTAAATCCTCACCTTGACCAGAACTGTACACACCCTTTAAAGCA
Source organism: Diadema setosum (assembly GCF_964275005.1). Classification (NCBI taxonomy): domain Eukaryota; kingdom Metazoa; phylum Echinodermata; class Echinoidea; order Diadematoida; family Diadematidae; genus Diadema; species Diadema setosum. Next base: position 13,519,267 of record NC_092698.1, read on the forward strand.
AATTTTTCACATTGCCATGGTTGTAAAACATCCATTTTGTTGCCAGTTCACTAATCATCTTCTTGACACAAGCAGGCTTGTGAGCCATGTAATGGCATTGCAAGTGTCGGTGGCATGTGTGTTTGTTGATATTGACAGATTTTTAGTTCATTACATTACGTTTGGTATCTGAGACCTACATAAATCTAACTTCACATTGGTGTTATCTATATTGACTTTGACAATATGCAACCTGCCGAAAATGAAAATTTATTGCATCGTCTGCACTCTATAGGTCAATTTTCACCACATGATTACTGCTGTGTAAAGGCTGAAATGACCCGGAAGGGTTATCACTGTATTTCGAAAGGTCACGCTGTTGGTTATGCACCAGTTCACTAACTTCCGGTCACGCATGCACACAACTTGCATTGTTTAAAGCAGGTATTTTGAATTGTGCAGAGATAGTCAGCCTTTGCAGTTAGAAATTGAAAATATGCTAGTTGGACGTAGAGTGAGGCACAATAGGGCTAGCTAGGGATTGGTAAACCATGCTCTAGTCCCAGCATTCTTTTCCTTGTAAAATGTAAAATTTTGGTAGAATGTAGAAATTTACAACAGCTTTGTAGCTGTGTCGGGGGGGGGGGGGGGGGTGTTTCAATAAAAGCGTAAGGGTAGCCTACTTGTCATATGCTGTGTGCAGGCTAGTGAAGTTCATACTATAGGTAATACTAATGGCTTTCCTTTTGTGCATAATGACAAGTGTTGATACGAAGGGAGATTCATGTCCATGTTCACCATGTATTATACATGAATGAAAAGTGAGTGGGTGCTAACGAGGCATCATGCCATATGGTTGTCTGGCAGTACTGATGAAAGCTCTACATCCTGTGTTTACACAGCCATTTGTGTAATACCGGTATCCATACTCATACTTCCTGTTCCAGTTAAAATATGTCTACAGTTTTTTTTTTTTTTTTAATACCTTTATGGATTACATAGCTATGTGATGCGTCATGTTGCATATGTTGGGTAATTGGAGGACATTGATTTCCTTTGATGTGTGCAGATGTAAATTCCTTCCTGTTCAAATATTGGCACTGTCCCAGCTGATGTTGGATACAATTCATGCCCCATAGAACTTCCCCCAGTTGTGTACATGATTATTTTTATGCTGAGCACATAGTGATCCAGACAAAATGTAGGATCTCATGTGTAACTTCCTTGTAATTTGCAAGGGATTGATTTAGCCCAGAGACATTATTTTGTGTAGGTGTTTTTTGTTTTGTTTTGTTTTTGTTTTGTTTTGTTTTGTTTTGTTTTGTTTTGTTTTTTTTTTTTTGGGGGGGGGTCTGGTTTTGTTTTGTGTGCGTATGTGTCGAAACTGAAAGCGAGGATACCCACCAGTAATTGAGTAGAATATCAGCAAAAAATTGAGAAAATATTGATGGAATTCTGGCCATTTGAATGGTTATAAATCATTTAACATTGTGTCCAGTTAGCAAGATGGGTTTATCATCTTTCATACTTATATTGTTATGCCATCGTTTGTATAGTAGGCATACTTTTGTCTATGATAATATGTGGAAAATAGACCACAGACATTTTTAAAGAATCTTCTTCATTTTGCAAAGAATGTGTGATTTTTCAACAAAATGTCCTGGACATGGTGTTCCAAGAATTACTATATAATATTGAGAAGTATATCTTTCAAGAAAATATGAACGTAGGGATATCTAGTTGAGGATTTTATGACAAGACTTTTGCGTGCAATGTGGCAGAAATCCAGACAGCTAGTTGATAGTCCCCTGTAAAGATGACTGATAAAAGACTGACTAGTGGATACTGAAATAACTTTAAAGTGCAATATTCCGCTACGTTTTCAAGTTGGCTTGAATAAAGAGAGTCTAATCAGATGAATGCACAGGTGGAGGTTCCATCAATATTGGACCCAAAATAAAGTGATGGAATTTCAAGTTTCACATGTCTTCTTTCTCTCCCACAAAAAGAGTGATATTAGGACTACTTATGTAGACAAACAGGAGGTGCTGCTATAGTTGTACCACCACCTCACTGGTCTTCTGTGGATTAGTATAAAAAAAAAACAAACATTCAGTTTAATTTCATTCATGAAATCGATAAGAATGATTTGTATCCTTACATGGAATCATTGAAGTTGGCAAATTTTTAAATTGCTTTACAATAGGAGTGTAGAGTTTGTCATTGTAAAACTGTTTGTCATTTGAAATTATCATATTTGAGATCATTTTGTGCATGAACCGGAGTGCTGTGAGGTGGTGATGTAATGATCTCCTGGTTTGCATGTGTGGCTTCTAATGATATCATGGCTTCACAAAAACATTATTTGTGAAACTAAAATTCTGTAACTTTTTTTTATTAGTTGCAATCTGATTTGGATCAAATCTGTGCCATTCCGTACGTGTGATTTGACTCTGATTTGTCACAGTAAACTTAGATATGGTATGAAATATGTCACTTTAATTTTATGACACATACTGACGCATGTTTGTGATGGGGGGGGGGGGGGGTTGAAGAGACCACCTCTCTGTTTGAGATCATGGTCCTGACTGAACTCCACAAACTGGTAGTGTTCATAGGGATTCATGCTGATGTGAATTAGTGTCATACAAACTTTGAGATTTGTTGTGTCATGATCCAAACCTCGTGGTTTTTGCCTAAGTTGTGGACAAAAAAAAAAAAAAGTCCCAAGAAATATTATGATTATTTTGGAATTATCGCAATAATATGAGAAATAGCATGATAATTTGCACTGTGGCAAGTGTTTGAAGGCTGGAGGAAAAAATCTTGAGATTTTTTTCATCATGTCATTCAAACATTCAAGCCACACATTGAACAGCACAAGGATACATGTGCAAGGGTCACCATTTTGGTAGATTTCACGCATATGCAGTTTGGTCAACAAATTATCACGGTTGACAGTTAACAGGATCTTTCTGTCCATCTGAAGGAGTGCAAAAAAAAAATCTAATGTTTGGATCATGATCATTATCCCATTACTTTATCTGTGTGAATGTGACTAGTGGGGCAATCAGCATTCCTAGTCAAACAACTCCATGAGAAAATGTCAAACGGAAATATTAGAATCAATGTTATGTCAAATACTCTGTGCATTAAAGCTCTTGTCTTTTGTCAAATGTAAAAAAAAAAATGATTGTAATGCGGAATATCACAGCAAGTTTAAAAACCAAAGAGACACAAAGTTAGAGAATTGTGATGCAATTTTTGACTCAGCTTCACATCTGCTCTCTTGCGTCTGCTCTTTTCTTTTTGTGCATCCAAACTTTCCATTCTGTGCATTCACACTAAACCTGATGTGGAAAGCAATTTAGCATCCCTGTCAACCCTCTTTGGACCTAGCTAGAAAAGAATATCGGATCACAGTTATTGTGCATTTGAAGGAAATATGAATGTTCGTGCTGACTTTTAATGCAGCAGTTAGTCACCTAGAGTTCGGTACTGTAGACGTAGTATTGATCTTGGTTAGATCTTTGTTGATGATTCCAGACTGTGAATCATCCTTTGGGATCGAGTGACATTTATGTTTGTTCCTTGCAAAGCATGGAAAAACAAGTTACAATGTGCAAATCCTGCAGGGTTTAGTTTTTTTTTTTTTTTTTTTTTATTACATCTGCATAGTAACAAAAGATCCTCCCTCCTTTCCTTGAACAAGCACCTGGTGCAAAGAGAGAGAGAGAGAGAAAAAAAAAACAACTCATACACACTCACATATCATACATAACATACATAATGTGGATACACAACAAAGTTCTTCAGTTGAACAACTATGTTTTCAGCAGCCAAGATTTTTGCTGGAATTCCAAATTCAGGCCTCATCCATGACCCGTCTCTCCCAATGCGACACCGATCAATTTCAGGATAATTTTGAACAAACAGTAGCAGGCGGCGAGTCGTTGGAGTGCGACCATGCACAAAGTTTGGGCTCCCGTCTGCTCGCCAATGCTCGAGCAAGAGTGGGAAGAAGAAGGAATCGAACGCAGAATGACAAATTCACTCTGACTGAGGCAGAGTTGGCAAAAAACAAAAAGCAGGAAGGCTGCCTGGGTAGCAGTAGGAACAGATTTAGAAAGCGCTGACAAGTCTGCAGTACAGGTTTCGATTTTAAACAGAAAGGACCATGTCCTATTCAGGAGCAAGATGAATTAAATTCTAATGTGTCTGTGTGGGAGGCAGATTGTATGGGGAGCAATTGGGCATCTACTGCTGTACAATGCAGTCTTGGGTTCCAACACCCTCCTCCCCACCCCCTCTTCTTAAAATGGTATATGAGAGTTCTCATATGACATGAATTGAATGTTATCCCTTGGAATGTTTCACATCAACTTATTATTTTTTTGTTTGTATCTCTGCTCTGGAGATGTACACCATGATATGACTTTGGCATAGAATGTTGTAGTGGCTTTTGTTGTGTCTAACCTGCATTCATTTCCACCTCTGTATCCTCTCATCATTCATTTACCTTTCTTCTCTCAGTCTGTTGGCCAGCAGCCCATTTTAGTCCGTTGTAAATTCCTGCATTCCTCCATTCATTATTTGACTCTTTTTTTTTTCTCGTAGCCCTTTTCCTGATCTTTAAATGATTCATATTTCCTCTTTTTCCTTACCTCCCAATCCACTATGTACCTTACCCTTCTCTCAACAAATCAAAACTGAACAAATTCTCCAAGGTTTTCTGATTCCTTTTCATCCCTCTCCCCCTTAGCCCACTCACCTATCCCTCACTGTGCATAAATTCATATGGCCAGAATCCTCATGCCCCCACACTTGCTCTCTCTTGGAATGAATGTTGATGTCACAACTACACAGGGCATTGACCAGAGTTCTCTGTCATCTTGCAAAAATACTGTAGTAGAAATATGATATGGAGGTGACTTTGTGAGGATTGGAATTGTCTGCCATAACTTTGCAGCTAGTCCTGTTTTTCCACAATCAAATTGATATGAAATATTTGACTGTAAATAAGTTATAGTGGAAAATGATTTTTGTCGCAGCCATATAGCAATGAAAAAAGGATAATGGAAGACAGATGTGGTTGAACTGAAGCGGAGGGATACTAAGTTACGTGTATTTATTTTAGAAGACATGAAGTCAATGACTGAAGATGAGGAATGCTAAATGGAAGATGGTAGCTTGAAAGAATTGCACATATAAGCTACATTTTATCAGGCTGCAATATTGTAACCTGGTACATTTTGATCTGTTTTTGTTCTGTTTTTGATCTGTTTTTGATCTGTTTTTGATCTGATTTTGATCTGATTTTGTCTGCCAGTTGTGCTTGTTTGTCTTGGTTTTGTTTGTAGTTTTTATGATATTGATAATAAAGTGTACAACAATGATGGGATGAGATGGGTTTTATGTCAATTATTTGTTACAAAGTTGAAAGGTAGATAAAGTTTGATATGATCATCTGATCACTTACCATTGCCAAACTAAGCAAATGTTAATTTGAGGCATATTTCCTTTATTTTTTATTAGCATTTCCTTTTGAAATAAGATTTTCTCTTTAATATAAGACATATTAATTTCTATTCCTTGCATATTCTTTATCTAATTTGTGAAGGGAAAGGCTGATATGTAGAAATTACTTACTTGAAAAAAATTAGTGTAGATGTTTCCTGTTCTTGATTTAAGGGATAGAAAAAGAAAGAAAGAGATATAAAAAAGAGAGAGAGATATTGAAATTTGAAAGGAGGATAAATGAATGGATGACTAGAAAGAGAGAAAAAAGGCAGACAAATAGGCACTGCAAATAGCTGGAAATATGCTTGAAATACTCAAGTAGTAGAAGTGTAGAGATAAAAATGCTCTTGACAGTTTGTGAGAGAGATGTAAATATATGCGTAGAAAGAGATGGCATCCAGAAAATTAGGAAACAGAGAATTCTCAAGTGCATAAAAAGAAGCCCTTCAATCGTCATTTTAGTATGTATTTGCTAAACTGTCTGACTGCAAACCCACAGATCTGACCCACGTGCAGTCGTGATGCTTTTTGTGGCTAATTGCCTGTTTGTGCTTGCTAATGTGTTTGGTTTTGCATGCTTTTTATTCCTTTGGAGGTGGATTTTTACTAGTTGGCCATATGGTCAACAGGAAATGTCACGTCATTAAAAATTTTGAAGCTTGAGCATTCCAGTCAAACAGCAACCCAAAATGTAACCCACATGAGCAATTGGCTCTAGATTGTGCTGCACATTACGAAGGCTGTGGCGTAATAAGCTATGCAGACATCGACTTTCTGGACTGTGGTGAGGAATCAAATCATTGATTAGAAGTCTCATGACAGATATTGCAGTTTTGCTTCCTGCAGTGAGCATTCTCATTGCAAATTGTCACAGCTAATTTTTGTCAAAGTGAGAAAAAAATTGTGCTCCAGTCTGCAATTTTTGTGATGATGTTTTGGAGGGGTCTTTTTATGGTTTCAGTTATATCATAAGTATCACTAAGTATTTTTACTGGCAGTGTGTATGGTCCCAATGCAACACAGATATACTGTATATAGATATATAGAGAGATAGACATAGATATAAATATATATCAATATGTAGATAGGTAGATAAACCATTTTCCAAACATTGATCAGTTGTCTCTGTTGTGCAATGCCGGCTAATTTCTAGAAATTCTTTTGTCACACTTCAGAGCAGAAGTACATTGTTTGTCTTTTACGGTTAGACCTGTTCTCGGCACTTAAAGCAGTTTTTTGGGTTTTTTTTTTTAAAATAGCGTATACATAATGTCCATTGTCACATTGGGTATCAGATCATATTTCACCATCATGACACTCACACTGTGATTCAATGGTGCAATCAAATGTGCACAGAATTGCACACAAATACTATGAAACCATACATTTTTTATGTCCATGGAATTTTCATGACTTTCACAATGAGCCGAAATTCACACAAAAAAAGATAAAATGCACATGAGAGTTTGTGTGTTCACTCGGTCATGCGTTGAATGCCAGTGACAATTCGTGAAAATTTCATGCCACAAAAAGGGCCATCGGCTCCAATTCGTAAAAATTTTATGCTGCAAATATTTCTTGTTTTACAGTAGCTGTAATAATGTTGGCACACTGCCATTAGAATCATAGAATGCAATTTTACTCCGACTTTGATAGATAGAGAGGGAACTCAAACCAGTACAAAAAAGGAGATTCATCAAACTTGGATGTAAGATAAGGAAGTTATGAGACTCGACATGTTTTCTTCAAATTAACATCATTAGATACCACCACATACATGTATGCAAATAAGATGAGGCAGTGGTGTGTTGACCTCATTGGTTTTCCATTCATCAGCACACTGAAATTTCCCTGTTCTGACTCAAAACAGATTTTGGAAAAGAACTCGTTTCCTTGCTAATGCAACAAGGATCAAAATCGTCTTATTGCAAGTAGTGATGTCACATCACGTAATTTTAAATTCTAGAATTTGACTGGCTACTGATGGGATGAGAATGAAACAGTATGTATGTACATTTGTAAGCAGACAATAAAGTATGACAAATGTTGCCGTGTATATCAATGCTATGTAATCCTTGACAGTCACTTGGGAGTGAGATTTTCCCCCTCAAAAACAATATTTTTAGGAAAATATAACTCCTTATATGGGGATGTCAAGTGTTAAATTACACCTCTAAAAACAATATCTGTTCAATCACAGCTGTTAACAGTCGTATCCGGGCGGGGGTGGGGGGGGGGGGCATTTCATGAAGTGTGTTGTCTGATATTTTTTCTGACAAATTTGCTCTCAGCCAATCAGATACAAGGATCTCAGTAGCTTATGATAGTTTGTCAGAAAATATATCTGACAAAATGATTCATGAAAAGCCCCTCCCCAGATCCCTTTTGTTTTATTTTTTTTTCTATGTGTGTGCGTATATGTGTGTGTGTCTCGTGATGAAACAGCAGGAACAATTACACTTTGCACAGGAACAAAAAAGAAGAAACGACATGAAAGACAAGGGAAAAAGAAAGTAAAAGAGAGGAAGTACAAGGGTTGATCATGCATAGGAAGGAGGAATTACATAATCAATTCCCAGCATTTTTAGGGCCCTAAGTGCATATGCAACTTTTTCATGAGCAGGAAGTTCCCCTTACATATATGTGCAGAAACAAAGAGAGTAAAAACACTACACAACACACACACCTACACACACACACACGCACACACAACTTGTAGTATGAATAGGTCAATTTTTGTAGAAAGGTAACTCGACCACTTAGCACATTGCCAACAGTCTAATCGTGGTTGGACTACATTGATGTACTTTGTAAGATGTGAAATGTTTCATTATATCTTTCTTGAACTTTGAAGTGATGGACGAAAACTCTTTGGCTTTTTAAGCAGTAACAATAATGGGAAACCACAGGAATAGCACCATTTTGTATTTTGTAAGTGGGAGACCATACAACATTGGTATCGGTGCCAACCCCAGGCAAACATTTTGAAACAGCATTTTGAAACTTTGGATGGGAAGAACCTGTGGTTTTAGAGCAGCAGTATGATTGCACACCACATGGTAGCAGTGGTTTGAGTTGCTCTATCCTTTTCTTCACCTTCCCTATGTCACTGCACATGTGTAAGGTAATTTGATGAGATGAATACATTTGTGACCCGCTACAACAAAAAGGTCCTAAAGTCGCGCACGGTTGAAGCCGTGAAAATCGAGTTTGAAGTCAGAGCATTAAAACTGGTCAAAACTTACGATTTTCTGATTTTGATATATTATTGGTGTCTAACATGTCTTCTATCATCTGTCGAAATTTTGAAGCAAAATGATCAAAGGAAAGACCAAAAAATAGCGTTTTTCCTGAGCCATGTTTTTTGGCATTTCAACGAAGCAGATACTGGTTCGAAAATTTGGATTGAGCGCCACAGATAGGTTCCGCCCCTAACAACGACCAGAGTGATCTCATTGGTCAGTTTGCTGCTTGCTGCTAACCGCAGCGTGAAGCTTGCACACTGCCCAGTCGACTGGTGCGTGCGGGCGGGGTGCGCTACACTCAGCCGCTTCTCACATCCTGGTCACTGATTGGTTGGTGAGGAGACCACCGACGCTGATGTGCTTGAATGATCTCTTCGGGGGTTGCTAGGGCTTACCTTCTATTGTTCAGAGGTGACAACTGACTTGCGTGTCCCTTGATCGCGATTGCGTAGAAAGGAAGACTTTCAGGACGCTTTTCTCGAAACAATGATTTTCCAGACGTCTCGACATGCTCTCTTTTAAACATCAATATCTCCGCAGCCGATTATTTTTATAAAATGTGTTATATGTCAATTTAAAGCAGAAAGACTAGGGGATTATATCATGCAATTTTCAAATCATCGACCTCGCCCGACTTTAGGATCATTTTGTTGTAGCGGGTCACATTTATGAATTCATGAATGCCTATTTCCTGTATGTTCAATCTAGCTTTTCCAGTGAACATTTGCTACCAGTATCACAACATGCATCAAATGAAATGAATACATTTCACATACGGGAAAAAATATGGGTTACAATCTTAGAGTTGAGCAGTGGATATTTTGATCATATTCAAAAGATATAAGTCATCTGTTCTGTAGCCTTGTCTATTGCATTTTTTGTTATTTTGATCAGTGTGAAAATATTTCTACTGATGTGAAGGAATAGGGTGTCATAGATCCTGAAACAATAGCACAAGGAATGAGGAAGGCAATTCCAGTGGTTAAATTGAAAACAAAGAAAACAGCAGTCAAACAGTAACACCCCATCCACACACACGCACACTCAGATCCACTTGTTATAATATAAAGTGTTGACAGAATACCTTGAAACCCCGAGAGCCCTGAATGCACATTTATTTAGCGGACAGTCACCCAACAATTTTGCATCACCCTCAAGCGCACTGGTACAGCAGAGCCTCGTGGGATACAGCCCTTACAATCAAATGCCAATCGAGAGGGAATCCCAGAAGTAAAGTGGAGTCATTATAGGGCATTGCATATGTGAGCATACAGTTGTAACCTCCACTCTGCACTGCTATCAATGCTGTTTTGATTTTCTTCCTCTTTAATGCACTTGGTTCAATGTCTCCCTGTTTTCATGGTTGCCCCCAAGTGCTGCTATCTTTGGTACTTGGTGCTGGGGGAAGGGGTACTGAGGATATTTTTGAGTGTTTTGAACACAAGGAATCATGCGGTTTACATTGTGGAGATGGTCACATATGCAGCAAAGTATATTGATTTGATGACCTCTCATTAGAAGATCAGTCACTTGTCACATTTGGTAATCACTGCTATGAAGTTTTCTTGGATGTTTGCCATTCATGAATTTCTTTATTCATTAATTTGACTCACAGTGGTTTTACAACTTCTTGCTTAATTAGAATTGTTTGAAACCTGAAACAGAAGTAAAGGTAGATGGTAATATTACTAGAAGCTGAAGAAAGAGATGAATGACACTGGAAATGCATTCATGTGAATAGTAGCATTTATACAATATATATATATATATATATATATATATATATATATATATATGAGTTATTGTACACTGCACAACGTAGTTAGTGCCTTTCTAATTCTAGCAGTGTCATAGGTATGGTAAGGACTCAGCAAGTGTACTCCATGTGTACACATTGTGATTTAAAGGGTGTGTACAGTTCTGGTCGAGGTGTAGATTTAGCTTTTAACATTTTGTGAGATATTCAGAAACCACTCTATGAGATGTAAGGATGAATGCAGTTCTAAGGGGTATCAAAAGTTTATTCGATGAAAATCGGTTTTGAAACGGCTGAGATATCCAAAAACAAGGTGAAACAAAGAGATCCTAATAAAGTTGTGGCATGTCGCCTTTTATTATTAGCACTTTTTGGGATATCTCAGCCATTTGAAAACCAATTTTCCTCAAATAAACGTTGAATCCTTCTTGAAATTACATGCCCTTTCATATTTCATAAGAGGCTTTTCATTATCTCACTTAGGAATGTTCAAAACATGAATCCCTACCTCAACCAGTACTGTACAGTCCCTTTAAGAAAGCTATAAGAAACAACCAAATCTTTCCATTTATGCCAAAGTGGAAATGATGATTAATCACCTCTGATTGAACGTATTTTCATTTTTCTCATCTTTTTATTTCTTTGAGTCAACCACCTGCTTGCATCTGGTGATATTAAGCCAGTTCCGATGAAATTCGGCCAACCATGTGTGGAGGTAGCACAGCGGCATTGATTTTTCACACCCCACATATGAATGAAGAGGATATTAAAAAGGCAAGAAAACACTCTGGCATCTATCCCTCGCTGACTGTTTACTATGCCGCTTGCCTTTTGCGCCCGGGTGATGCTGAATATGCCCCAGCAGTGTGAACTATCCATGCATGGCATATTTCTTATTGTCAAGCGGCCAGCAAAACACTCAAAACGCGTCAGAGCTCTGTGGTGTAGCTTGCAAGGGATGCGGTATTAAATGCTGATGTAATTCAGTTTGCACCCTATTTGCGGTACCGCAAGCGTATTTCAATCAAATCCGAGGTGTTTTCTTGGTTGGTAGGGGACAGAAGGTGGACGAATGTTGATGATTTGTTTCCAGGCAGCTGTCTACAAAATGGCTCATACCACCTTCCTTTCTCTTTGTCTCTCGCTCTATCTATCTCTATCTCTCTCTCTATAGGTTGAAGACTAGAGTTTGGAAAGTAATATCTGACAGCCAATATTCTATTTCAAAGATAGAAAGACATTTCATATTGATCACTCGTGTTTGGATCTCTCCCCCTCTCTCTGCATCTCATCTGTCGTGTGCTGGCTTCCAGCATAGACATTGAGAAATTTAGAGAAAAGCTGCAGTTGTTTAGATTTGAGATGAACAGATTTGGCAGCAAATTTCAGCATGTAACTGCCTCTGATGAGTAAATATGATACATGCTGCCATGGAGCATGTAACCAAATTCACTACATTTCATATGATTTTTTTTTGCTGTTTCTCCGTCTAAGGCCTCTGTATGCCAAGCGCAGTAACGGCAACAGAGGGTTTTTTTTTGTTTGTTTTGTTGTTTGTTGTTTTTGTTTTTTGCTATCGCTTGCCAAAAGGAACCACCTTTGTTTTTATTGAAAGAAAAATCAATAATTTGGATACAAAATCACACTTACAAAAATTATCCTTAGGTCAAAATCAAGTGCAGCAAAATCACCAGTTACAGAATTATTTTGTAACAGATTTATTGGTGGGGAAGTGATATTGTAACAGAACCAGACATGGTTCCTTTTGGCACACCATAGCAAAAGAAACGGATCGTTACAATTACTGTGCTAGATGCGCAGAGGCCTTTATTTTGACTTTGTGATCTGTCATGCATGTGTGAGGTATAATATCTAGTTTGTGTTGCTGTGGTGAATTGGATGGAAAGAAGTTTAGGCTAGAAAAGGGAAAGAATAGGTGACTAAGTCCCTCCCTCCCCCCCCCCCTTCCCCATCACTTCCATTTGCAGTATGTCACCATCTAAGTTAGATAACAAAACATATCGTGCTGTGTTATACACTGACAGTGACCTGTGTGTGTGTGTGTGTGTGTAAATTGAGATGATATTCTGCTATTTAGTGACATGGAGAACAAAACAGAATGTTTGTTTACTGCAAAATTAAACTGAGTTTATTTTCAGTTATATTTATTTACTTCCGTTCAAATAATACCAACAACAACAGGTCAATTAGGTATGAGTGTATAACGTAACAAAAAACTGGTCCCTTTTACCATTACACCGTGTAACATATCCATGAAGATCCTGAACATCATGTAAGATATGCATGGGATGGCTTGATGTTTTTTTTTTTTTGTTTTTTTTTTTAGTTGACACATGTCAGTGTTTTTGTGTACTCCAGAAATAGACTTCATTTTCAGTGTGGGAGGCCAAACTTGCACATTACAGACTAATACAACAAATGAGTGCATTGATGTAGAATTGACTAAGAGAGCAAATTAAATATAGAATAGAATAAAAGTATGCATGCCTTATCAAATTAAGAATGTATGGATCAACAAGATGGACACCTTCATTGTTATGCCATTTGTCCACCAAAGCCATCACCAACCAAGGATGAAGCTAGTTTGAAGTTTTGCTGTACACACTTTTACTGATGCATGCTCTTTATTTTGTACATAGCTTCTTGCTGACTAGCCTGCCCCTAACATCCAAATCCATAGTACACAAAGTTAATTAAGGTCTTTTTTTTCCCCTTTTTCAAAATCAAATAAGGGCAGAGGGAGATGCAATCATGTTGACAGGAGGTAATTGCACATATCAGCAGCCATTTGGGCGCAGTTAGGACGCGTTAATGACTTCCCGCAGAATTTAGAAGTGTAATTGGCAACCATCACGCAAGAGGCGAGGAAGAATTCTTACTGCACTACTCAGATTTTTTCCTCTCTCTCTCTCTCTCTCTCTCTCCCTCTCCCTCTGTCCCCCAGCCCCCCCCCCCCCCATTCTGTTTGAGTAGGGTCATTAAAAACTGTGTTAGATAGTCATTATTAATAATGTACTGCTCACACCATGTCGTGCAGGTACTGAATGGGACTTAATTGTAATGATGTTTAATCACCACGTTAATACCCAGCAGAGAAGGGTTGATTACCGTGGAAATGCATAGATGCTTTTGTGTGCTGTCTGCAGCTAGTGCCTAAATGGCCTATCGTGTGTAAGGTTTCAGTTTCTGTGAAGTTTTGATTACTTTTTTTTTTTAGTTCAGTATCTAAATATCCCATGTAAGATCATTAAAAGTTTGTGAGTTTTTTCCTCATAGTAATTAGTATAAAGCCTCATATATTTTTGCCATTGTTTTCTTATGCCAGTCATTTTTTCCTTCTATTGATATATGACCTCTGTTTGTCACATTTATCATTTATCCTGTTTGGCAGCTCATTCAAGCCATGCCACGAGAATTCAACAAATATGTGTGCATTTATCAACTCATTTCTGACTAGAATTAAGGTTTTTAAACAACTTTCAGGGAGGTTTAGGCAGGTGTTAAACACAAAGCTGTTTTTATTGTGGGGTTAGAAATGCGTATCTGAAACACTGAAAAAGGTGCGATCGCAAATGCGTTTGAGCCAGAAACGCGTTTCTGTAGAGATGATAAACACAAAATTGTCTGAAATGCATTACTAGTATATACATTGTAACTTGGACCTGCCCACCCCAACCACTGCCAAATACACATCTGTGCTCCTGTGGTCAAACTGCACAATGGAACTGCTCTGTGATATTGATTCACGATAGAGATGATAAATGCAACAACTCAAGAAACATGATCCTAAAGGCCTCTGTAAATGTCAGGTTGGATATTGAAGTGTGTTTTATACATGGAAAAGATGATAAATGCAGCCATAGACATCCAAAATTTGCTCTAGGAAAAGTACTGGAAGACTAAACAGATGGGGTCTTGTGTTATGATGTTATAACATATTGAAAATCCTTGTGCATTTATTAGCAGCTCAGAAATATCAGAAACCTGACTATGTTTTGTACAACTTTTGGTTGAAATAAGTGGTTTTTAAAACAGAAAGCCTAAATTTTCCCCTCTTGGAGTGAGTCCCCTGTTGTTTTGCATTCACTTTGTTGTAATTTTATTCATGGCCAGAATAATTGCTTTTGAAATCATAGTCCTTTCCCGTTGAGCTGTCCATCTGCCCTCTTTTTAAGTCGTCATTACATCTGCCCTTATTTCCACTCCTCTCTCTGCTGCTGCTGTCTGTTATGTGCTGTCCTGTCTCCACTAATGGGCATTAGGGAGCAGATGCACAGACAACTGTTGCCACTGACGACCACTGGCCTGCATCCATTATGCATGGGGTATGGGGTGTGTGCTTTCCCCCCCCCCCCCCAAAGTTGTTGTTTGTGTTGTTATTCTTCATTTTATTGTTTGATCTGAAAATTTGGCTGGAGACATTTCATGTGCCATGTCAGGGTGTGTTAATGGTAATGGTGAGTGATAGAATGATAGGCGAGACTGCGACTGTAGTTCTCCTCCAACTTGTGGTGACCAGACCCTCATGTGGGACAGCTTGTCTAGCCCCCCCCCCCCCCCCCATTAATATTATCTGTTGCTTGCTTTCACCTAGTTGCATTTTCTCCACTCTCGGTCTCTATTAATACTGGTCATGGACCTACCTACTGGTCACTTTGATACACACCTATTATTCATGCACACAAGTGTGTAGTTTTGAACATAGGCAGCAACCGGCAAGCGTGGTATGGTGGTCTGACTGGTGAGAGTATGACTGCCAAAAGAGTGTAAATTTCCTTCTTTTGAGATCAAAGACAGTGTTGCACACATGATAAGAAACCAGTAGTCAGTGTTCAGGGGATGTGCAGCATTGCTTTTGTTGCTGCATTAAAAGAGAAGTGATTTTCAATTTCAGGCAAATTAACCCGTTGAGGACGGACTGATTTTGCTGCAACAGGCATTTCTCATAAACACCTGAACAAGCATACTGTGGACTCAATGGGTTAATGGAGTGATAGCTGCTCTCTCCTTTTGTCGACAGGACGACTCTGAAATAGGTTCTATGATATTAGTGTTGGTGTGTGACTAGTAGCTCTTCAGTAAGGCATCACACATGCTGATAATTTGGTGTATGTGTGCTTGTATGTAAGGGTGTTGTGATGTTGATTTATTAATGGGAAAGAATCCCAAGAGATATTTGTGTAAGCAACATTTATTGATTTGTAACTGCACCACCTTTACATGTCTGTCTAGTTCTATGCATCATGTCATTGATCTCTTTATATCACTCTACATCCAGTGATAACACTATCTGTCATTCTGTCTATCCATCTACTTGGATGAGTCTTTCATGTTTGTCATCTGTTTTCATCATGAACAGAATCTCTCATTGTCAGAGCTTACAGCACTATTAAGCTATTTACCTATATCCATCCTTCCATCTTTCTGTGTATTTGTATGTTATCCATCAATCCAGTTTTCCATCGTCCATCTAGCTGTCTGAATATCTATGTGGTCAGTTTGCACCCCTCCAATTTGAAAGGCATTTTATATATTATGGTTCTAAGGAGACATTCTGTGCTAGTAAATACGGATGTGATTACTGCCTCCCAAGAGACCAACCATTTATGAAGATAAAAGAGAGAGAAGAATAAAATAAAGAAAGAGAGGGAAAGAAAGAGATATATACATATGGGGATAAAGAAAGAAATTGAAGAAGGAAGAGGAAGCAGGAAAGAACAAGAAGAAAGAGAAAGCCAGAACTGATGATGTCAATCAAGGTGTGTCCAATCAATGGCATGCTAATGTACCTTCTTTTTCTCTGAAAATGTATGTCATGTAGATATGATTACTCAGAGAAAGGGAAAAGGTAACCACCTTGCTGATTACATTGAAAAGTTCCAGTGACATTCTGCAGTAGTGTCAGAATAAATTATACACTCGGCCCCTATCCCTCTAAAAGCAACAACATTGCCTTTCAGTCTTTCATGTAGCACTTTCAAAATACCAACCAATCGACAACAACAACAAAAATCTCAAAAACATCCCAGAAATCAATGTTTTAAATAATTGGTTTTGGGAATGTCAAAAATTCTTTGTGTGTGGACACACAATTAAAAAAAAAAAAGAATTCACTATCACAATTGCATCATGATGCAAATGTCAGTCATCTTGAATTTTTGAAAACTCGAAAGAGAATTTGCCTCATGCAGTATGTGTGAATGGCATGCACACACACACACACAAAAATATAGTTCTCTTTATTTATTAATTTAAATCACCTTATGCAACTCACCACAGTAGGTCCAGGGTAAGGGTACTGGGGTTAACACCTCTGTGATTGTTTAGGCATGTGTAGTTTGGGGATTTTAAGTGTTTCACTTGCAGATTTTTGCCCAAGTATGAGATTGGATTGGATTTTGCATTACAATCCAAAAACTAATGATTCTTGTGTGTGAAGTGACCTAATGAGTGAATTGATCTACAAAAAGAGATTTGTGCAGGTCAACAGAGGCACTTTTCAAATTCAGGAGAAGCAAGATTGAAGAATAGGAAAGACTTATGTCAGGAAGATTTCAGGAAGAAAGTTGAAAGTTAGATATTGCTTTCCAGGTCCCGTCAGGATTTAGACAAACTTACAACACGGCAAGATATCTGCTCTCAAGTTTTCAAGAAATAGATTTTTTCAAGAAACTGCAAAGAGGAAATCCACTTTAGAATTTTGTAAAATCCTTAAGAAAGAGAAAAAATTCCTTACAGAACAGTGCAAAAATGATCAGAATTGGATAAGAAATAACATTCTGAAACTTCAGTTTAAAAAAAAAAAAAAACACACTTCTTGACCAGTCATTATGAATGTTCACATCAGCAAGTTGATTATGTCATGCCATTGTGATTTCTTATTCATTTCATATACAGAAATGATGAAAGTCTCATATTTCAGCTGTATGAATGTAGAACCTGCCTTAACCCGTTGAGGACGAGTCCCGAGTATACTCGGGCAGGTGTCTATGGGAAATGCGTGTTGTAGCAAAATCAAACCGTCCTCAATGGGTTAACCACCCAAAATACATGAGAACAAAATGCTAACTATGATATATATTGATATAGGATCATTTTTTGACCTGTCCTAGCTAAAAATGAAATTTTTTCCGAATTTCATAGAATATACATGAAGTTAACACTCAGATTCTGCTTTCTGAGTGCACAGAGAGGAAGAGATAAGTCAATTTGCACAAATGTTGGAGAAACATGTTTGATGCACAATGATTTTCTTTTTCTTCTTGCATCTGAATGAGTACAAGAAACTGTGATTCTGTCGTCACATTTTTCATTAACATCTGACCGTCCATGGTCCTGGGGGCTTTTTATCCATTAACTTTTGTGTAATTTTGAGTGGGCAGCTGTCGTCTGAGCAGCATGGCCACTAAAACACTTTGTAGGAGGGGGATCCCTGTTAAATCCAGTATTCACTTCCACATGCATGTAACAATGCATTACTCAGATGTATACGTTTATGGTGAGTGCATGTCTGTATATACGTCCTGTGGCATGCATGCTTTATACAGAGAACTGCGCCTGAAATTACAAGGCCAGGGAGACTGCAACACAGCTGCCACCGCGGAATGTCGTTTGGGGGTTTATGGTCAGCGATGAGACACATTTAAGCATCGGAACAGCCTGTTACACTAAATGTGATTATAAACATGTCTCACAGACATGACTACTAAAAACAAAAAATCTCTGCCATCTGCAAACGGACTGAAAGTAGCTCACTGGCGAATATATTACAGAGAGGGCATTCCATGTGGCATACATACAAACATCCGTTTCACAATGTGAGGATGAGGCAACTGAATGATGTTCATGGTCATGCATATAAGTCAAAAAGCAGCACACATGTACACAGCAAGATGGCAAACCAAGATGGATGAAAAAGGAGAGAATAGTTTTCATGGTGAAGTGTGTTTGTGTGTGTGTGTGTGTGTGTGTGTGTGTCTATGTCTATGTCATCCAGTTGCTGAACAGGCTTTGATGAGAAGCACCGTAGAAGTAGAAGAAGTAGAAGTGTGTTTATGTGTTGTCGTTGTCACATGAGAACTGTTTTGTTTTATCAAATTCAGGTGGGATTACCAATTTTCCTCCATATAGCTGAAGCCAGTTTCAGTTTTCTCTTCACAAACAGAAAATGAAATCAAAATTTGCTGTCATCATTCTTTGGCTGTTATTTAAAAAAACAAAACAAAAACACTCCCTTATTTGACTGTTTTTTTTTTTTTTTTTACTTGATTGTGTCTGCTCATGTGACATTTTACATTTCATTAATTTGTGTCTCTGTTTAGTTTCTGTTTGTCTTTTAACGATCATAGGTAGTTAAAATATACAATCTGGAAATATTTAGTTAGAGGCTTTGAGATCATCATTGTGCGAAGGAGGGATCTGCTTCTCTTGGATGCAGCGTACCTTCTTCCAAAGCATCATGGATGACATTTTGATTGCACACAAGAAGCTAACATGTCAGAAACTAGCAATTGATTTTCCAGTGGCTGACTTAGGTCAAACAAAAGCAATTTGTTTTTTAGGTTTGTTTGTTTGCTTGTTAACATTTTCTAGATGCTTCAATGCTTTGAAGATCTCATGTTAGCCTGAGTTCTCTCTCATTTTTTCTCCTCCTCCTCTTCTTTGTGGTCTCCTCATCCAGATTCCAGGAAGACACTAAAAGATGTCCTTGCAGAGTTTCATGGAAACGGAGTACTGTCCAAGTACAACCCAGAACAGGTAAGATGAATTTCAGATTTAGATAGTCTTTCTTCCCGTCACTTCCAAAATTTTCCAAGATCAATATGACACTTGAAACCTTGCAAACGCAATATAGCAAAAGCTCCATTTCATGTTGTTAGTGGTTTTGAGTGAGATATCACTTGGTGTACTCCTGTCTGAAAGAAACAAAACATAACAAAACCAAACCAACCAAAAACCATTATAATGGCTGCTTTCGATTGATTTTGGCTTCTGGTCTTGATTTTCAGTATTGATTTCACATTTTGTTGTGTGGCAGTTGTCATTTGTGAGTTAGACTCTCTCTGTATAAATACATTTTTTCCTCCCTCTCTTTATATATTTGTATGTCATACCTAACTTCTTTTGTGTTGTTGTTGTTGTTGTCCTGAAAACTTCCACCCCTGAGCTCCATTCATATTACCATCTGATCTCTAAAACTGAATTTTATTCAGTACTAGGTACATGATAACTGAAATTACTAAATGTTAATTCGTCAGGTTTTATGATTGTTTTTTGCTGTGACCTTTTTTATACTGAGAATTTTGCTCCTTTTCACTGCCAGTTATTGTTTTTCTCCAAATATTTCTTTCAGGTGCCCCCACTTGTGCTATACAGTTTGAAATATTTAAGCATTGCTTGGGGTGCTGGGATGATGTAATCCAGGCAAAGAATTGCACAGTTTCACCAAACGTATCTGGAAAAACACATTTAGTTGATGAAGTGGTGTTTGTTAGGAGCTCCCTTGGGTGATTCAGATGCTTAGGGGTTAATGATGATTTGCAGCAGAAACATTTGACTGATAATCGAGTGTGAGATTTATAAAATGATCCAGTATCAGCTTATTTCACATCTTCCAAAGAAGAAAAGATTGAAGATAAACTTGTTTCCTGTTTTGTTTCCAGCAAGTATCAAAACAAGTGTGCTTGAGGTGTCATCCTTTTGGCCATTGAAATAGCATGCAATAAACTGCGCTGAAGTGCAGGGAAAATTGAGCGTCTCTTATAGAGCATCAGATATTTTCAGAAACTGGACTAAATCTCTGAAACAATATTCTCCCCGTCCCTTAATACAATGACAAGAAATCAAGAGATGCTTCGACTACTACTACTACTACGTCATCCTCTTTCATCAAGTGGTATTTTCATCTGTCTCAGACATTCTACAAATAAACTACATCATTATCCTCCCCCCCCCCCCCAACTTCATCAGAGAAGGAACCATCCCACTCCCAAGGGGTAATGATTGTAGGCAAGAGCAATTATTGTTGTGGCCACCTTCATTTGAAGTGTTGTGTGTCAATTGTGGATTTGGGGAGTGGAACCGAATACGCCACTTTCGTCACTGCATTTTCCTCCCTCCTAATGAGAGCGTAGTGACTTCCATTTTGGTGTTAAACTATCACGCAAGAGAGCCCACCTTGTGACGCAATCGCAGCATTATGCCATTCACTTCTGCCGATCCTCGTTTTCGCCGCTCCCAAAATAGCCCCTCGCCCCTTCTATTTACGGTGCACATCCAAAGCCCTCGACAAAGTTGGCTCTCCTTTCATGGGGGCTGTGAGACAAGCAAGTCATTTTTGGCTTTAGGGAAAATCAAGCCGTGTAGACCAGGGAAATCTTCCTGCCAGTGAGGAAAATCCTCGATGACGTCTACTTCAAAAAAAGTCTCATGGCACTCACACGTTAAACTCGTTCACTGTACATAGGATCTCACTCATGTAAAGTATACCAGTACAATTCCTGCTTTCAACCATTCCATCCTGATATACTGCCAGTGAGTTTCAATGTACTACCGGGTCAGTGGGAAGCAATAGGGGAATAATTGGCCATTTGCAAGCATCCAAAGTGATAATCTCTGTTTATAATTCTTTTGCTTCCTTCAAAAGATGACGGTTTTTTTTTATGTATTATATTTTTTTAATTAATTTCTTGCTTTTGTTAGGAGGAGATTTGTGCCATTGAGAACCAGAAATGCCTGCAATGATTGGCTCTGCAACATGCACAACTTTATGCAATGAATAAAACAGAAGTCAAGAAACAGATAGATCCCTTTTCTTATTAAAAGCTTCTGTTTTAGTCTAAACTTCTGAGATATATTTCTGCACATTGTGTTACTCCCCCTAATGAGGCATCCTGTACATCACTTGAAGCATTGAGCGGATGTGAAAAGTTGATGAAGTTATCTAACCATACAGTCACAATATACTGTATTTGCCGTATATTTAGCGAGTCTGATATTTCATGAATTGGGACTTATCGTCAGTGTTGTGAGTGGTTAAATTTGTGATTGTGGAGTACATTGCTGAATGGAGAAATGCATGCAGCAATGCATATTCATGTTGGGATCAGAGTTAATACTTTCATGTCTTTTCTAATTTGTGAATAGCATTGGACTCACAAAATTTGAGAAAATAAAACCTTTACGATTTACATCGATGTAGGGCAATTTGTCAATCAGTTGCAATAAAAACCTCGTGAAATATTTGGCATATACAGTATTTAGCAGTGGTTATGTCAGTTTACATTTGTCATCTGTCTATTTCATATCATGGGATGATCATAGAATGGTCAGGGATATGAATTATGAGTTTCCCAAGCTGCAGTGTGTTATTTTTTTGTTTCGTTTTTTGGCCATGGAACTGAAAAATCAGGGCTGCTGTTGAAAGGCCACAAACATGGGCAATAAAGACTCCAGAGAAATAACTAACACAAACAACAATAACAAGATCAACAGAAGGGACAAACTTACACCCACAGGCAAATCTGTGCACATGCGACAGTAGCCTCGGTATGTGAGAGGAAATTACGGAATCAAGGGAGTCTTTGCTACATTATACACAATGTCCACTTAACTATTCTGAAAGACCTGAGGCTGTCTCTAATGAGAATAATGCAGTGGGATTTCCCCTCTTTTTTCCTCCATTTTATCCATCTTGTGCAATCATGATTTTAATCATCAATGAACCAGCTTGTTCCCAGTACCAGTCCAGATGTGGTCCCCCCCCCCCCCCCCGCACCTTTCATAAGTCCTTGTTGACAGTGGTGTTACAAATAAGTACATATTTCCATCAGAGTCATAAGGGCAATAATAAGCAATGTTTTTAGTCTAAAATTTCTGAGCTGCATGGTCATACATCGTACCAGTGTCTTAAGACATTATGTAATAATGAAGTTTTGAAAGAGTAGCAGTTGAAAATTACTTGCTTTAAGAATCAAACTATCATTAAACTATCATAGTGTTATAGGATTTACAATAGTAGTTAAACAATGAACCATTAAGTGGAGGATTTGTTGTGGTGTGTGCCTGAGTGGTATTACATTTATTTTTATAGCATCGTATAGTTCAGTCAGAATAGTTCTGCAATCCTTTAAAGATGAGCCACCACTGTTCATTCTGTTCATCATATTTGAACTCTTTTGTTACCCTTCAGAAAATCCACATTCCAGATATCTAAACAGATGTAACATCGAAAATGTCAGAATTTTCCTCTAGTATTGAAGAGCTTACCACAACTATTGTAATCTTGACATCAATTGTGAAACAGCAACAACTCACACATCATGTCTATGGAGAATGATATTGATGTGCAACGTTTACATGGCACCTTATACAGAAGCATTTAAAGATTTGATACATAGCAAACAAACAATAGATATAAAATCATGCAAGTGCACTATGAATGAAGGAGATGTAGACTATAAAGTACAAGAAATAGACAACAGGCATTGCAGATATGAAGTAAGATGATTATGAAGAAATTTATAAGACATGCAATTCACATTGAGATTGCGGGTAAAGATATACTTCTTCAGAAATGTTCTGACCAGGACTACATGAGAAGTATCAGGAATGTTTGTGGGGAAGCTGTACATCAGTCTCTCTGTGATGACCAAAAACATTGTGCATGCTAGCACCAGTGACACAACATTTACTCCTGCGACAATTGCTCCATTCATATTTTCTCCGTGGACTTAGTGTTAGGGTTGTGATAGGGTTTTAGGTTTAGTTTGATGTGAGGATTAGGGTTCAGGTTATGTGCATGGGTAGAATTTATGCTTGACTTAGTGTGCATATATTTCATGGGAGCAATTGTCGCAGGAGCAAATGTCGTGGAACCAAGCACTAAGTCTTGGTCCTTGAGATAAGCTGGAGTTGAGTGGTAAATGCTGAATGGAGGCAGCCACCTGTAGTACATGATACTGGGGAGAAACAGGACTATACATAATATTTCTTGTTTTGTTTATTTCATTCCATTCCATTTCATTTATTTGTCAATTCCAATAAAAAAATTATTCACAATAATAAATACAGCACAATTGTATAAACACGAAGTATTTAAAATACATTTGTATATACGTCAGCTCATGAATAGTAATATGATAAGGTAACAAACTTGAACAAAGTCATAGAATTAATCAACGTTGTTTGAAGTAATTGGTAAGTAAATAGGCTTTTGGAAATGGAAGGGACTGCTAAAAAGCTTAACTTTATATTGCAGCCCCTCAAACAAACAAACAACAAACAAACAAATCCACAAGTATAAGTGACTTGTTTGGCAACTTGAACACTGAATAAAAATGAATGTATATTTGCACCTGTTGCAAGTTTAACTAGAGAACCACTGTGAGAGCGCAGACCTCAGCCAAGCAGCTTATTTCCACCACTGATCTAAACTTGTTCCTTCATGGAGATCAGTGATTTCCACCAATACGTATACATGCATGCTGAAAATAGCCCAATTTCCTAATATATTGTAGAAGCCCTAGTTACGTCATAAACCCTCAGCTGCACGGCGTGTCTCACCCTAGCAGAAACTTGAGCAAGCACTTTAGTGCACATATGCAAGCCTAAAAAATACGCAGATTGAACTCCAAAGTTCATTGACCCTACCTACCAAAATAGTGAAAATCCTTCATAAAATCTGTAAAAATTCCCGGATCAATACCAAAATTTAATCATCTGTTCCTTGGGTCATTCTTAACCTTTCCTGCAAGTTTCATCCAAATCCGTTCACATTTTGCACAAGGACAAACAAACAAACAGTAATGAAAATATAACCTCCTCCCTTGGTGGAGGTAATTTTTTTTAAAAAAACTTCATTTTTCTGTTCACCTAGCCAATCAACTATGAGGGCTTCAAGCTCTTCATGGAAACCTACCTGGATGTTGACATGCCGGAGGACCTCTGTCGACATCTCTTCCTCTCCTTCGTCAAGAAGACGCCCTCCTCAACACGCCACACCAGTCGGGAGCGGGAGAAGGGCCGCGACTACGACGTTGGCAGCGCCGTCGCCACGGTGACCACGGCTACGGCCTGTGCCGCCATCACGGGAGGCGGGTCGCCAATCGACATCACCGGTCAGACCAGTGGTGGAAACAATGCTGACGGAAATGAGCTCACTAATGGTAAGCAGCACTCCTATTGTTGAGTCATACAGAGAGAAAATGGCTACTCATTAGATGCAAGTCCTTTATCTACTATTACTTACTTGTTCACTGACTTTCAGTAAATATTTCAGATGTGCAATAATGCATATAAGCACATACTTATATTCCACTTTCTATTCTTCAAATATGTTGGACTACATAAACCATATTTTTTGAGGTCTTTTTCTTCAGCAATCTGATATCATCTCTAATTGAATAGATTTTAACTACCGGTACCTAAGTTTTGTCTATATAACGTAAAACTGATGAGACGTTTGCACTCAAGATTTGAAGATATAGCCACCATTTTTTATTGCATCAAATAATGGTTGGACAATAGCTTTAACATCATGAATAATCCAATGCTGTCCAAGTAGTATCATCTGGGTTTTTCTTTTACTACTTCTGCTCATCTGTAAATGTTTCCCCTTTGTGACATTTTCTCTCTCTTTTTTTTTTCTTTTTTTTTTTGTCGCTGATTATATCTTGATACGGGATGTTACTCCTTTATGCATTGGTGACGAATCCGCTCAGGACGACAAGGCAAAGTTGTCAACAGGGATGACATTTACACAGTTTGTTAACTCAGCCTCCCCTCGAGTTATACTCATGCCATCCACAACCAGACAATGTCTGATATACTCTGCAGTAATGACTGTAACAGGAGCTGTCATAGAAGAAGAAAAAAAAAACAACAACAACAACAGGGGAGATGGGAGAAGAGGAAAAGAAGTAATGGAGCCCCTTTTTCAGAACTTTTTAGTTAAAAGGCGTGTAGAAGCACATTTCATGCTAACCATTATATTCTGTACAAATCAGAAAGGAAACTTGTGTTTCTTGAATCATGATCATGTTTCAGAGGTGCTTTTTCCAGTCAAGAATTGCCCGATTCTGGGTGCGCATTTTGTAATCTGCCTGATTTGTCCTTTACAACATGATTAAAGTGGTGAAGCTTGGGTTGGCTTTCATTCCATTCTGCCGGCAAGCCGTGTTCTCGTTCTGTGCAAACCAAAGGTGCCTGCGCATTGAGTACACATGTACTCCTCCATATGCATTTGTACACTTGGAGCTGTGTATTTGAATGACAGGTAATAGAGTTGGCAACAAAAAAAATAGCTCTTTGTATGAAATGCCATGTGGATTTCAGACTGAAAACACTCTGTAACTCAAGAAAGATTATTTGAGAAGAAAGCAGACAGCAGACAGGCTTATCATCTTTCCCCTGTTTGAAACGGCTTTCAAAAGCTGTTTCCAAAGCCCTTTCCAAAGCCGTTTACAAAGTCCTTTCCAAAGCCGTTTCCGACGCCCTTTAGAAACGGCTTCCAAAATAGTTGCGTTTATCAACTCATCGCGAACCCGAAAACTGGCCTCGTCACTGCGCAGCAGCATTGCGCATTTTGACCCGAGGAGGAGGCATGGTTCGTAACCGCAGTACAAAGCCGTTTCAAAACAGCTTTGCATTTATCTTGCTTCAAAGGGCTTCTAGAAACAGGTTTTTGGAAACCTGTTTTGGAAAGCACAAATTTGCAGTTTTCAAAAAGGCTTTCCGAACCCCATAATCAAAACAGCTTTGCATTTATCATCTCGTGAAAATTTCCTGAAAGCCGTTTGGAAAACCTGTTTCTGCCGAGAAAAAGAGCTGATAAACGCACCCATAGATGGACAAATGGACAGACCAAATTGAACTGACTAGTTGATGATATTTTATGACTTGTCACCTTGCCATGCTGATAACTTTGCAAAGTTACTTGCCTCGAAAACTGCAATAAACTGAAAAGTAAGAAACCTGATATTTGTTCAATGATCCAAAGTTTCAAATTTTAACCTGTCCCCATCCATTTTTCATAGTTTAAGAATAGTTTGGAGGTAAATATTCTTAATTCATGTTTTTTTTTAGGGAAACATTTTCTATTTGATGTTTGCTGTTTAAATACATTATCCCTTGCTCACTTAACATTTTCTGAACCTCTCTAAGCTGCATGATTTTCTCCAAACTTTGTTTATCTGATGGCTGACTTTCTTCACCATTTCATATGCAGAGTTTTGTTATAATATGGGACATATGTTTTTTGGGGAAAAAGTATAGAATCATCATGATATAAAAAGAATGCTTAAATTTGATTAGTGCTTTGTGTCGTGGCAACTGTATCAGGCTTTCATAACAGGTCACACAAGGTTTCCAAACAATATTCGGACTTGTATGGAGAAAGCACAGGATGTACTCTGACGAGAAGTGAAACAGGCCTACAAGATAGTGTTTCTGCTGAAACAGGAATGCGTTCTTCCTGATGACTCTGTTGCCGTGGCAACTACAGACTGCTGAGATTGGGAGCAAGAGGAACAGTTCAAGAGGAGTGGCTTGAGCTGTTTCATTCTGACCATCATGTCATGCTTGATAGAATGTGGGTTTTTAAATCAGTATTGTGTTGGCAACCAGCAAAATCATCTCGACAGCTACCACCAGTCCCTGGCAACCTTAACCAGAAAGCCAGATTTCATGTGTCATCGTGTGTTCTTACTTTCAAATTACAATACTCATGACATTGCTTTCAGAGATTCCTTGTGACATCATCATTCACTCACATTGATCATCATTTGACATTCTGCTGAGGAAGGGTTATCTGTTGTATAGTATTATAAAGGGAGAGCTGCAAGGTGAGATCAGAGAGCAGGGGCAGAGATACAGGAGCATGGAGGGAGACAGAAGCACTAGATTGTTCAAACTTTTTGATATCCAAATCTGGGGAAAGGACAGAAATGTGGCAGTATCATACAAATCTGTGAGGCACCCTCACCTCAAGCAAAGATCTTTTTGGAAAGTTTCCTTCTCACTATCACTGACAGGTCAAATGAAATGACAGTGTAAGGTAATGATACGGTAACTGAAAGTATCTGAAATAATCATCACTCATTCAAACTGTCATGCAAAGGACACATGTATCAGTTAAAGATAACTGGTTCACTTTTGTAATGAAAAAGGAAAAGGATACAAAGGTGCATGTATATGTAATATATATATATGAAAAAAAGTTGTTCACTTTTGTAATGATAATGGGAACAAAATGATATGTGTATGTATGAGTACATATGATTGAGAGGAAGAGGACAGACCACAGTACATAGATGTACAGTCTTCTCTGTTAAAACAGAAGAAATCATAACAAAGTAACAAACAATACAGAAGTAAGTCAACAAATATTGTGTGCTAATAGTTTGATGTTAGTACCCAAATGTAGTTAATGGAATATCATTGCCCTCTGAAGGCATATTCATTCATTTTCATGGTGTTATTCAGCCAACTGCTTTTCCTTTTGATTGATATTTTTAGTAGTAATAGCACTAGTATGAAAAAACAGAAAGTGATATGCTGGTGTGCAAAAAAATTCTGCATATTTTGAATCAATCAAAATCTCATGGATACATGTCATGTGCTTTCATCTCATAATACACACAAGAATTTTGTGAGCCCCTCAGCTGACGAGTTATTGCAGGGAGTGGTCCTTAAAGGGATGGTACAGTATTGGTGGAGATGAAAATTGGGCTTTTAACTTTTTGCGAGATACCAAGAAAACACTTATGATATAGCACAGCGCATACCATTTTAAGAGAAATTCAAAGTTTATTTGATGAAATTCGGGTTTGGAATGACTGGAACATCCAAAAACAAAGTAAAACAAAGCGATCGTAATAAACTGTGGGTCCCACACTTTATCAGAATCGCTCTTTTTTGGATACCTCAGCCATTTCAAAACCCAATTTTCATCAAATAAATGTTGAATTCCTCATAGAATTACATGTTCTTTCATATTTCATAAGAGGTTTCTCATTATCTCACCAAAAAATGTTAGAAACCTGAAATTAGGTCTCAACCGAAACTATACAATCCCTTTAAGATTGGATGCAAAAATACAAGACATGCTTCCAGGAATCATTGAACTTAGTTTGAGAGCCAAAGGCCAACAGACACTTTGGAAGGAAATTGAGAGAACTTTTAGAAGCCTTCAAAAAAAGGCAAGAAAAAAAGAAAACATTACATGAGAGTTACTGCATCCTATTGCTGCATGATCAAGTACGTATATTGGCGAATAAGAGCAGGATGAGAGATATCAATTTCATATACAATCTAGCTGCATAGCCTAAAGTATCATGCAGAAGAAATTCTATATGTGAAATTTCAATCCATCTGCTTGTGGAAGTCATGCCTTTGTGGGGGTTTAGATTCTTGAATCCACTTTTGTTTTTTTGTTTTGTTTTTTTTTAATGGAAAGGGCAATAGTCGAGTAGCCAGCTAGCTAGCTAAACTGATATGTATGTATGTATGTATGTATGTATGTATGTATGTATGTATGTATAGATATATAGATAGATAGATGGATAATATAGAGTGAGAAATGCAAAAACAGAGAAGAGAGTCAGCATATGTGCACATACTTACACATATATGCGTGAACACATTTGCCTGGTGAAGAGAGTAAATTATGTGAATTTTTCTGAAAGCACTCTGTTTTTTATCAGCGTTAAAAAAAAGAAAAAGAAGATCATTCACACCTAAGTCATTATCCTGGGATTCACTGTCTTTACATGTGATGCAGCAGGTTTCAATCATATATTGTTCCTGCCTCACCACCCCCCCCCCCCCCCCCCATTACAGAACATGTTATTAGACTTTTCCTTCTATGCCTCAGTAATTACTGTAAATGTGGATATCTTCGTGCAAGTAATTTTTTCCACTCTGGCAAGTAACATGAATTTTGCATGTTTTTTATTCCACCGAATCACGACATAACACAGTGATACATGAAACAAGCAAAACTGTTTGTGTGCTTTTATTTTCGTGCTAGTTTCTGGTCACGCGAAATGCACAATCGAAAACGTCCACTTTTACAGTAGGCAGTTGATTGCACATATACTGTAAGATACAAAGCACATTTTACAGATACATATGAGACACATATTATATTCACTTTCCCTAGCTTGGTGCAATACAATGATTGCACATACATGTACATGGTGTTCAAACGTGCCATATTTATTTATACTGGTAGATGCTGAGTGACATAAACCCCCCCATCTCCCCCCCCCCCCCCCCCCCCCCGTAGTGATATACACCTTCACTGTGTACATTATATGTATACACATCACACATGTTATTCCCTCAGTTGCCCATCACCTAATCAGCTCGTGATGCATGTAGATGATATGAGTCTTCTGTTAATCCATTCCTTTGACTCCAACCAAATAAGGCTAGCTTGTCATCAGAATGATTAGAGCTCTGTATGCCGGGGCTATTAGTTTAGCCATCAGCCAGATTGATAGCAACTACCAGTAATGCCATGCACGTTGATGTGATCAAAATCCTACCAGAGGTGAAGTGGGAAGGGGATTGGTTGTTGTCATTCATGGTATTGGTAAAGACTGTCAGTCATTATCACCAGCTCTACTGAAGGAGCAGTCTTCCACTGCATAAACTGCAAATATTCAGGTCATTTATGTCACATCTATAAAGCTACAAAAACAGAAACAATATTTGCAGCCTTATCAAATTTTTGCAACTTTGATTAAAAGACATGTTTTATGTTTGCATGGCGGGCTCCTTTTCCCTTTGAAGCTTTCATGTTTGATTAGACAGGAAGGAAATTGATGAGAAGATTGTGTAGGAAGATGTTACTGGTCACCTTGTTGTTATCATGTCTAGTCCTGAGTGACCACAGTGAAAGGAAGCACAGACAAACCTCACTCTTTCCTTGTTGAGTATTTTGAGTATGATACTGCTCTTCCTGAATTCAGTCGATCGCGTATAAATGCACACAATCAGTCGGTAGCGGTCGGGTCCATACGCTAGCTGTATGCTATGTGCAAATCTTATGCACCCCCGCGCATCATGTGGAGTTACACTTTTGTGGTTCACATTATACACTTCTGGTAATGCATAGATGGGCAGAGCGCTTATGCGATAATCATTAATTTCCCCCTTTTTAACATGACTAAAATATTCTCACTTTACAATGGAAATGCATTTCTGAGCTTACAGTAAATATTTCTTTTAATACCCAACACATAGCAGAACACTAATAAAAATTAAGAAAACAACCTACAACTATCATAGTTTTGAGATAGTACTCTGTGTCATTCATGTATGATCAAATGGAGCTCGCACTCTGCACCAACACAGCGTTGTCACCTCATTGTTATGGAAATTGAATAGTGATTTTATAGTTATACTGTATGTGATAGCAAGAATTGGTTAGCCATGCTGTGATGACCAAGAAAATTTCGGGAAAGATTATCCATCACCTAGCAACTGTCACCTTTTAAGTTGTTTTCTCCTCGTTTAATCCCACAGTAGAGATTATTAACACAGAGATTCAGGCTAATCCACTCAGTGCAAATTGTAACATTAAATGCAGGTACACTTGTCTTGAGTTGTGTTAGCCACCATCATGTTGGAAATCTTGCTTGTAATATTAATCACAAATTCTTCTGTCACTGTTCCCACATTTGTATACTATGTGGTCTTTTTCATGTTCAAGATACCCTAGTAGGATGAGTGGAAAGACTGGTTATTCACACAGACCACATGGTATTACCTCTTTGGTGACATGACTTCTTGTGCAAAAAGCTCTATGTTCATGATGTACCAAATTATATTCTTGATTGTCATAATTTCAAATTCAGTGATGATTCTCTTCAGCACATTGAACTGGAATTCAAGATCTCAATGTCTGCTCACATTTTGTTTCAAGACAGTGTTTGTTTGTTTGTTTGTTTGTTTGTTTTTTTTTGTTTTTTTTTTTGTTTTTTTTTTTTGGGGGGGGGAAATCTGTATTAGTGTAAGCAGTGACCATGTCTCCTTTTCAGAAAGGCAAAGATCTTCTGCCTGTAAATTGCATACAATTGATTTGGAGGATGGGCGGGGAAGGGGGGGTTGTAGTAGAAGAGTGGTGACCATTAAAGGCATGGGACATATTGGCGCTGGCACTCTGTTTATGATGACAGAAAATTAAAGTAAACTTTACCCAGCTGCCCTGGTGCATAACTGTTTGTACAGGCTACCGGTCAAGTCTTAAAGGGCTGGTGTAGCATCTCAAATTTCTCTTTTTTTTTGGGGGGGGGGGGCAGATCACACAGATCTTTCAGCATACATCTTTACAGGCACTACTGTGCAGAAGATATCTCGTATTGACGATGAACTTTCAATCTAAACCTTAAAGTTCAAAATCCCCGATCTTGCTGCCATTTTATAAACCAATGAATGTTATGACAGCTTAATTGACGTAGATATTTCCTGCCAAAGAACTGATCAAAAACAAACTTCCAGAAACCACTGTTCATAATATTGCTGGCATCATTCATCAATGCTGGAAGTTTTATGTTCCTGCACATTAGAATATATTTAATTTTCTTGTTAAATTTTCTTGTTAAATGAATTAATTTGTTATTTAAGTGTGCATGTATGATGTATCTATCAATTTTATAACTTAATTGATTTTTTTTTTACCAGTTGATTATTTTTTCTATTGTTGCTTTCTAAAGTCTTAAATATGACCTCAATAGATGTAAATTCAGATGTTTTTGCACCTTCTTTTTTTTTGGGGGGGGGGTGTAGAGGTTTAATGAATGTGTGTATGTGGTAGAGGGTGGTTCTGGTATGTGAATACTAGTAATATGATTTCACAGTTCCTAATCTGAGGAATTAGTGATTGAATCCATAACTAGGTTTGTCTTTCACTTTTCTACTTGTCATTGTCATATTCACACAGGTACATGCACAGAGTATCAATGTATTGGGCAAGACATTGCTGTATAATTTACGTCGGATAGTTAAGAACACTGCCAGTAGTGGCAGCAGCTCCACTGTGTAGGATATCAAAGGGGTTATAATACGGCAGTGATGCTCGCCGAAGGGCAAAGTGATGTGAATGTACCAACGGTTTAAACCTGATCCCCGAGATCGAGAGCCACGTGTGAAGTAGTGAAATTGCTCTAATTTGTTCTGTACCAATGAGTGAAGTAGATGCATGAAGGACAGTTGCTGGTATAGACGATATGGTTGTGGGTAATGGAAGAAGAGTAATAAGGAAGAGGAGACAACAAATCACATGACAAGTTGTGTTCATTATGCACATAACTGTTTGTGTGTACTATATTTGTTTGCGATGATGTTAGATTCGTTCTAGTGCACATTCCCAGCATGTTTGGATTTTGGACATCATTGTTAGGATGCATATTTTCTGACTTTCTTTGCAGCGTTTAGGGTTTTTGTTGTGTCAATAATAATAATACTATAATTGTGTACGTTCAAATATGTATGACCCACTACAACAAAAGGATCCGAAAGTCGCGGGAGGACAATTTTCTGAAAATTGCATGACATAATTCCCTTACTCTTCTACTTTTCTTCTACTTTGCATTCAAATTGCATCTGATTGAATGCAGAAATAAAAGCAAACAAACAAACAAACAAACTTTAATTTCATATATAACACAACTCATAAAAGTACTCGTTGCAGAGATATCAATGATTTTATTAGCACATGTCAAGTGGTCGAGGAAATCATAGTTTAGAGAAAAATGCCTTCAAAGTTTTCCTTCCGACGCTATCATGATCAAGGGGAGGCGAGACAGTTTTCACCGCTTGACAATAGAAGGTATGCAACCTCCGCGATGTTCATTCAAGCTTAGCGCCAGCCGTCTACGCATGACCAATCAGTAATCAGGATGCCACGCACTGACCAATAAGATCCCTCCCTCGTTGCTAGGGCGGAGTCTAGCTGCGATGCTAAATCCAAATCTTTGGACACGTTTCTGTTACGTTGAAAGTCGGAAAATCAAGGCCCAGAAAAACGCTGCTTTCTTGCCTTTCCTTTGATCATTTAGCTTCGAAATTTCGGCAGATGATAGACAAAACATTAGACTACAAAATTATGCCAAAAACAGAAATCCAATTGTTCTGACCAATTCTGATGATGTGACTCGTTTTTCTCGGCTCAGCCGTCAGCGACTTTAGGATCCTTTTGTTGTAACGGGTCATATATATATATATATCTATTTACATATATTTTTAAGGGGGCCTTATCCCATTTAGTAATAGTTATAAACATGTTTTGTTGCTTTTATTCATTGGGTACACAGAAACTTTTTTTTTCCAGTGTACTTGTTTAGTCATTTGGCATTTATCTGTGAGTTGGAGATGTGTGAGTGTTTTTATCTTTTATTCTTACCCTGCTGGCTTCTTGAATCCATTCCTCAACACCACCCGAACTCATTATCAAACTGTTTACAGCTACGTCTGCTCCCAGGAGACTTGGCTGTGTACAATCATGGTCAGAGAAAGCATAGTAAGGACGAGAGAAAAATAAGCTGAGAGCGGAGTATTAAAGAAAAATATTGTGGACATCTTTGACGTCATCCCTTCAGTGTCCGCATCAATGTCTGCCGTAATGTACGGGTCGACAGCCTTCTGCCAGAGTGGACCGCCGCTAAAAATGGCACTGTGATTAAATGCGTAGCTTTGCTTGCCCATTTAGGAGGTGGGGATGGGGAATTGGGAATTGGGGGGGGGGGGAGGGGGTCAGATGGGGAAGGGTTGGAAGCAAGAAGAGCCTCAAGAATCTAATGCTTGGTGTCTTCCAGAGTTCAACATCATCATGAAGGTGAGCAAGCCAAGAATCTTCATGTTGATGATACAGGTGATGCTTGAGTGGGGAATCTTATCCATTTTCTTATTTTTATTCCTGATAAAGGTCATGTGGATCGCACACCAAGAAAAGAATATCTGTCAGCTTGTATTGATTTCTGTCATTCCCTCCGGGATATGTATGGTATTGTGTGGGGAAAAAAAAGTGCTTGAAAGTGAAATCAATTTTAAGAGAATATTCAGTTCAAAAATTTATTTTCATTTTCAACAAAAATATGATATACACTTTGCTTTTCTTATGTAACAGAGAATGATGCAAAAAGTAATAAACAGAGAATGAAGGTATAATAAGTACAGTTGAACCTCTCGTATCCGGACAAGTCGGGACCGGGGCTCATCCGGATAAGGGATTTGGCCGGATACGGGAGATTCAATGCTTTATACATGTACATATACATACACATGTACACTCTAAGAAAAAAAGGTTCTCAAATGGTTCTCGTCGGCTCCAAAATGGTTCTCATCAGATGGTTCCCGCAAAATGGTTCCGATGAGCACCTATAAATGGTTCCCAATCGAAATGGTTCCGTTCGTCACCATTTGCTAGTATGCGACCCAGTCCCCGAGTGTTATTCGTGGTAGGCTACTCTTGCAGGTCAAACAATAATTATCTTTAGGTCCACTTTCATTTTTCCCCTTGCTGTATATTCGAATGCCAGATGTAAGAATCACCAAAACTGTGGTATTGGTACAAAAATATTGTATGTGTTTCTACTGCTGTGATATTAAATAATAAAAAGTACATATTATTGTTTTTATCGTAGACTAATGACTTCTCTTGGCTGCGTGCCAACTGACAGCTGCCACGATCCAATTTTAGCGCTCGATCAGATATGCGTACGCGTAAACGTACACATACTAGTACTGCACTGTAGGACTATGTACGTAGTAACCGCCGCGGCACGCGCCGCGGCTACAGTAGATTTAGCCCTGTGCTGCCTGCCTGCGCCTGTGCAAACCTACCACCACCACAGCGGCAGGATCGCGGAGCGAGAGTGCCAATGCATGCTCAATGCATGCAGCAGCAGACGGCTATACCTACGTAGGCCCTAGACACTTTTACATTAAGTCTATGCATCACCAGTATCACACCCATAACGAACGGCACCCGGTAACATTAGACATTAATTTTGTCTGAAGTGGACTGGAAACGTGTCACTGTCAATTCCATTTTCGCCATGGCAGTCATCACAATTTAGGAGAATAGGTAAGATTTTTAGTTTTAATGTGGTTTTATCTCATTTTTAGATGACAGTCGTTGCGTACAAAATCAACTTAGATTCATCACTCAGTTTTCGTTTTCAGTCAGTGATTAACCTTTGAGTAACGGTTAGCTAGATCCTAACGTTAATGTTAGATCTAATTTGATCGAAGCTGCTATCTTGTGTAATGTTTTCCAGGTACAGTAGATCCAGATCTTGAACAATAACATGTTAGGCCTAACACTTTACAATTAGAAATCTGGCATAGCAGTTGCCCATGGGCTAGCCGAACAGACGCCGTGCGGGGCCGGAGCATGGCTGTCACGTTTTTACAGCGACTGGGCCGGGCTAAGTTACTTAGCTATATAGGCCTGCATGTAACGTTTATGCCTATTAAAAATAGAGTCTGCTAACTCCGAAACACAGCCCGAACGCCGCACGCAAAGATAACTGTGTACAAGGAGCGCCCCGGGGTAAGGTCTATTAAATACCGGTAGGCCTAACCGTTCTACACGCAATAAGTTATAACTGTCATTGTTAATGTTACAGCCAATAGAGGTCTGTCTACAGCCCAGTAGCTGGGCCTAACGTTAACTGTTGGGTCAAAATCTCTTCAGTATGTTTTCAGGCTTGTTAGCTAAGTAAGGAGTCACGTCATGTAATGCCGTGTTCTATTTGTCGAATTATAGCATGACTTTGTTTTATTAACGCGGTGTAGGTCTATTGTTTCTTTCAATTCATATGTCAGGGAAGTGGACACATCAACATGCACAGAAACCAGGGAACAAGAAACTCCGGCCGGGGTGATGAAGCAGAACGTACGTGTTTGGGTCGCTGGTGCGGTTAGGGAAAAAGGTAGACTCTACATTGATCAGAGAGACAGCCTGTGACAGACCGTTGACAACATCGGCCAGAACCGTAGGCTTAACACTAGCCAAAAATGAGCTGGGCGGCCACAAGAATTCATCGATCAGAATAAGAGCCCGGGATAGCCCATTTACAGCATCAGCCAGAACCCGGGCCTGGGCTAGTCGAGAATGAGCTGTGTGGCTAAGACGATACATCGATCAGAATGACAGCCTGTGATAGCCCGTTGACAGCATCAAACAGAACCCTGGGCTAGTCAAGAATGATCTGGGTGACCAAAAGAATGCATCGATCAGAATGACAATTTTAGCCCGATAGCCCGTTCACAGCATCGACCAGAAACCTACGCTAGCCAAGAATGAGCTGAGTCAAAGAAAAAACACTGATGCTGCCAGAGAAAACCTTTGAGAAATATGTAGATAGGGTAGGTAAGTCCGTTTGCATTGACTTATAGTGTATTTTATAGCTGCTCTTTCAGAATCTGCCGTCAAACAAATATTCATGTCAGGGGACTTTTTGTTGGTTTGTGTGATGGAGGGTCACATATGTTTTGTTATGATCCCAATACAGTATTTGAAGAGTTTGTTCGCAAAAACCGATAAGTCCATTTTTAAAGATTTTGAAGTACGGTCTCTGTCATAAAGTACAAAATAATACCTTTTAAATGATATATTGGTCACTACATGTAAAGGTACATTTTTAAAGTTATGGTCAAAAGAAGCAAAGATTTTTGTTATTATTCTCTTCATTTTTCTTGACCTTTAATCGCAAATATCTCCATTTGGCAACTATGGACTTAACGGTTTTTGCAAACAAACTCTTCATTTGCAACTTACAATGTACCAGTGATAATATTTCACTATAATTTGCATTTAACAGCTTTGAATCAACTGTATTGGGGGGGGGGGGGGGGGGTAGACGTAATGAGATAGACCAGATGCCAATCTGAGAAGTGGAGTCATTCATAGTTTTAAACTTTAAAAGCACAAACGGAAAATGCTCTTTATACTTCTCCAGTCATTGTGTGGTCGATTTCTGCACACTTTTAAAGTTTGCACCTAGACTGGTAAAACTTATTGCATTTATACCCACGCAGGAATTACGTATTGTGTAGAGAATTGAAGATTATGTAATTTATTTCAAAGCACTGATGCACCTCTTGTCACCAGTTTATATTGCTTTGGCAGACAAATATACAAAATGTACATGTACGTGGTGGTGGTGTTTAAAAGACTGTTGGCAAATTTGGTGAACAAAATGACAAATGCTAACAACATATTATTGTCATAGGCAGGTTACAGGACAGCAAATTCAAACATCAGCTTTAGGCCTGCATCATATATATTTTACTCTAATGAATTTGTTGCCCTGATTTAAAAAAAGGTGTAAATTTTTATTGATTCCAAATGTTACATATTTGAGATCATGGTTGAGGAATTTTGTTCATTCATGCTTGTGAAACTGTGTTGGTGTCACTGTTGTATCCTAGCTCTTTTCCCCTTGGGATTCTTATTATCCTTCACATTATAAACAATGTGTTCTTTTCTTCTTTTTGGGTGTGTGTGTGTGTGTGTGTGTGTGTTTTCGTAGGACATGCTGTAAATTGTCTGAAGTCATGATTAACCTGAATTGATACTCTTCTTGTGTTTGCAGTTGTATAGATGTGTCTATGGTGCTTTCAAAGTGCAGAACAAAAAAAAAAAAGTCACTCGTATACAAACAAAGATAAGTTAATTCAAGTACTCGACGTTATGAATGTGAAATGAAGAAGTGTAAAGCTTATCCTATCCCAAGTATCATACAAGCAATATAATGTATGTTTTCTGTGACAATACCAAAGGTCCTGTTTAATGGAATTGTTTTCCTGCCCTTTGTAGTTGCTTTTAGGACAAGTATGCTTTGAAAAAAAAAAAAAAAAAAAAAAAAAACCAACACCGAACAAACTAGCAAACATGTGGAAAAAGTTCCTCATACTACTTAAGTAATGTACTTGACCTCTGCCTATCTTAAGACTGACACAATTACTGTATCTCATCCATGCAGGAATTATTTCACAGAGAATTAGAAATTTTGTTATGTATTTCAAAAGCCTGATGCACCTCTTGCTATTTCATATCATCTGTACAGAGATGTGTGATGGTGTTTCAAGAATTGCTCGGTACATAAATGACAAATATTGTGGAAAAAGAATTAGTGAACAAATGAAAATATTTTGTTAAGAATATTTGACAGATTATAACATGACAAATACAAACATCACCTTTAGATTGTAAAAGTTAAGGTGAATAAATACATTTCTGCGAATTTGTGAAAGAGCAAATTTCTATGGTTTTCAATTATTGAGTAATGTTTCATGAAAAAATATTGGTGAATGTCATGTACATGTATTCATGCTTGTGAAACTGTGTGTGCATGGGTGTGTTATCCTTGCTCTTTTTTTTCCAGTGTCAATGATAATGTATGACATGCTAATGTATTGCTAATATACATGTTTTGAACGTATGTTTGACTGATGAGATGAAATTCAGATGAATTCATTTCATTTCAAGTGAGTTCGTGATGCACATTTTCAATGCAGATAGGTAATGTACCTTTAAGAATGGTGCCAGTGAAGCACCTTACCAGCACTGCATGTGAAACACACCAAAAATACACAGACATCAATTCACATACTACATTCTAAGAAAAAAGAAAAAGGTTCTTTTGAGCACCATTAAATGGTTCTCAGGACTGTCACAATAGCGCCACCTTTTTTGGAGCCTGTGAGAACCTTTTTAAATGGTGCCTGTCAGCACCTTTTAACATTGGTGCCCATTAGAACCTTTTCCAATGAAATGGTTCCCTTGAGCACCTTTTGAAAAGAGTCAAAAAGGTGCCCATCTTTAGTCAAAAAGGTGCCCATGGGCACCTTTTAAATGGTACTCATGAGCACCATTTCATCGGGAAAAAGGTTCTAATGGGCACCTTTTGCAAAAGGTGCCGACAAGCACCATTTCAAAAAGGTTCTCACGAGCACCTAAAAGGGTGTCGCTATTGTGACAGTGCTGAGAACCATTTAATGGTGCTCAAAAGAACCTTTTTTTCTAAGAGTGTACTGATGTAGCCCATTGTAGTACCACATGTAGTAATGTGTATACTGCAACCTTTTCATTGCTACACTCAGTAACAGACCCCAAAATAGAGGTTCGTGTTTGCAAGAATGAAATCATTTTCTTTTATAAATTCTTGGGGTGATTTACCTAAATAATTATTAAGAAATTTATCAAGTATATGTAATTCATGTGTGTTTGTGTAGGAGTTCTCAAGGAGTTGGGAATCCCCCTTTCCTCCCGTAATTCTTAAAAAAAGATAAAAAATCACGACGAGATTGCGTCCGGATGATAGAGAGATCCGGATAAAGGGAGGCCGGATAATAGAGGTTCAACTGTATACCTCACTAATCAGCTTTTTCACAGTAGAAGCATCAGAAAGAGTAGGCTGGTATGTATTAAGATTGTTTGAATGTTTGTATGTCAGTTGATGTATTGTGGTCATGTGACTGTAATATCTTTTTTTTTGTATTAAAGTTCTTTGCTGGCAAAAAGAAACAAACAACAACTCACACATGGCAAAGTATAATTCATGAGCAAAAAGCTAGCATGTTGACATGCAAATGTTCATCGTTTACACTTTGATAGCACCTTAGTACTACATTCTCTGAGCAAAATAATGATACACAAGGCATCAAAGCTGGAATAGCTAGAACAGGTAGGTTTGATTTTTTCAGAGATTTTCCAAAAAGGCTTAGGATTCAGCAAGACGCATAAATTCATTGACTGTGATGTGTTGTTGGGATGATTGTTTGTGAAACAACACATGCATGACTTTCTTTGCCGTAATGTTGTTTCAACTTCAGGGATTCTCTGTGGAGGACAGTGTCCTCAACGAGCAGAAAACTTTTGGGAGCTTCAGTTGCGATGCTGTGGTTGTTTTGGAGGGTGCAAGGCATCGGTGGAATGCAATTGTGTGACATGGCCTTGATCTGAATGCAGCTCGAGCATTTTGCGGCGATTTAGGCGAAGGAGAGCGCTCGTTTGTCTCCATTTCCAGCAAGTCTCGGCAGATGCGATTGGACAGGAATTTGCATTGCCGTTTAGGGAAGGTGAATAGTCGGTGGAGAGGCGAGGGATTTATCCAGCAAAATCTAGATCCAACTTTCCCTACCCCCCTCTCCTGTATCTTTTTTTTTTCTTCACCAAACTCAGATAGCTTCCCAAACGGGAGCAGCCTAGAAAAGTAGATACGTTGGGCAGAGATAAGCAGACCGAGAATGTAATCGCAATAAATGACTGCGGCAATCAATGCAGCCATGATTTGTAGATCCTCAAGTGAGACCGTGGATAAAGACAAAATTTAAGACTTGTGAAGAGTCAAAAATCTCAACTGGTTCAGTACATAATGTCACAATGATCAGTGTGTGCCCACAATGCAACCCATACCTAATAGAGTAGATTTCCTCTGTATTGATGTGGCTTCTAAAGGCCCTAAGTGTACATACACGATTACAGCAAATTCCTGGAAATCTAAATTGTTTTTTACTGCAAAACCACTCTACTCTCTCACACTCCTCTCATCTATCTTGTCTTTCTTGTTTTTATTTCGTTTCCCCTCATTTTGATTACTTGTTTTGAAAGTAATGACAGGAATATGAGTCAAGTGATCAATGAGGGGCTGATGATGTGATTTTTGTTGTTGTTGTTAGAAACAGGAAAAAACCCAAATTACCTGCCTAGGAAGAAGACATTGCGGTTAAGTAAGCAAAGTTGAGTTCATGTCACATGACCTACCTGGCACTCTGTATGTTTTCTCTACATTTGAGTCTACACAATTCTGAGAAGTAGCTAGTTTTTTGGGGGGTTTTTTCATGTTGAAAAAAAAAAAACTCTTTGCATTCCTCCTTCCCCCCCCCCCATCTCTTTTTTTTTTCTTTGAAGAACCTAAGTACAACTTGCATTCTTGGACTCGACAAAATAACAACCGGAAAACAGCAAGAAACATTCCTCTCTGTGTGTCATCTCCACATCTCTTCTCCTTCCGAAAAAACAGATCTTGTTTCTTTTGCTTTGATTTCATCAGAGATGAGAAAAGGATAGATAGAATTTAAGGGGGGCTAAAAAATATGTCTAGCCTTTCCTGTAGCATAAGACATGATGCAAATATCATTTTATCGTCATCAAAGCATTCTGAGGAGAAAATAGGGTGTCATATGGCACTTGGCCCCAGTTCATCTCTCACACTTCTAGCCATATACTTTTCAGAAGTAGGATATACTGCATTACGTTTCTCCTCATGAATCCAACCTTCGCCTCACTGGCATTTATCAAATAAAACTGTGCCAAAATGCAGCAGCCTTGACGTGTGTGTGTGTGAAAATTATAATTTTTTTCTTGTTTCCAATATGATATCATGCATTTCGTTTCAGTCCTTCTGCTCTGGTTTTGTTTTTCAGTACTTTTCTTCGAGGGCACAATTTGATGGGATCATAATTTGATCACGTCTGTTGGCGTTGGACAGGGAAGAGCGTGGCCATAGGGTTCCTCAGTTATGAAATACTTGCAGAGTTTGAAATTTATACATTATGTCTACTCCATCTCTCAATGGAAGCTTCATTGTTTAAGGTCATAGATTTGATAAACTGAAGTGGTCAAACCTTCTTGCAAACATTCAGCCCTGAATGCACCAAACTTGTACGTGACCTTTTATAACTACACCCACAAAAATATATGTGATTCGGTGTTCCTGGTATGTCTGAATATATTATGCTGTTGGGTACGGATGTTACAGTCGATTTTGTGTATCTGATGAAATAATACTTCCTCTAGCTGTATCTTATAGGAACTACATAATGCAATTGCATGTTGACTTGTGTTGATTCATGATACTTTCAACATCACTATGTGGCCAAATGAATATCTAAATATGTGCCATATATTTCATAACAATTTTGTTGCTATTTTTCTTCAGATTACATACATTGTAGATACACCAAAAGAAACAAACAAACAAACCTCTAACCAGGATTCTACCAGTGACAGCATCATTGCTTAAGTACTAATGTGATTAAGAAAAGACACTGGAATGCAGATTTCCCTAGACTGAGCATAACAGTCATGCATGTTTCCATGTTACTAATATGATTAAAGGCGCATAGTCCCAGCAGTGTAGAGGGCGCTGTTGATGATACTGCCGATCACCATTAGCATTGATACAAAGATTGCCGAAGTTGAGCTGTCATCAAGAGTAAAGGGCTTAGGTGTTGCTAGGTAACATTGCCTTCGTTGTCTTCTCTGCGCATCACGTGGTCTGTAGAAATGCCAGGGTGCGTGCATATGTGCTTCTTATTATGACATCACAAGAGAAGTTTGCTAAAGCTGTCATCCCCCTCAGCCGAATCATGAGCCGAACTGTGATCAGACCACTGACTACAGTGGACCGGACTTCTTCGGACTCGGGGAAATGGGCCAAAGTGTAAGCGCTAAAGAGGAGTTGATAGCATAGGTCTCTATAGGAAACTTGCGCCCTGTGCCCACATACGCATTTGACTAAACCACCGGGACCATTTGCCTTTAACGAAAGACATTGCAGGGAAATATGTGAGTTATGCTAGAGGAAGGTGCATTCCAGTATTTTATATTAATCATATTTCTACTTCATCAATGTTGGAAGAAGATGTCACAGGCAGAATCTTGGTTTAGAAGGTTTTTTTTGAGGGTGTACAGAAAGTAATCTGAAGAAAAACAGTAGAAATATTGTTATAGAATATATGACACATGTTCATATATCTTTCGGCCACATGATTGATGATCAACTTATTATGATCAATACAAGTCAATGTGCATTTGCATTGCATAGTTCACTTCAACGTAGAAGCAAAAGAGTAAAGAAAAAAAGTTTTATAGTTTTAATTCAATCAATGTGTCTTCTTTCTGATATTATTTTTCTCCAGTTTGTAATCATAAAATCATGTGGAAGTAAAGGTGGATACCCTACAAGAACTTTTAGAAAAAGTTAATAATATGGATACTTTGAATTAATAAGATTAAAAGTTCTTAAGACATATTCCAGTTTTAAGGATAATCTGATAGCCTTTTCTTAGTGGTTGCTATGGAATCTAAATCCCTTTGTTGGTGCGTACACAACAAACAGTGAGTCAGCAGGTCTCATTCAAATAGACCCTCACCTTCAAATGTCTGTTGTTGTTAGTTTTTTTTTTTAATCAAAGACTATCATTCCCAAAGGTTGGATATTTGTATTCTTTTTTCTTTTTTTTTTTTGAGGGGGGGGGGGGGGGTCTAATTCTGATTGATACATCATGTGGAAGCTGAAAATCTATTTTGTAAAAGTCTGTGTGTAACTAAAAATAGAAATACATCTGACAAATCACTGATGGGTTTTAAAAAAAATTCAAATCATGTGTGTGTGATGCATCTCTTATACAGAAGATTTCGCTGGAGTGTTGGTATTTTCTACTTTCCTCTCAGCATTGAGAAGAGCCTACCAAGTGTGATACCAATATCCTTTGGTGATTCTCTTTGATTGTGTCATGAAGCATCCAAAAAAAGTTGAGAGAGAGAGAAAAAAAAAAATCCAAGTATCAGTTCTATGGAGGGCTGCCAGCTTGCCAGATGGATTCCAGAATGATGGGGAAAATCACAGGTTTGGTTCACTAGTTTTCCCTTTGCCGGGGGAAAAAAAAAAAGAATGCCAGTGGTTAGCATTCCCTTCATTTCTGCTCAGAAACAAAACACTCTATGACTGCGATGCAAAGTGACATAAAGGAATGCTCCCGTGAGTGTAGAACAACCGTGATGAATTCATAAAAGGACTCCTCCTGCCGGGCTGTGAAAGTCAGGAGTCCACAGGAGCTCTGTAGTTTATGCTCTCGTTGGTGG
Organism: Diadema setosum; assembly: GCF_964275005.1. Lineage (NCBI taxonomy): Eukaryota > Metazoa > Echinodermata > Echinoidea > Diadematoida > Diadematidae > Diadema > Diadema setosum. The sequence goes on from NC_092698.1 coordinate 13,563,671, forward strand.
CATCAATTGTCAACTTTGACGCCATTGTCTCAGCTATTAAAGTATAGATGACTTCGTGGGTGGATTGCTGCTGTGTCTCAGGTTTTTTGGTGTGTAGCAAGTAATGTCCTCATTCACTAGCACTAATGAGAAATTACCTGACATGCAGTGAATGATGCCAGGAACAGTGAATGTATCTAATGTTACATTTTTATTGATGAAAAAGACTTTTTATGAACTAGATTGTGGTATGATTTGACTTGTCTAACATTACTTTTTGATGAGCAAGCTTCATTTACTCTTCAGTGTGTATAGTTTGTCGTATAAGAGATCTGGTTTTTCTTCCTCAGGCTGATTTATTCCATTCCTTGTGTGCCTCAAAATGCATTTGCAAATACAAACGTAGCACTCTAAACTTTCCTGTAACTTCAGATCACCTACTTCGCAGAAGCTAAACAGGCCAAGTTGTTTACGTATGATTGTTTTGGCTTGAGCGATTATTGTACAATGTGTTAAATAGAAAGGAAAGCAGCAAATACCTTGTAATCTAATATGAAAAAGGAGCCCCATTTCCCTTTAGTGCACGTGCCATGCACTGAAGAATGATGATACATTTCTGTTGGGGGGGGGGGGGAATAAAAAAAACGCTTGCTGGATTTTTTTTTTTTTCTAAACAGGAAGTCAAAAGTGGTCAGCAAAACATTTCCTGGGAGCTGGAGTAAGAAGAATATCCAACACTGATCACATCTCATTGTTTACTTGCCCAAAACACCTATCAATAGTCTAGAAATGATATTAACCAGTCACATGCAAATGACTGAAGAAAGAGAAGGACAGTCCAAGTTTCTCTTCTTTGAGGAATGCATTAATGTCTCATCTACATCTCAGTTAGGGGTCATTCGTAGTTCATAACCTTTCTCTTGTTTCTCTACATAGGTCATGGCCAGGACTCAGGGGGTGTTCCACAGGGGAGTCCATCTCAGTCCCGCAGCTCGTCCAAGAAGTCCAACGCCTCCAACGGCACTCCTTCAAGCCATTCCATGCGAACCACGGACGCTCTCAGGGTAGACCAAACAAATATCGACAAAGGTGAGAGATGGAATGAATACAGGGGATGCCACCTACCAAATGAATCCCCATACAGTTTCACATCCCACCATAACCTTGTGGACAGACTATGCATCAAAAACTGAAATATGCTTTTAAACTTACTGTGAACATTGGCAAAATTTCTGAACAATGTTGGTGTGGCAGAAAAAAGAGAAATTTTAGGAGCATTATGAGATTTTTTTTTTCAGACTCCCAGCAAGCCACCATCCAGAACATGTTTTCATTTCATTTTTTTTTTGTTATTTCCACATTAAAAACAACAATCATTAAAGTTTCAAGTCATACTATGAACATAATCATTGTGGGGGACCGGTTAAAGCCTATCAGGCTTGATGGGAAAAAACCCTAAAGTAAATTCAAGACTTTCACAACTTAAAATGTATTTTCATATTTTGAGACTTTTGGAATTCCTCAAAATCCACAGGCATATACTTTCTTGTATATCAATCAGTACTGTGCTCAGGCATTCTCGGCAGTAGCCTCTTTGCAGACAATTTTGTATTTCTCTCTGTCTGTCGACAGGCTCAGGTAAAACCACCGATAACAACAAGCGGAAAAAGAGCGCCATCCTCATGGCCCTGCGCAAGGGCAAAAAGAACGCCAAAGACACGGACTCGCTGACTGCCCTCACGTCGTCGCGGGGAGAGCTAGCTCATCCGGACGTCACGAACCAGGTGGTGTACATGAAAGACATCGTCTGCTACCTGTCACTCTTGGAGGGAGGCAAACCAGAGGACAAGCTAGAGTGTGAGTTGCTAGTCTGATGTGCAGTACAACTAAACCTCACTCCTGATTTTGTTTTCCTTTTTCCCCATTCTTATTCTTCTTTTTTAGGTGATCCGAGTATCCTCTCGGATCACCTTCTGTATCTGTACGGATTCTTTGTTGGTTCTTCTTCTTCTTCTTTATTTCTGGACAAAATTTGTGTAGAGGTTAGCTCAGAAAGTCCTCTTCCTATCAATTTCAAAATTATACCATATATGTATCATGTCCCAAAGACGACAGATCTAATGTATAATAGTGATCAGTCGACCGTGACGTCACTGTGACGTCATTATATGAAAACACATTCTCAATCATATCTCACTAATGGAATAGAGTTTTTCAATGAAATTTACGTCACATATATTTCAAGTTATGCGCATTCTACTCATATTCTCAAAATTCATATTTTCTCTTAAAACGTGCGCGTACGCGCGCGTTGAAATATTTGTAT